>NC_141144.1:4507500-4819671 GCF_053477565.2 Lygodium microphyllum
ATTTGTTCAAAACTATACCTATAATGTCATTGACACATAGGGTGTTAGGTCAAATCTGAACAAGTGAGCCTCCTATTGTAGAATAGATAATTAGGAATTTAAAGGTTTATTCTCGATCCCCATTTCTTTTTTCCTATTAAAGATAGAAAGGATGAGAAAGAGTGTGTTCCCTACCCTTTCCACAAAGCTAATAGGCTACTCCATATAGATATCCTCATGTAGGTCCCGATGCAGAAAAGACATTTTCACATCTATCCAATACAAGTCTAGATCCATCTGCACAACCAAGGCCAAACCCAAGAAAAGTGTAGTCATCTTGACCAAAAGGGAGAATATCTTATCAAAATCAACCCCCTTTTCCTTTTTAAAACCCTAGGAACCAAACTTCCCTTGTATAATAGCTTAGGGAGACCAGGTATGCTCTTCAACTTATACACCCACTTGCATGGCAATGCATTTTTCCATTGGGCAATGGAATCAAACTCCATGCATGATTCTTTTGCAGTGAGTCACACTTTGCATGGCCCTCTCCCAAAAGTGACTACCATCTCTAAGCATAGTTGTCTCATAATCAAGGGCCTCACCGAGATCTATCATCATGACATAATACATGGAGGACTCATAATGATCAAGAGGATGTGAGGCTTTAGTAGAGCATCTCGAGGTTAACTCGAGGGGGAGGGGTGTGTATGTTACCCAACATCATGATCCTACACAATATGTAGATCTTAGGCTACCACATCATCATCAGCTTGCAAGCTATCTAATTGGGACTGGCTACATAGTAACAAGAGGTTGTCTAACTAGGACTGGCTATACAATAATAAGAGTCTACTTCTGAAAGATCACCCTACGTACCTTAATCACTAGATATGGTTGCTTATCTATCTTTTCCTCGTGAATGACAACATCATGGCTACGAATAACCTTCCAAGCTATGAATTCCAAAGGCGATAAACCATCTCACATTCATCACCATATCTAAGAAAGATGCATTTGATAAGCTTTGGATCCATCTTGTTGCATTTGTCTTTGGGAATATGTCAAATTGCCTCACATCCAAAAACTCACAATCGCAATAGTAATTACCTTTGCCCAAAATGTATGTGGTAAGCATACCCAACATACTATTCCTTGAATAGTTATATTCATGTGCTCTACAACACCATTCTGGGGTGGGGTCTAAGGGTGGTCAATTGACTCTTAATATCCCGCTTATCATAAAATTGCTTAAAATCATGTAAGACATATTTATCCCATTTTTGTATCTTAGGCATTTTAGCATATGGCCATAAACTAGTTCTCTACCATAGAAAGAAGGCATTGAAAAGTAGACAAAACTTATGACTTCTATTTGATGGGATAGACCCAAACCTTATGCAAATAATCATCAATGAATGTAACTTAGCACCACCCAAGGGGTAAAAGGGCATGGGACCACAAACATCCAAATGAACTAGAGGCAAAGGCTCACCAATGCACATAGTATTATACTTTCTATGTGTGTTATAAGTTTGCCTGCCATATGAACAATGATAACATGAACTAAAATATGAAAAGTCGAGGGTGAGGAGATACAAAAAATGAATTGAGACTTTCCTTCCTTTTAGGGACATATGCCCAAGATGGTGACTTGTGGAAGACTAGTCACATTTGAAACACAATTAGTAGTGCAATATATAAGGGATAAAGACTTTCGGTCTTGGCATCTCTAGCCAAAATAAGGTTTCCATGAGTAATTTTTCATGTTGAATCACTAGACAAAACATGACACCCAACATTATCTAACTATGCAAGCCAATACAATTGTGAATCAGGGCTTTCCTTATCATAAAAATTGCATATTTTCTCCCATAACTCCTAAGCACCACCGTTAGTCTCAATGACATTAAAGTAAACCTACTTTGGCAAAGAAAAGACAATAGTGGACTTGGATAACTCATCAATATCGGCCTAAGCCTATGTTGAAATATCAAAGTGGCAGCATGAGAAGGTGTGCACAAGAGGGAGAGAGAGCTCAAGTACAAGAAGATCTTACTTAATGAGTTGTTCACAAGTACAACTGGTACACTCTCTCTCAACTTGAGAGTGACCCTTAAGGCTATTTAAATAGCCTCTGGATGGCTAGGGTTAGGGTTTTCCCTACCCTCTAGTCCATTCACACTCACCTACCCTTATCCACCCTTGAATACATTGGGTTCACATGCCTATCGCTCAAAAACATCTACATCAAACTCTTTGGGCTTTATCCCTTTAGTCTTCAATGGTCTACTTTGCTTCTTTTGAACTAAAACTATCTAGGTCTTCCGATAATTGAAGTTCTTGCCAATCAATTTATTTATATTAAAAATAGCATTATCCCTAGAAGCACTTGAAGTATAAGTCATTATGAATGCAAAGTAAAGAGTGAATGGGCTAATATAATAATTGTAAATCAGCCCCAAAATCATACCAAAAGTGAATGCAAGAGGCAAGGTGAAATATAATGTATGGTTGTCCACAAAATAGATGCACTAAAGTACTCAAACAAGGATCAATAATTCAATCTTGGGAAAAATTTTAGAGTTCTTTCCTCTAGCCCCATAAAGCTTTTCATGCTCATCCCATTTGTCCTTGACAATGGAGAGTTGGTCAATGTGATGAATCAAAGATTCATCTAGATGAAGCATGATTATAGCATGGGCTCTTTCATCATCCTCTACATGAATCGGGTTGGATGGATCAATGACTTTGGTCCCTTTGATGAAGGGCCAATAGCCCCACGTCATGATTTTGTACTTCACTAATACCTGCCACATGGATGGAAGTCTTTTCCATCAAACTTACGGATTTGAGGTCTAACATCAACATAGGCCATGGCCATGATAGGAAGGTCTTACAATTGCACTAGGCAATGGCAGTGTCTAATCCTTTACACAATGGCCAATAAGTGAAAAGGCAAATGAAATGATCCTTACATTTATAAGGAGCAAGCTCAAATGTGATGAGATAAGAGATGATGACAATGGTCTATGTTTTTATAACTAACACATAGTCTTACAATGGTCAATGGGATGATGATACTTAAGCACTTACTAAATCATGCTTAAGGTCTAAAACTTTTCAAATTTCTTAAAGTAATCAACAGGAAGCGATAGACAAATTTTATCAGAGGGAGAGAGAAAGACACAGACATTGAGAAAAACCGACACACAGAGAGTAGAATACTCAATCCAGCTATGGTCTGCATGACCCATCTCAAAACCAAGCTATTGTAAATAAGTAATTATACGAGCATTCCATGCTCTTGGTGCATGTTTCAGCCCATACAAGGCCTTTTTTAGCCTGCATACATGTGTTGGATAGTCAAGGTGTATGTAGCCCTCAGGCTATCGCATATACAACTCCTCAAGCAAGTCACATCTGACATAACTTCCATCCCTTAGAAGATACTAATGCAATGATTGTTCTTGCAGTTTCCATCTTTGCAACCAGGCTGAATTTCTCCTCATAGTCTAAGCCATATTGTTGTGCATATCCCTTTGTAACTAGCCGGGCTTTATACCTTTCCAATGAACCATATGACTTGCATTTCACTTTATAAATCCATTTACAACTAATGGGTGTTTTTCCTTCAGGTAAACTAACCAAATTCCATGTTTCATTTTCAGCCAGTGTTGATATTCTTCATCCATGGCAACACACCAATTTTCATCTACAATTGCCTCATTGAACTTCGTAGGCTCTGTGTAACCTGACACTTTAGTCATATATGCATAATGTCTAGCTAAATACCCATTGTATTGCAGCCTATCAACTAGCTTTCTTGACCCTTACAAACCTTCTTAGCTGTGGTTCACTCTACACTTGCCTCTCATGAGGTGGCACATACTTGCTTTGTCTTACACCAAGTGTCATAACCGACTATATGCCCAATTCACTGTCAAGACTATCACTACCAAGTGACTCTTGTCCAGCTATAAGTGGGCTAGTTACATCATATTTTTGCATTTATCTATTCTCCCCCTCATTGACATATCTGTGTCAATGGTGGATGCAAAAACATGACTACGTAGTCATCCTGCCCAAAGACTAATAGTAGAAGAGCCACCACCTATAGGTCTACTCATGGTAATACTAGTTGAAGGATAATTTTTAGCATGAGTAGGGCTAGTTGGTCCATCAAAAACCACTACATTTGGACCACCATACCATGATGTCAGCTCATCAAACACTACATCCCTCTGCTAATCAAGGTCTCCCGAGTGGATAGATTATAACACTTGTAGGCCTTTCTATCTTGTGCATAGCCAAGAAAGACACTCTTTACAACTTTCAAATCTAACTTCTTTCTCTTTTCATCAGGTACATGTACATAAGCAATGCAACCAAACACTTTAAGGCGACTAATGTCAGGCTTGTGCCCATGCAATTTCTCATGTGGAGTCAAGTCATGAATTCCAATTGTAGGTGTTATGTTTAGTACACATAAATAACAGTGACAACTGCTTCAACCCAATAAGCATTTACCAAGTTCTTTTCATTAAGCATTGCCATGGCAGCTTCCATTAAGTACACAATTCTTTCGCCACCACACCATTATATTGTGGTATGTAATTGTATGCGAGTTGCCTAATTATGCCATATTTTGCCAAGTACCTCTCAAACTTTCTAGAGACATATTCTCCTCCTCCATCAAATTTCGGACATGAGATATAACATCCAAACTCATTTTCAATGTGTCTTAAAATCCTTGAATATGTCAAGCACCTCATCCTTGTGTTTCAAGATATACAGCCATGTGTATTTGCTGAAACCATTGATAAATGGCACATAATACCTAGCATCACCAAAAGATGCATTATGGCAGAACCCCAAGTATCTGAATGTATCAACTGCAAAGGTCAAGAATTGTTTCTGACATGCTCAATAAACAAAAACCTTGCTTGTTTCCAAAACTGACATAAGTGAAAATAGACATGTCCTAGATCAGTGTACTTAAACTTTGGCAAACCAAAAAACAACCTACTTTTGCTATATATTTTTTAGCCTCCTATGAATATTGACATGACCAATGCATTTGTCCGAGATTTCCACATCCCAAAGTGCACCCTTATCATGGGCAAACATGATTCCTTTCAACTTAGGGATAGATGTATCCAAAGTGAACATTCTACCATCTCTCTTGCCTTTAGCAATCAATTTGCAGCCATTTCCATATTCCTCAATAAAGCAACCATTTCTATTGAAACTGACTTGAAAATTTTGTTGTGTCATTTGTCCAACCAATAATAAATTCTTATTAATAGAAGGCACATGTAATACATCATATAGACTCTTCTTTCTGCCATCATGCATGATTAGTGAAACCACACCTGTATGCTTAATATCATGCTATGTGCCATCACCAATGCATACATGTCCATGGGAACCTGCTATTAGCTCATCAAACCACTCACCCTGCAGAGTCATATGATTAGATGCTCCTAATTCTATATACCACCTGTCATCCTTGCCTTCCTTAAATGTATTCTTAGAAACATGCTGCATAGCAAATAGTCTATCTCCCTAATCATCCTATGTATCATTGGAAGATACATAATTTCCATGTTGTCTGCCTTTTGTCCTCATATCTGCTTGCTTTTTATGATAGACCTTTGTTATGTGTCCATCTCTTCCACAATAATGACATTCTTTATCCTTATTAGACTGCTCATGCGACTGCCAAGAGCTACCTCTGCCTCTAGATGATCTCCCTCTACCTCTAAAGACTCCAGATCCTCGCTATCCTTGTGTATTCAAGCTTTTCCATGCACTCTATTGATGTTATCCATATGTATTTCAAGTGTCCCCATGACCTCGAAAAGCTCCACGAGCTCTACTACTTCTAGCTCCTTGACTAAAGTGGACAGTGTCTCTGCTCTAAGAGGTACTCGAACATGTATTCAAGCCAAGCTTGACTTCCTCATGTAGCAACAATGCAATTAATTCATCCCAGTCAGGAGGATCTTCTCTAACAAAAATCAAAGTATCAAATGCTTCGTACTCCTTGCCTAATCCATTCAATGTAACTGCAATCATATCATCCTCTCCTCAAACTTTAGAACCAATAGTAGCAAGCTGATCTGCTATGATTTTTATCTATGTCGTATAAGCTTGAATCCTCTTGTCATTTCTAGACATGTTATTAAATTATTGCTTCAGCTATATCTTCCTTGGATTAGTAACATTACCATAATTTTTCATGAGAATACCCCAAGCATCTTTTGGGCACTGACAGCTTGTAATTTGCATAGTCATTGCATCAGAAATGCATAAAGAGAATCACTGTAACACTTTCCTTGCTCTTTCCAACCACTGTTGATGAGATCTTCACTGATCACAATAGCCTTTGCCAATCAAGAAAATTTTCATCCTAAACTTCCACAAAGCAAATTTTCTATTATCAAGCTTCTCTCCCACAAATTGAGTGATATTATCAATGCCATGAGCATTTTCCATTTTTTAGCTATAGTATTCAGTGATGTATACAACCTATAAGTGCCTGGCTCTCTGCAACCCACTCAATTGTGTATAACGATTTGAGTCCACGAACCTGTAATAGTAGATCTCTACAGCAATAACCAGTGTGTTTTAGCTTACATGCATGTCAAATACATTCCCCTACAATAGCATGACAAGTAGATAGCATTTGCAACATACAATTGATGTATGTATCTTCCCAAAACTTATAACAGACAACAGTCTGTGAACAACCAACAATAAATTATCTGCATAAACTGAAGTATTTTCAGCTCAAGTCAGCCTCAAAACATCCCATACATACACCATAACCTATAGGGTGGTTCACTACAGGTACATAGGAGCATAAACAGTGATTCATGTGAGCAATAGCAATGTTAGCCAGACACTCTCTTCACAGGCTATAAACAACCAGCTCATTGCAAAACCAATAGTAGAAAAATGTCCAGATTCAAGCATTCAATGCTCACTTCAGTTTATAGACCTTCTAACATGTATGCATCAATATCCAAGCACCTATACAGGTGCCAACCAATGCTCCAAGAGGCTTCAACAACCATTAAATATGTGCTATCCAATTTCAAGACAGATTTCAAAATGTTAATACTTCTCAGAACTGAGCATTAAGGACTCCAAAACCATGCCAAAATGCATGAGAGTAAGGGCATATACATTGTCAACCATCAATAGGCACACTAGAGTTCAATATAGTTCCCAGTAGTTGTATGATGTCCCTTTGTATTGTAGCAGACCTGCTCTGTTTTACAACCAATATTTGACTCAGTCATTCCACAAATGAGCTGAGATCCTCAATACCGATGTTGTGGGGTCTTCTTTAATCCCTGACAAGTTGTTTGTCAACTAGTGAAGTGTGTTGGTGGCTATCCCAAGTCTAAATCTGAGTAAAAGTAAATGGCTAGTATACAAGCGCAGTTCACACCTGATCACATAGCCTATTAATGTCTTCATATCTGGTTTTCAACCAACAACCAAAATGTTTTAACACTTAGATAATGCTTTCCTAGCTTTATATAACATTGCTCTTCATTCTTGAGCATTAAATTATGGCATTTGATGATTGATATTGTCCATACACCCTCAAGAGAGACAGGCGCAATCCGTGAGCATCACATTTTCTAATCTGTTGCAAATGCTAGTTATTAATGAGCTCATTAACAAGCTCTAACACATGCCATTGTTCCTCTATGCAAGCCTCAACAAGTTCTGACAGTTGCAAGAGCTCCAACTCTGATGCATTCCTTTCAAGTGTTGGTGTTATGGCTTTCTTTTCTTTCAAATCCACTTTAGTCTTCTCCTCTTCAAGGTTCGAATTTCGTGACTCTAACATGCCGAGCTTGCAGGCTCAGGGTTTCATTGCTTCATGGCTTTGATACCATGTCAAAGTTTTTGGAGGGAGAGAGAAAGACACAAACATTGAGAGAAACCCACACACAAAGAATAGAGTACTCTCATTTCCTTCACCTTCATTATTTAGAACCTATAGACTAAAGTCTAGTCACACACTACATAACAATCTAGGTCACTAAAACTAACTATGTCACTAACTATGGTTGAGTCTTTGACCCATTTATTACAACACATTTGGCAGATGATGACAGCTAAGACTACAACTGTCAAGATAGAGTTGATGATGATGATCATGAGCTTGAATTGCAACAAATTTATTATTAGTGCTAAGAAGCACTCATTGCCAAGCATAGGTGATGCACTTGACATTAACCCAATTGAAACTGACCCTAGGAGTCATTTTTGGTTGAAGATGCTCTGAGTTTAGAGCTTTCATGTCTACAATAAACTCCACAGAATCTTATGATAAAAATCATTGTCGATGACTTCAATGAATAGAAAACTCAAAAAGAAAAAAAGCTTTGAAGCTTTGGCTATAGCTACCATAAAAAACCATAGTTAGGGTTTTGCTTGATATAAGTAATAGAGAAGGGATTTCTCTAGACCCTTTTAAGTGTAGATATCCCTCTTGGGGGGCTATGAAAGCCCCATAATAGCCACCTTCATTGTGCCCTATGATGCTACCCATGTTGTAGCTTGAACTATGTCACTGCTCAAACTGCACTAAATTTGGGAAAAACACAATGTTGAGCTATTAAAACCCCAATTTTGGGGTTTGAGGTACCATGATACTACACACAAGATGAGGAAGAAATGTTCAAAAGGAATCAAGTGCATATATGTCCTCCTTTTCTCATATCAACTCCTCCAATAATGGAGGTAGGTTTGAACTGGCTATGGTGGAAAGAAGGATAGATTGAAGAAATGGAAGTCTCTTGTGCACTTGAGCCAAGATGTGGTTATGGGAAGCTCAATGGATCAAAGATGGCTCTGATACCATGTTGAAATTATCAAAATGACAGCATTAGAAGGTGTGCACAAGAGGGAGAGAGAGCTCAAGTACAAGAAGAAGAACCTGCTTAATGAGTTATTCACAATTACAACTAGTACACTCTCTCTCAACTTGAGAGTGACCGGGGTTGGTGGCTACTCAAAGCTCAAGGACCACTTGGAGAAGCTCAGATGATCTTGGTGAGGTCCAAATCAACCTTGGAAGATGTGGAAGTGATCCAAGGAGGGATATCACTAATACGTACCTCAATAAGTGACTACCATGAAAGTTATGAATGAAGGTCTCTTCCCATGTTGAAGTTAAGGTGAATGAAGTCCTCAAATGCCTATTCTAATACTAGTTGAAAGGTGGAAAGGATGAGCAAGAGTGAATGCACAAGGAGAAGCAAGAAGTAAGAACTATGGAGGTCAAGCAAGAAGAGAGAGCAAGACCGTATGTGAGAACTCAAACAATCACAATGTGTGATCTACCTTCCCTTATTTTATTATGGTATACAAATGTGCAAGCACTAATTACAAAGTAAATGTGGACAGCTAGGCACAAGTGGTCTTTAACTCCTAACACCTACGTGTCACTCTTGATGTGGTCAGCAATGTAATATTGTGTGCATTTCAAGAGTGGTCAGCAATGTAATATTGTGTGCATTTCATGACAACAACATTAAAATCAATTTCTAACAGCAATAATAGCCATCTCATAATGTGTTATGTGGTGCATATCTTATTTATCAAAATACAACAAAGGTTAATGTTCTACAAAGAAGGTGAAGGAGTGGCAAGGGGGAGGTAATTGAACTTTTCTTAGTAGCATAAACCATGTCGAGACCCTCACACGATGTGGTTGAATAGTCTATTTTAGTATCTGTGAACTACTTTGATTGAGGTCCGATGGCTAAAATCCTATGTGTTTGTGGTCAAGGACCTCTAGATACTTTAACCATTCCAACTTTGACTTCACCTTACTACTCTTGCATCCAAAAGAAGTCCTCCGACCTTTTGGGATTTGGGGTCTACTACGATTTGTTCTATAGTCTTGCCATCAAAGTCATAATCTCTGGATGCATATACTTGTTCATTCTCACTCTCCTCTAAGATTTTCCTCACCTAATTGACTTAAATTATTCACCCGCTTTTCTATATCCTTATTCTTCTATAATGGATAACTTGAGTATGTCAAAGATGTGCATCTAGTCATGTTTATCATCAGGGTAGGGAATGTATTATTTGTTCAAGGAGGTTACAGTGATTGGCAATTTGTATCTCTCTAAAGCATATTGGATAGGGTGCCTAGGTCTACATGTATGCTTTTTCAATTTTCCATTTCCATCCTCCTTGCATCTCGCATGTTTCCCAAGAAGACTGGCATGTTGCCATGTCTTCAATGAGTCAAGCATTCCATATCCAAGGGCAACCTAACAATAGGTTGTAATCCACTCCCTTCATGACCACAAAAGTTACCATGAAGCTAATGCCCATGATTTTAACTGGCCAATCTTTTAGTACCTTGATGGTCAAACTTTGTAGCCATTGGCCACTATGAAGTGGAAGTGCACACTCTCAATGGGTAGATTTCCCCCCACTTCTAGCATTGGCTCATTGAATATAGACTCCTATGCCTATATCAATTATTCCTTTTCTTGGTGAGTCACCTACAGCCTACACAGGAAGGACCGTGTGGTGATGCTCGGCTCCCTCTCCACCACTTAAACATCTTCTAAAGGTTTGGGATGCTACACATCAACAGCCTAAGCATTATTGTGACACTAGTTGAAGCTAGTGTAGCAATAAGATAGGGTTTCATTCTTTATGGTTTCTATTTTGTTCGTGGATTGTGAGACTTTGGCTCATTTGAATTTCACATTGGTTAGAAGCTAACTTTTTTGTCTCAAGTTCTTGTCTTAGGTAAGATACGGGTGCGATTGTTCATAATCCATCAGCAATTGTGATGTACCTATCCCTAGCTAGGCTAGAGGAGGCATTGTTTAGTAGTTTCTCCTCAGACACCTCTCCATGAACAACACCATCTAGACCCATTTTGGATGTTGCATGGACTTAGTTGATCAATAGTCTCCAAATCTACCTCAAAATGGGACGTCTCAACCCAAAGGATCACCCTGAAGTTCCTAGACTAACGAAGGACTCATAAACAATAGTTTAACACCCATCTAAGAAGGATCACTTTGTAATCAATCAAAGGAAAGAGTGGGCTAATACCACACTTGGTTCAAAGAGAGTGAGAGACGAGGGAGAGTGGTGCAACTCGACCCCCCTACACATAAGATAAAATCTAATCTTCAACTCCCTAAAACATTGTTAAGCTAGATAACTATCCTAGTGAGTTGAAAGTCCCGTTATAATAGCTCTATCCAGTATTTAGAAAAGTTACTCAACTAATTGGGTCCACCCAATCATAGGCTCTCAGTCATCAGAATCGAGGCCTCCCACATTCCTCAACAGGTCTGTGTTTGTCATCTAATTAGCAAAGAATACTATCACTCTATGAGAACATATAAAAGTAGCTTCTTTTTGTTATGTTGTTGCACAAGATTCATTACACATAATTTAGACATGAGACATAAACAATCGATAGAAAAAGAAATTCATTTTAATTAGGGATCAATTTATTTATTATGATCCCCATAAGGATCTCAACTTTCACGAAGCCATCTCACTCTCCCACAAGGACTCCCAACCCCTCAAGGTCATTCCACCACTTGACTAGTATTTGAGGTCATCCACCCCTAATTGATGATGGGCATCATGAGGCTCTACACCCCTATCACAGGTTGTTGAGGGATTTATTGGCTCAGAGCCCCTCTAAGCTCCTCTACCTAAGGTGATGCAGCAGCAACATACTTGGCCTTTTTCACCACTTAGCTCTTGGCCCTAGATACCAAGTTGTGCCCTTCTAGATTTATCCCAATCGCCTTATCATTCCTCTATGGGACCTTGGGGCTATCCCAACTACTAATTGCTTTAGTCGTCTCCTAGATCTAACAGGCACATATCCTCTTTCTCTTGATTTTTTGTATCCAACAGCCATATATCCTCTTAAATCTTCTTATTAATACACAAGGAAATTCATAAAGCAGACATATTGTAGCAAGGAATAAAATATTTTCCAACAAACAAGCTCAACTAAAGAAATAATTTTAATCCAAATAAAAATAAGAAAATATAAGGTAAACAACTCAAACCTAATTATCGTGACTCAAAATGATATGGTCTACATCCTTGATACCATCTTCTATGTTCTTTGTTGGGGTAGCTTCCTCAAGCTCGAGAGAGATGCCTTTCTAAACAATCTCGTTTCCTTCAGAATGTCTCTAAAGGACCATTGTTTAAAGTAAATTTGAGAGATCTTCTACAAAATTGTGGAAATGGAGAAAAAAATTAGGTGGATTTCAATAGAGATTCCATGTGGTTTTAGAGACAGAAGAAGCTTGGTGGATTTTGATAGAGCTTCCACGTGATGGAAATGAAGGGGAAAAAAGCTCAATAAATTTTGGTAGAACTTCTATGCATGTATAGAGAAGAGGAGAAAAGCTATTGCATAATTACAGAAGAGAGGGAGAAGCTAAAAGAGAGATCCTCTCTCTAGCTTCATCCATACTTGCAAAGTGGTGTCTCCTCTAAGAGAGTTCTTTGTCTTTGAGGCTACCCATGGGCTATTTACAAAGACGGGGGGAAGGGATTATCTTAAGCTTGAAGGAAGTTATTGAGAGTGCTTTTTGAGTGATTTAATTCAAATTAGTGGCCATCCATGTTTTTGCAAATTTAAGAGTTCAAAATAAGCAAAAATGCAACCTTTTTGCACTCATGCACAACCCGTGCTGCTTAAAAATTCATGTACACTATACATAATTTAAAATGACCATAATTTTTCATTCAAAACTCAAAATTTGCATCTGTTTAAACTATTGCAATTGTGGTGATGATGGCCTCTAGCACTTCATTTTTTGAGAAAGTTAAAAATGTCAAAAATTAATTGTCATGATTTTATATTACAAATCCCTACTAATATCTTGAAAAAATCAATAAGGCAAGGCCTTCGATACTCCAAATGTTACTACTCTTGAAGTTATTGATGTGCAATAAAATATCAACATATTTTATTTCTTTTATTACTAAATATTACATAATGTCAAGGTATCAAGGTTGGTACATTACTACCCCTTAAGAAAATCAAGATGTCCTCATCTAAGCAAAACTAGGGGAATATTCTCAAAAGTGATTCACTAGACTTGTAACTTTATCCCTAGGGTAACTAAAAAATCATATCCTAATATATAATAGTTAGATAATACAAGTGATCCATTATTAAGGATATAGCTAGGATTCAAATTTTGTGTATTACTTCTTTGTCAAGGTCTTGTGAGTCCCTAGCTTTCCAACGATGGGGTTGGGACATTCAAACCTAAAGTGACCAAGCTCTTTGTAGTTGTAGAACTTTCTTTTTGGACATTCTACCTCAAAGTGACCCACTTCATCACAAATGTAGCATCAGTGATTCCTTTTGTGTGTATTTGCTACCATGCAAACATGGACATATTGTGAGGTAGATCTTGCACCACAATAATTTGCATTCCCTCTTGGAATGTGAGTATCCTATGGTCTTTACTAATCTCTCTGACCAAGGGATCAGCTTGCATTGGGGCATCTTCTAAAGTGGTTGGCCTCATCAATTTAAGATGATGATTATGAGAAATTCAAGCCTTCTTAAAATCTTGCAATCTATGGATAATGCACATGTATGGAGCATACTTTCAAAGGGCAATAAACTTTGAGTAATATTGCTCCAAGATTAGGTTAAATCGTTGAAGGTAAGAGAATTCTTTATCTTCAATGTTTCAACACACAATGGAAGTATATTCCTCTTACCATTTTTTATCTCATCCCAAGTTCTCGACCCTTTTGACACCATATTATCAAGGCACCACTGTTTCCACCACAATTTGGCTTCACCAATAATGTGTAAATGTACTACCATAGATCTATTTGCTTCACTAGTTCCAACAATTGAGAAATAATGATCCATACTATCAATCTAAACTTCCACATCTAACTTTACTTTAGTACCCTCACCATTGAAGTTGAGAGCTTTTATCTACTTGAGAAGGAAATCTCAATCCAAACACAGATTTACTATACCAACTCATTTCCAATTAGTCCACACTTTTCTCCCCTTAATCTAGGAAATCCCTTCCTCATTATAAGTCACATCAATATCACTTCTTGCTCAATCAAATCCTCTTAGAAATGACTTGACCTAAGGTTTCTTGAGAAATTTGAATGTGTATTTGATTGCTTCAATAAGTTAAGAAAAGACAATTATCTCTCATGTTCTCAAATTTTTATTTTTGTAAAACCCTACACTTTGATAAACCTTTTCTTTGATACCACGTGTGATGTACCCCCTAGCTAGGCTAGAGGGGGCATCGTTTTTAGTAGTCTCTCAGACACCTCTCCATGAATAGCACTATTGGGACCCAATTTGGATGCCAAGACTTAGCTAATAGGGTAGTCTTTTGAGTCTATCTCGTAGTGCAATGTCAAGGTCTCAACCTAAAGGATTGATTTGAGGGTTCTTAGACTATGAAGGTCTCCTCAACAATAATGCCCATCTAAGAAGGATCACTTTGTAATCAATCAAAGGTGAGAGTGAACTAACACCACAGTTCAGAAAGTGTGAGAGATGGGGGAGAGTGTAACTCGATCCCCTTAGCCATAAGGTAAAATGTCAGCTTTGGTCCCCTAAAATAATGTTAAGCCAATTAACTATTCTATCAAGTTGGGACTCACATTCTAGTAGCTCTATCTAGTGTTTAAAAAAGTTAATCAGTTGATCAATCCATCCAACACAATAGACTCTCAGTTGTCAAGACCGATGCATCTCACTTTCCTTGATAGATTTGTTTTAGTTATCTAATTAGGAAAACATGCTCCCACACTACAAAAACATATAAAAGGAGCTTATTTTTATTATCTCATTAACCATAATTTAGACATGAGATGAAAAAAATAAATAAGAAAATAAATCCCTTTTAATTAGAATTCATATTTCTTGATTATGATCCTCACAAGAATCTTGACTTTCCCAAAGTCATCTCAGTCCCCCATGACAACTCTCCCCACCCCTCGAGGTCATTTCCCCTCTTGACTAGTATTTGAGGTCGTCTATCTCTAAACGGAAAGGGGATCACAAAGCTCTACATCATGATCATAGGCCACTGAGGGATTTACTTGCTCAGAGTCCCTCTAAGCTCCTTTGCCTAAGAAGATGTAGCAACAATGTTTTTGGCATTTTTCACCACTTAGCTATCTCAATCACTTAGCTTTAATAAGTTAAGAAGGGCCCTTCTAGGTTTATCTCAATCACTCCACCATTTTTGTTGGACCTTGGGTCTAGCCCAACTATCGATTGCTTCATTGTTCCTATGGATTCAATAGCCACACATCCTCTTTTTGTTGATCCTCTTAAATCTTCTTATTAATGTACAAGAAAAATCATAAAGTAGACATGTCAAAGTAAGGAAATCAATAAACAAGCTCAACTAAATAAAAAAAATTAATCTAAATAAAAATGGGAAAATATAAAATAAACAATTAAAACCTCATTATCACAACTCAATATGATATGGTCTACATCCTCAATGCCATCTTCTATGTTCTTGGTTATTGCGATGTCTTCCTTGAGTTCTTGAAAGTGCCTTTTTGAACAACCTTCTTTCATTCATGATGTCTCCTAAGGCCCATCACTTAAAGTAACTTTAACAGAGCTTTCGCATAGGAAAAGGAGAAAAAAACTAGGCAGATTCCAACATAGATTTTTTGTGGTTTTAGATAGGATAGAAAAATCTTGGTGGATTTGAATAGAGTTTTACATGATAGAGAAGAAGAAGAATAAAACCTCAATGGATTTTAGTAGAGCTTCCATACACGTGTGGAGAAGAGGAGAGAAAATCAATAGATTTCAAGAGAGCTTCCACATCATGGAGGAGAAGAGAGTAGAAGCTCAATGAATTTTGGCAAAGCTTCCATGCACCTATGGGAAAGAGGAGAGAAAGTCAGTGGATTTCAACAAAGGTTCCATGCACATAGGAGAAAGAGAAGAGAATTCCCTGAGTCTTGTCTTATTGGATAACTTTCCACCTAACAAAAGTGACATCTAAGCAAAGGAACAAATGTGCAAAGAAGGTTCCCCTTCATGGCAATGCAAAAACTAGTGAGGCTTTGGTCAATCAATTAAGACTCATGACCAGTCCTATGACAGGAAAAAAATCATCTGCAAGCAGGATGCATGGTAATAGGCACTGGGGGGCTTTATTTAAAAAAGAGGGTTCAAGGCTGTATTTGACCTAGTCAAGGATTAGGGCATCCAGTGATGGATACCGAGTGGAATGAGAATTTTGGGGTGAAGTTGAAGTGTCTTTGCAATCTTAATTGGATATTGATTAAGTTATTCTAATTAAAAAGAAGCCATTTTTGGAAAGATTTTTTTTGTGTTGTGATCATAGGCATTCAATGAACCTTGTATAATGGGGTAATTAATGAAGTTGTTTTTATATGTCTCATAGCATGGTAGGGCCTAATTAAACAATTAAGCATGTGAGGTGTGTGCATGAAAAGTGGATGGATGGTTATCATGATGATGGTCTTATGGATGCATGGACCCAATTAATCAAGTACTTTTGAAAATAATGCATAGGAATAAAGCTCAACGATGACTTTCTAAGATATGGTCTTGGATCCCAACTAGCGCCATTTTAGGGGAACCAAAATTGAGATTATGCCTTATGGGCAAAGGGATTGAGCTTAGCTCCCCTTCATCTCTCACTTTCTTTTGCAAAGTGTACTTTGTCTCTTTGAGCCAAGTGATTAGTATACTCTCAGTTGGGTTTGGTTGCAAAACATGACCTTCCTAGCTAGGTGTTAGAATGCTAATAGAGATTGATAGACCATAGATTCCTCAGGTCAATCCTAATGGGTCAAGGCCAAACATTTTGCTACAAGGTAGACTCGAAAGTTGCCTAACTAGCTAAGTCTATGTAAACTAATGGGTTCGAACAGCATTGCTTAAAAACGACATTCAAGTAACTACCAAATATCCTCTACACTGGCTCAACTAAGGTATGTCACTATTTGGAATGCACAAAGGAAAATGTGGACAAAGAGAAAGCAATAAAGCACATGTAGTTAGATCTATTTTGTTGCTCCTACATGTAGCAAATGGTACTACTTGTGTCTACTTCTTACAGTGTGCATGGGGGGGTATACTTTTGAGCCCATGCATATAGTTGATCATGCCACATATTCCTCTTTTAAGGAAGCCTACATAGCAAAGAGTATTTTAGCAAGTATTGAAGAATGGCATATGTGCTTCTAAAAGAAGTTGCATTTCTACAAACAAGTATGCAATTTTTGAGAACTTTATTTGTCTCGATTTTGGTGTTTTATGAACCAATACAACCTGATCAACCTTGGGAAAACATTTTAGTACCACTCACAAATTATATATTACATCAATTATTAGACAAAATGTTTGTTTACAGGATGAGGCTACTAGTGAACCATTGATGCACAACAAGCTCCTTTGTGTCAACAAGGTTGCACTTTAGTTGAGTACCCAAGATTGCTGAAGGTGAGGATGTATCATTGTGCTAAACCTTTGTTACAATAATTGGTTTATGACAAAATGGAACAAGAAAAAAACTTTCTATACTTTGGAAGCTATGCTTAATGATGGATAAAAGAATTATTTCCTAGCTATAATGAATTCTATTGATAATGGTTCATGTGAAATATTCTTTCTAGATGGTCCAAGTGGTTCAAGGAAAACATCTCTATATAAATGTTTGCAAGAAAAGTTATGTAGCTAGGCTCGCATTGCCTTAGTAGTCACTATAGCATCTGTTGATATTGTACCATTGCTTCTACCAAATGGTTGTAAAATCCACTCCAATTTAAAATACCTTTGCAATTGGATAACCATTCTCCTTGCAATATACTGATTCAATTTAACCTTGTAGAATTATTGAATGAAACTAGCCTTATTTTGTGGGATGAAGCTTCTGATGATGCATCGGTACACATTTGAAACACCTAACAAGACTTTGAAGAATATAATGCATAGCGATAATCCATTTGGTGGTAAGATTGCTTTGCTTAGTGGAGATTTTAGGCAAATTACCTTTTGTATCAAAGGATAGTTGTGAGGACATTGTGGGTATCACTCTTTGTTGTTCCAATTTGTGGCAATATATCAAGATTTTAAAACCGACATAGAATATGTGGATGATAGTGGTTAGTCATCCGTTTTATCACATGATTGTTGGCCATTAAAGATGGAAAATGATCAAGGGTCCTTTTTCAGTGAGCATAGCTTATTTCTCTTGATCTCGGTGGAGGCATTTATCTCCATGTCTTCCTACCAAATGTAAAAGTCTGATAATGTTGCTTAGAACTTTGAATCTTGTTAAAGGTTTTTCTAATGACACCAAACTTATATGTAAGGCATTTAATAGGAAGATCATTGAGGTAGAGATAATAACAAGAACTAATATTAGGAATATAGTATTCATTCCAAGAATAACTTTTATCCCAACTACATTATAGCTTCCTTTCTATTGAGATGGCAATACGTCTAACATTGATGATGGACTGTTTGGTTAGATGGGTCCAAACATTTACACTTAGCACATCAATGGTCATTATGATCTTCACATGGCCACTGACTTATTACTTATAATATTTATTTTATTGCATCTATCTACAATTGGCATAGTTATAGTGCTAGTCAATTAGTGTAGTCAGTTATGCATTGTTTGACTTAGTAGGCACTTTCCTTTATGTTGTATCTTATCTATATTTTGTGTACATTGTATTGTGTATGAAAGAATAAGAAGAAACCATCAAGAATTTGGCATCTATCTCTCTTCTTGTGTTCTTGAGCAAGCTTCCTTTTGTGTATATGGTGTGTGTTTGGTGCAACAGCTCAAGCAAGTCTCCCCACCACACAATTCTTAACATGGTATCATAGGGGCACCACTAAGAGAGGCTAGTTTTCAAGGCTGAAGTGAAGGAGATAAAGCAAGGATTCGAGCAAGAAAGCAATGGAGAAGAAGCTCTCCCATTCTTCCGCTCCTTCTCGTGGATAGTGCATGTGGAGGCACCAAAAGTAAGGTCTCTGTAAAGTAGACCGGGACTGAGCCAACTATTCCTTAAGTTGTTGAATCTAACTGTTGCTCTATTCGAGGTTGGTATTGGCTTACGTAAGCTCTTCTGTTTGGGCAGCTATCAAAGCTTTAAGCTCTTGAGAATCCTACAACAATCTATCCCTCTCAATCACATTAACCATTTGGGTTTTAGTTTCAATCAACTGAGTTTGCAAACCAAAAATCTCCAATTTTTGAGCATCAATAATCTTAGTATGCTGCTCCATCTAGATACAAAGATCAAAAAATCTTTCTTGAGCAGGAGCTAACTCATCATTCGCTTTATTCATCTCTTCTTTGGTATGTTGAACTTCTTCATAACAAGAAGAATAGAGTTGCTCAATATTGTGGCAATCACCAAGAGTTCAATAGAACTCTAGATGTCTTTGCATAAGAAAGGAATCGTGTCTCCTGTTACCAAGCGTTGTACAAAGGGAATGGAAATCTCCAGACTACCATCTCGATGTGCTTTGAAAAGATTTGGCATTGTGAGGAAAGCTGGCAGTTGACTGTTAGATTGAACGGGAATGGAGACTGGAGTAGGAGCTATGGCTAATTCAGCCACTCGTTTAAGTCACTTCCTCTGAATTACCATAGGCGAGAGAGGATCAAGATCCTCAATGACAACATCAATGCTTTTAGTAGGAGAAACAGTAACCTCTAGAGGATCAACTAGTAATGTAGGAACTTCCTTTGGAGAGGCAGCATATGCCAAGAAAATAGAAAGCTAGGAACCAAGTGTGACATTAGTCACATTACCCCTTGTGGCTCTGACAAAATGTTGATCCATCTTTGACAGGAGATAGGAACTCCAATCCATAGTAATTCCTTTCAACACCATCATGAAGCTGTGAATAAATCCTTCAAAAGGTAGTTAGAAGGTGTTTTGGTAGGCATAAACATGTCCTGAAGGAATTGGCATGACTGCTTCCAAACAAGATTAGAGATCATGGAGACACTAATGCCTGAAGTAGTAATAACCCTATTAGGGTCCAACACATCTTGAGTCTACTTCTGCAATAACTTGAGGATATCCTCGTTAGAAAACAACCAAAATAACAAGAGATAAGATATCGACCACAAAAAACTCTCACACAGACTTGACCAACTAACTGGCCTCCCCAAGTAATCCACATCCTAGAAAAATGTTGGCATAACCTCTATATTTATACGACCGAAAGCTTCATGTGATGCATATATACAAGCACCCAATATCCCCGTATCATGTAGAAAAGAAAAAGAAATACACATTGTATTCCCAACTCTAATCAAATAACCAATAAAAACACCAAACCAAAATCCAAATTGGCTATTGATCAAACTTAACTGACCAAGACTACCAATAAGGACTTCAACTGACTGCAACGTGACCCATCCCACGTAATGCATTTATTAAAAGGGGGAATGTGCAAGTGAGGGGAAAGGGGATTTAATTGTAGGTTTATTTTATGATTAAATTATCAAAGGGTGAAATTTTTCTAATTAGGTGATAAATATTAATTAAAAATGACAATTTACTGTATCCACTAAAAATTTATTATATTAACGGTGCTTATTAATGTGCCCCGACTTTGGGTCTCTAAATGCAAGTCCATTTTTATAAATTAATGTATGTAGCACTTTTTTTTAGTGCATGCACTTGTGACGACGGGTTTATTTTATTACAAATTAATGTGAGTTTTTGGCGCATGAAGTGTGTGCTTCATGGACGATTGGTTCTTTTTAATTAAGTAAAAGGTGTATTTAGCGTGAATGCGCATGGAAAATGTGATCAACTAGTTTATTTTTATTAATTATTCGTGATGTTTATGCCAAAAAGAAAGATAAGAAAAATAATGGAGTACCTGGAGCACGGTGTGTATGCAAGTACAGTTTGAATGTGCTATCAATAAAACTGAGATGATGCAACCACAATGGAGTCCAACAAGAAAATCCAATGAGCTGAAAATTTTTGCCAATATAAGCGAAATAAACCAAACACCATAACAAATAATTTTAATAATTTATGATATGTTTTTCTATCGTATTTTCATTCAATTATGTCCATAAAATGTGTTGAATTTGTTTGTACTATGTGTGTTTTGGTAGGTTGTCAATTTAGGATTTTTCTATGATTTTTTTTTCTTAATCCGTTTTGATATCAATGTGTGATTAATATTTTTTTTCTTTTTTATTCATTCAACAATGTAATAGGAAAGCTAAATCCAAAATTCCAATAGATTTTTCAAAAAAAATCAAAAAAAATTAGCCACTTTTCGAAATTGAAAAGAATTTTTCAAGAATTTATACATTTAATAAGGTTTTATTATTTAATTAATTGATTCCCAATTAATTTTGATCATTTCAATATATACAAAGGATCCAAAATTGTAAAGGAAAATTAATATATTTTTTAGAATTTTTGGAAATTCTTCATGATTTGTAAATAATTTTTTAAGTGTTTTTGGGTAAATTTTCATGAAATTGAAAGTTTTTAATTGTTTTGTAATTTTTTTGTTGGAATTTTCAATTGATAAAAATCTAAAAATGTTTAAAAAGTGTAAATTATATTAACAAGTTTTTTTTAAAATCATTTTTATTTGGAATTTTTATGAAATTTTTATGGTTTTTTATGGATTTTTGTAATATTTTATGTGTTTTTTAGTATTTTTCAATTTTGAATTATTTAAAAAATCAAAAAAATACCCAAAACTAGGTTGCATGCCAACTGCCTGTGAATAACAGCTAGCTCATCACCCCAGGAAAAAAACCGCACGCGTGTCCTCGCGAGGTGAACGATTGCAGTCAGAAACATAGACCTAAGAAGGGAACATGCATATGACAGCAGAAAAAAGGAATGGTCACGCATGTAAGAAGGAAAGATATGTGGGGGAAGCCGAAAAACAAGAGGTGAGGAGAGGGGAAAATGGTTGTGTTTGTGGGGTGATTTTTGTTATGATTTTTGTTGTTTTGATAAAGGGAAAGATATTAAAAAGGTTAGGGTGGTGGTCGCGCAACACGGGGTTTGGGGGGGGGGGGGGGGGGGTGGGGGTGGGGGGGGCGGGGGTGGGGGTGGGGGAATGGGGGTTTGGGGTTTTTAAGAAATTTGTGATGGTAGAGGCATCATGGCAACCATAGTGGGCTGTGATGGTGGTAGAGGCACCATGGCAACCAGAGTGGGTGTGCAGGAAAAGGACATCAGTACGGACGCAATCACGCATGAAAAATCGTGAAACGCACGCATTAGCGCAAAAACACGCCAAACGTGAAAATAAAAATTACAAAAATATTAATAACAATTAAACTGAGCACCGAATGGACGAATGGCAAAAATGAAAAATAGGTCGGAGGACGAGACGAAGAGGGCATAAAAATGAAATGGAAGGTCCAGAGGCAATTAAGGGCATTCGCATGGGAAAAGGGCAAAAATTCTACGTAAAAACACACACGAAAATGAATATCAATAAATCCAAAAAAATCAAGGGCAGTCAAAAGAAAAAATATCCGGGATGATGTGGTGGAGTGGCCTGTCTACTCAAAACACAATTCCGACAAGGACAATACCTATTTGCATGGAAAAAACGGTAAAAATACACTAGAAAATGGGAATAAAAATTAATATAGAAAAATTCAACAGTTGAAACCAAGAAGGATGAAAACAAAAAATGTCCGCAAGAAAGTGCTGACAGGACAGGTAAGGTAGAATGGTTTGGGGGTGGTAGGGTATGTTCGCATGGGAAAAATTGCAAAAACACAAATAAAAACAGACTGAAATTAATAAGAGAAAATCTGTACATCAGAACAAAGTATAACAAATAGAAAAAATGGCAGGGGAAACTTGTGGGACAAGATTGTCAAGTGTCAAAATGCATTTTTTTATAGCATTAAGGTGCGTTTACATGAAAAAAATAGAAAAAACAAGTACAAAAATATACAAAAAAAATTAATAGCATAAAATTGGTCGGCCGAAACATGATTGACGAAAAAGAATACTTGTGCAAGAGAGTAAGCCGAATAGGGCTAGTAAATTAGAATTGAATTCCGAGGTGGTTAAGGCAAGGACATGGCAAAATGACCAAAAACATACGTGAGAATACCCAAAATTACGGAAAATTTAATAACAGATAAACCGAGCATCTGAATGATGGGCAATAAAATGGAAAAATGTCAAGGGGTAGATATAGGTAACGGCCATATTATCATATTGTTGTTTCGAAGTGAAAAAATGTGTGTTTGCTTGGAAGCACATTAAATGGACCAAAAATTCTTTAAAAATTAATAACTCATGATCTGTGGCTCGAAACGGAGAGCTGTAAAAAGGAAAAGTTGCCCATTCAAAGGGACAAACATGGCTATAAGGCCATATTTCCATTTTGGTGAACATAGGATATGTTCGCATAAAGAAGTGACAAAACAAAAAGGATAAAGCCAAGCAATCACGAAACAACCCCAAGACAGGGTGAAAATGGGACTGATGGGTGGGGGAGGGACCCCATCAAGGCAAGATCAGGACATGGTATGCTCAAATGATCTCATGGGGAGGTTTCCAAGAGGGTATACAAAGCGAACGCATAGGGATGTGTCCCCACACTTAAGACCTTAATAGATCGGAGTGACTATGCGACAGGGGCCTAACACTTGATCACAGCGCATACATAAACGTCCCCACACTTAAAACATGATTGACTCTTGCAATCAAAAGGGGTAGGGTTAGAAAAACTTGGCCTGATTTGCCAATGGTCGAGGTAAACTGTCACAAACTCGTAAAGGGTCGTAGTCATCATCGATAGGAGGTAACCCAACTCACCACATCGCACTTGTCCAACATGGACACAATAGCACCCAGGGAGATAGCCTTATTGATGAAGTGTTGATTAGGTTTTCGGTAGCGAAGTATACATCACTCGATCTCGACAATCACTCATGTTGAAATGATAGATCGGTCACTCGCCTCACGATGCACATCACTTGAAGAATAATGATGAAAACACATAACTCACATCCTGTTGAGAGATCGAAAAATGGCATGGGTGAGAGGGAGTATGCCAATATGCACAGTTGTTGATGGTGCATCAATGTGTCCCAACCCATTTGGCATAGGTGCAAGAAGGAAGGCCATGGAGTCTTATCGTACAGTGCGCCAAATAGAATGAAGTGTATCGTGATGGCAAAGGAGGCTCGGTCCCGTGTGTGCATAGGAAAACAAGAACGTACATGTCTCCAGGTGTCAGGATGTCCCTCAATCCTCACCTCTCAATTGATGAAGAATAAATTAATCACACTTAGCCCCCCCTCTGTTGATGATCACAGGAGGGCAATCAAGCTCCTCACAACCCATTGATTGAATCCTCAATGCCGCTTGTGAGAAGGTTGTATGCCTTGTGTGAAATTGATGGTGCAACAGTGCATCCCGCCCTACCATGCACAGAAACAAATTTGTGCTTTGTGCATTGAGAGACCCATCCCGTGCGTGCAATGCTCCATTCACACATTTCGCCTCTCTATTGAAGATAAAGGCCAAGGACTAGTCACTCACCCCACCCTATGTCTCTTACTCTGTTAATGAATACAGAGGGCAACCCATACTCACATCCCCATCTGGTTAGGATGAAAGCTCACATTGCTCAAGGTTTGTCGGTGAAGATCGCCGGCTACATCTAATTGCTAATGTCACTTAGATTACTTAATGAAGAGATATACCCAGGGAGGTAGCCCACAAATCAAGTATGTGGATTGCACCTTGGAAATATCATCTATTGTAGGAGTCAGAAGCACCGATGGAGTTGCAAGATTCAGCACACTGAGGGAGGCGGCATTGGAACTTCTTCTGGAAGAGTTCTGCTAGTAATTCAACTATCTTGGACTGCGTGGTGTTACCACCTTTTCCACAACCAACTTCCCATCCATGTGTACTACCTTTTCTTGGATTGAGGCCCATTATGACAGGGAATTTCTTCATTTTCTCCCATAACAGTTTTGATGTTTTTTTTCTCTCTTTTCTTTTCTTTTGCCCTACTCCTGAGGGTATTTCCACCTTTTCTCGAAGAATAGATCAACATGACAAGGACGAAGTCCTTTTCTCCCATGACTGATATATGTTTATATAATTTTTTATCTTCTTTTTCTTTTTGTTTTTTAAAAGAGCAGAATGGAAAGAACACCGTGTATCAAAACCTTCCTCGCCGCCTCGGTTGGATCAAACAAAAAGGGAGTACTATTGGGGTGAAAGGTGGTTGTGAGGGGTTAACAGAACTATGCCACCTCATAAGGATCAACAAGAAGGCTATCATGAGCATTAGGTAAATCCATTCTGACCGATGTGCAAGGAATGAGGGAGCTATCGGTGGTGATTATCAAGATCCCAAGGGAGGATAATGCATGTTGAGGTGATAGCCATTATTCAAGAAGGGATCATTAGAAGCATCAATTGTCTAGACTTGGATAGAGCCATTAGGGTTGACTGCAAGTACCTTATAGGGGCCCATTCAATGCTGTTAAAGATTGCCTGGAAACTTGCCAAATTGCGAATCATAAGCAAGGACTAATTTACCTTTTTTATACTCCTTGATAAAGCTATCATGATAGGCCTTTATACAAGCTTGAATGGCTTCCATGCATTGTAGAGCCATCCTACGAGTCTCATCTAGACATTCCAGGTGCAAGCGGCGGCGTTACAGGAACTTGTCATCTCCCAAGTATTCTTTGATAGCCACGCACAAAGAGGGTAGCTTGAGTTCAATAGGGAGAACGGCTTCTATACCATACACCAATTGAAAAGTGTTTTATCCTGTAGCAGCCTTATGGGAGGTTCTATATGCCCAAAGGGCCTCTGTAAGTTGATCATCCCAATCACGACAATGTGCAGCTATCGTTCTTGTCAGAATCGAGCAGAGGATGCGATTAATAACTTCGACTTAGTCATTAGCTTTGGGGTAGTAGGGTGTGGACTTGCGATGGCAGATCTTATACAGCTCTATTAATTCTTCCATAATCTTGTTGAGAAAGGGAGTACCTCTATCACTTACGAGCTCTAGGGGACTACCAAAAAGGGTGATTATGTTCTCGTACAGGAACAGGGCCACGTTGTTGCATCATCTCGCTTGAGAGCTTTGTCTTCACACCACTTTGTAACATAGCTTTAGGGAAAGAATGGTTTGCAATGTCATAGCGCTAGATTTGGTAGGCTCTCCCATTCGTTGACAAGCATCACAACATTTGCAGTAGTTATAGGCATCCTTATGGAGAGTTGGCCACCAATAACGTGCGAGCAAGGCCTTTCTAGTTGTCGCTTCTCCTAGAAGTGTCCTCCATAGGGCTCGTCATGGAATGCTTTCAACACGATTCCAATCTCTTCTCTTGCAACACATTTGCGCAATACTTTGTCTTTGCCTTTCTTATACAGAGCACCACCTAACACAGTGCAGGGGGCTAATTCCAACACAAGCTTATTCTTCTCATGGCTAGAGATACCAGGGGGATACCACAATGGGCAAAACCCATTCACTATTGGCCACTAGATAGATAAACTCAGCTTGAAGGAGCTTCAATAATTCGGCCTTCACTAGGGCAAAGTAATTTGGATTCATGTGCCTCTGTCTTTGCCGCACAGGCTTGGTATTAGGCTCTAGGTCAATGTGATGTTGACACACCATAGGATCAATTCCCTTCATATCTTTATAGGATCATGCAAATACATCCATGTTCTCCTTCATTAGGTCATGCACGACCAATGGTTCTTCTTCGGGAAGATTGATACCCACTTCAGGTGACGTTCCATACCATCAACATCCACAAACATTAATTGCTTTTCTTCTTCCACTTCGCGAATGAATGTCCCACATATGGCTTTTGGGTATAGATCCGACTCCTTCAAGGGAGTAGTCTCCTCTTCTGATGATTCACTGGAACCGATATCCTCTTTCAATGAGGGACCTTCTTGCTTCTTGGGATACTAGAAGGGTATCATTATTGTTTCGGGTTTGGCTTGGGGACTAGTTACTTCTTGGCATACTCTTCTTAATCTATTTCTTATGGATATATTGTACATGATGTGACTCATTAGTCAATCTAGAAGGTACCAAAGTTATTATGTCTAACAAACAGCATGGGATTTTCTGTTTTTGGAGCTTCGGGAACTTCTTCCTCATCGGTGCCTTCTATAAGTAGAATAGATTCTTTTAGCTCGCTTTCATAGTCTTCTCCTTCACTGTCATCTTCGTACTCTTCATATTCTATTTTTGCCTCTATAGGTGCTCTATAAGAGAAGAACAGACTCTCTATTATGTCCTTTGTTTCTGCTTTTGTCTCTGTCTCTGGCTCTTCTGCTAGCCATGTAATAGGGAGAACAATACATCTACACTTGTATCTCACTGTCAGAGGTGATTTTAGAAGTCAATTCGGTTTCAAGCAGGAGGTATTCACGCATTAACAAAGGCTTGGTTTTTTCGGTAGTTGGCTTGCAGTGCCCATTGTCAAGGACTGTGCCTCTATTTTCTTAGGAAAGATTTGTTTGACTGCCTCTTTATCTCGTGATGCGCCATTTGTTACTTCATTGGAAGAGTTTGTTATGACTTCAATGGAAGTGGATCCATTGCCTTTTTGCAATCCATACAACTTCAACACCACCTTGTTAGGTCCTCTACCTAGGGTTAGGGTTCCTTTGAACCAATCCATTCCATGCCCTTGCTTCAAAAGCCATGGTCTTCCTTACAGAAAAGGGTATAAGATCCTGTAAGAATTTGGTTTGACCGCCAGATAGGTTATCCAATAATCTCTTCCTATGAGGGTTATCTTCACGTGTACGGGAGAATACCCAAAGGCTTTATTTTAGTTTGGTCCACCAATCTGATAAGTCACTACGTAGGTTGCATACCTTGCAAGCCTAGATCCTTCATTCTCACACCATCGTGATGTTTACTGATGAGTCTCCATCAATCAATTCATCTGCAATAAAACATCCTTCAATCCACACGCCGATCTCTAAGGTTCCAAGATCCAGAAAGGCATTAGCCACATCCACTTCCTTCACAGCCTCTGGGGCCTTGTTGGACTTGGTTGCCATGGGAGGAGCAATCCTTAAGCCTCTTCTCCTTGTCAATATGCTTCTGAATCTCTTTCGACAGCTAGGAGACAACATTAGTAACTATCGGAATGTTAGGTTAGGTTTAAAGGTGTTTAGGTCTTTGACCAATTCGTATTCTTTGAAAGGATCTACATGCTTTTCCAATCAGCTAGAAAATGGGGCAACACCCACTTTTATCTTCCCTCTTTCCTCCAGGAATGGAAATATTTGCGCTTCTTCTCCAAGAGGTATTTCGACATCCTCTATCTCCTGGACCTCTAGTCCTATCTCTGCAACAACTATCTCTGTGTAGCTCACTGTGGGACTGGAGAGCGTTGTATTGAACCATTCTGTTATGTACTGTTCTGCTTTTCCTTAGAAAGGTTGAACTTCACTATCTTAGAAGAGGGAATGTTCTCCTTTGGAACTGCAAGTTCTTCTTTCTTAGCACGTGTTATTGCAACAATCTCCAATTCCACCGAATTGGAATCAAGTTCTTGAATCTTCTGTTGAGTCTTGAAAGTAGCTTGTATAGGAGTTGGGAAAGGACAATCTTTTGCAGTGTGGCCTTCTCCTTTGCATTGACTACATAAAGACTTATAGTCTATGGACCTTCTAGGATTTGGACAATTGGGCGAGATATGTCCCTTTTCTCCATATATGTAACACTCCACCTCTAATCTCTAGCCACCGCCACACTATCGTCCTTTGTAACTTTGAGATGAAAACCTCATTGGGCCAAAATTAGGACCGAACTCCCTAGGCTTTGGTCCAATGTCTTTTTTTGTCATTTTGGATTCCAACAAGTTGAATCTTGCTTCTTCATTTTTTTTTCTTCTTTCGCGCATCTCCTTTAGAGAGAGCAAATATCCCCTGTATGGTTCTTCCTCAAACAGTATGAACAGAAGGCCCCAAGGATAGTTGGTTTTCATGTACATTCAGTTGCTAAATGTTTCGCTTGATGGCACTTTCCACACCATGTATTAGACCACATCACAACTCTTCCACCTCCTACAGGAGTAGATATGTTGGTTGTATTGACCTTCAGCGTTTATAGTTGTTTTGTAATCACATCCATAAGCTCCTTTTTTATGTTTGCAACTGAATTCGACAGGTAGTCCTTCAAGTTTTCACCTCCTAGAGTACTTATAGTAGGGTTTTAGGAAGCATCTGTAATCACCGCATAGACCAGTTGAGTTGATCCAAAGAGTCCTCTGTTTCGGTTCTAATTCAAAGATCCTATTGTGACTGAGGGTTGTTGGTTCCAATTGGTAAGATTCCACTATTCTTGTGGAGTTGCCAATAGGAAAACTATTTGAGGCCGTTGTTGTTGTGGTTGTACCATCATTTGAGGTATTGTCATCTACGGCCATTGTGGATTCAATACACTGTATTGCAGCACTGTTTACATCTAAGGATAGGGATAGGGAAATGTCCCTGGGAGGACTACATTTGATGGGTATACCATTCCTGGCATGGAAGGAGGTTGGACTCCCCTTCCTGAGGTCATTGACAGCCTTGCTTCAACTTCATCATGCAATCTTGCACCTTCAATTGTAGCTTGCAGATTGACTAGCCTTCTCAATTCCACAAACTTGTAAACTTCTGGTTGTAGGCCTCTAAGGAAAGCTCCCTTCTGGATGCCTTCATCCAAGTGATGGTTCCATCTCTTCAGTATGGATTCCATTCACGAGACATAACCTTCTACTTATTCACCAGAGGACTGACCTAGGTTCATGAACTCCTCTCCCATCCACTCTTCAAAACCTTCACGCCTGAATTTAGTGAGAGGAAGGCCAACTTTAGGCATCCCATGTGCCAAAAGTTCATGTTGCTTGTCTCTCATACCACTGAAATGTCATGCCTTTGAAAGTGGTGGAAAATATCGCCAACGAATGCTCAAGGGTTCTAGCATTGTTAGCTACACACGCTACCATAAACTCTAATACATGAAGATCAGGGTCTTCATTGTATTCCCCCTTAAAGATGGGCAACAGGACTATATTTTCTGGCATGTCATCAATATTTCCAAGATGGATCTAACTAGGAAGGGGACCTTGAGTCGCTATGGGGACTTTTGTAAAGAGTGTTACTAGGGCATCAAAGGAGGCTTCTGGCACTAGCTCATTCTCGGCTTTGATTTTTGCCTTCTCTCTTCTCATGTACCTCTGGACTCGGTCTAATGCTTGCCTTTTGATTGTGTCATTCACCAAGGAGTTAGCTCCACCCAATTTGTCTATGCTCAAATAAAACAGAATCAGAGGGACCCTAGTCTTTGGAGGACTCTCTGGCCAACATTCTTCTACTTCCTTCTTTTCAATGTCTCTGAATTCAACTTTCAGTCCACTATAGAGAGGAAGATATTTAGTTTTGAAGGTATGAAAACTCATTTTTCTAATCATCGTTGTGATGCCATCATCATAGTACTATCAACTTCTGATGGTGTCAATATTGTATATGGTGAAGAACACTCTATCCACCAATTTCCAGTGAGTTGCTAATTGGATATGAAAGGTCACTAGAGCCACTGCACTATTCCTTGAGAGCTCACTAATGTCACTATCACTTCGGCCTTTACTTTAAGTCTTCAACGGCTACTTCTTCCACTTCTTTGCTCTTTTTTGAACTTATATTCATCTCTTTCCAAGATTGGAAAACTTTTTCAAGCTACATATTCATCCATCATCACACTTACATAGGCATACAAAACATAATAGAACAGAGACAAAGACTCTACAGACACTCAACAAAGGGTTAACAAAACCATACAAAAGGTCATCAAAAAGCCTTGAGCTCACTTAAATCATTCCAAACCATCAAGAATCAACTAATAAGCTTCAAAAACTCTCAAACTTCATCAATCACTATTCCAACCTCTCATACGGAAGGAAAATATGGCAAAATAGAAGGTCAACTCAAACAGAACCAATCAGACACTATCGAGACATCAATAGAACATGTTAAAACATCCTATCTTCACTATAAACTATCATGAGCTTCCAAAACATAATCAATCTCATCCAAAACACTCCCAAATACTTTCAAAACAACTAAATATCATTCAAAATCCATCAAAAATCAACCATTCAATCCATAAAAATAACAAAAATCAACCAATAAATTATATCATCTCAACCCTTAATACCCATAATAGAAGTTCCATGTGATGAACTTTCTTATTGAAAAATGCCTCTTTGAGCTTGTTTCAATTGCAAGAAAAGGAGCCAGAGTTGAGTGACCCTATGACTGAGATGAATTAAAGGCGTGGAAAGAATGGAATGTAAAAGATAAAAAGGTGATGTATTGGCTATCTATAGTCATTGATAATACTAGGATGGGACATATTAGAAATACAAAAATCTCATATGCAGCATGGACCACATTTGAAAATACGTTTTCTGTGAATACATAGGCACGAAAGATTGAACTCAAGCAAGAGATGAATACTTTGAAGAAAGGAAAAATATCTATAAATGAGTATATTTTGAAGGTAAGGAGCATTGCACATACTTTGGTAGTGATTGATGCAATGCTTGATGATGATGATTTGGTATCATCTAGTTTGGGTGGTCTTAATAATGAAAAGGCTTGGAAATCGTTTGTTACTTCTGTGTATGTACGGAAGCCATTTCCAAAGTTTGATGAGTTGGTCTCTCTTACGATCACTAAAAAAACCAACATGCAAAGTGAATCATTTGGGAAAACTAGTGAACATTTCCAAGAATTTTACTCAAGTTCAGGAAGGGGATGTGGCAAATCCTCTTCAAAAGGCTGTGGTATGGATTGTATTGTTGATAACTAGTAAAGCTGGTTAAATCAGTAATTTGGTTGAATGCAAGTTTCAAGAGGCCACGAAAACTTTAGAGGTAGGGGAAACTCTAAAGGAAGAGGTGAATGGAAAAACAAAGGTTTTGGTAATTTTGGTATTGTTTGTCATTATTGTGGCAAAATATATCATATTGCAACTCATTGTTATGCTAAAAAGAATTATATCCATGATAGTGAATTGCAACAAGGAAACTATGCATCATCTTCACAACAGAATGAAGACAAAAAAGAACATATAATAAATGTTTTTACAGGAAAGAAGACATATGATAATGTATGGTATGTTGATTTAGATATATCTAATCATATGACTAGTCATGTTGAATGGTTTAAAGAGATGCAAGATTTACAAAATCTAGGTTATTGAAATATAAGTATGCTAGTGCTTGAGGTCAAATGGAGGGGGAGAGTATCTCTCTAATGAGTTCAATGACTTCTTGAGGTCTCATGGGATAAAGAAATGGTTTACTTGTAGATATAACCTATAGCAAAACGGGGTTGCAAAAAGAAAAAGTAGGCATATTGCAGAAGTTGCATGGGTATTGATGGCAAAAAAGAATATACCAAAATATTTATTGTCTTAAGCTATTCATATTGTTATCTATATTGAAACAAAACTCCCACATTTGCAATTCATGGGATGACGAAAAATGCTTTCCATGTAAGAAACCCAATATGTCACACTTGAAAGTGTTTGGTTGTAGTGCATATGTTCATATGCCATATGAGCTACGAAAGAAGCTTGTTCCAAAGGTTTAAAAATATATTTTTATTGCATACTCTTTAAAGCAAAAAGGATATTGCTATTATAACCCTGTCATAGGTGAGTTCAAAGTGAGCAAGGATGTTATTTTTTATGAGATGAGTAGTCGGTATACATCTAGTGGTGATGCATTGGACGATGATGATAATCATGATAGTTATGTGTAGAAAGAAAAGAAAAAACCACGTAGCCTCAATAGATTGCAAACATCATCTGCTACTACAACTATAGTTGGCCCTTGGTCTCAAAGACTAAGGAGTAGTCCCACATCTTCAGGTGCATCTACTAATATTGTAGGTAAAGACAAAGGGAATAAGAAAGTATCAAATGGTTCTGATACATATGCTAGTCATTTGGGGTTTGATAGAGATTTCAATGGTTCAGAGAGTTTGGATTATGAGCTTGGTATTCCTTTAGTTAGGACACTAAGTATACAGAGAGCACATGGTAATGTAAAGGCTCCATTAAGTGATCTAATCGTACACATGTCTAGCAGGGTCAAATACCCTATTAAAAAATTTGGTTTTGAAGGTTATGAAGCTCACCATTATGCTTATATGGTAAAGGTGGCTGAGCATGTTGATCCCACTTACTTTGAGGATGTTGTTGGTCATGCTCATTGGAATGCATCTAGATGAGGAGATGGTTGCATTAGAAGGCAATAAGACTTGGGATCTATTACCATTGCCCAAGGGCAAGAAAGTTATTAGTTGTAATTGGGTCTACAAAATTAAGCATAATGAAGATGGTTCCATTAGTAGATATAAGGCTAGGTTGGTTACAAAAGGCTATGCTCAAACATATTGCATAGATTATGAAGAGACATTCAGCCCGTTGCCAAGTTGGCAACTATAAGATATGTGATTGCTTTCGCAGCACATCCAAAGGTTGAAGTTTGCAGCAAATGGATGTAAAGATACCTTCTTGCATGGTAAATTACAAGAAGAGATATATATGAAGCAATCAATAGGTTATGAGGATTTAGAGTATCCCACATATGTGTGCAAGTTAAAGAAAGCGCTCTATGGGCTAAAGCAAGCACCTAAAGCATGGTTTGACAAGATCAAAAAGTATCTTGTCAACATTGGCTTTTATGTTTCTGATATTGATCACTCACTTTATGTGAGAAAGGGAGATGCAGGTTTGGTTATCATAGTCATCTATGTGGATAACTTGATTATTACAAGTGACAGTGATAGTGAGATTACTAAAGTAAAGGACATTTTGAAGAAGAAGTTTGAGATGAAGGATTTGGGTGAGCTAAGGTACTTTCTTGGTATTGAGGTGATCAAATGTGATGATGGTATATGGTTATCCCAAAGGTAATATGACTTGGATATGTTGTGTCCAAGTATAATATGACAACATGTAAGCCTCTTTCAATGCCATTAGAGCAAAGTGTGAAGTTGAGTACTGATATTGTGGATGAGATAGAATACCCTACCATGTTGAGGAGGATAGTAGGGAGTTTGATTTACATGACTATCACAAGGCTAAACTTTGAGATTTATGCACATGCCTAGAAAGCCTCATTTGGATGCAGTTAGATGCACATTGAGGTATGTGAAGTCCACTTTGCATTATGGACTTGTTTATAAGACAGGTAAGGATATACAAGTATTTGGATACACTGATGCAAATTAGGTTGATAGCATCTCTAATAGAAGATCTACCAAACAAATTCATGTTTCCCCTTAGTAGTGTAACAATTATGTGAAGCAGTAAAAAGCAACTTGCAATTGTTTTGCCAATTACAAAGGCTAAGTGCAGAGATGCTGCTATGGCAACATGTGAGGTGATATGACCGTAAAAGTTATTGGGTGATTTAGATGTGTAAGGAGATAGCCCAGCTGTCATTCACTGTGATAACATGAGCAACATACAATTAGCTAGGAATCCAGTGTTTCATGCTAGGGCAAAACACATTGAGATGCATTATCACTTTTTGAGAGAGAATATACTTGCAAGAGAGTTTGATTTGGTATGTGTCAGTACTTAGAATTAGATAGCTAACATTTTCATCAAGGCATTGGGTGAAAAGAAGCTTTGAAAATTTCGCAACTTACTTGGAGTTGCGAAGATACAATTGATCTTGAGGGGGAGTGTTGAGATAACAAGCTCAACACATGCAAATATTGATGATGGACTGCTTGGTTAGATGGGTCTGCACGTCTACACTCAGTAATCATTATAATCTTCACATGGCCATTGACTATCACTTGTTATATTTAGTTTGTTGCACCTACTTACAATTGGCATAGATATAGCACAATCAATTAGTATAGTAAGTTATGCACTATTTAATTTAGTAGACAACTTTTTTTATGTTGTATTTTATTTATACTTTGTGTATATTATATTGTGTGTAAAAGAAGAAGAAAAAACCAGCAAGAAAACCTTTTGGCATCCGTCTCTTTTCTTGTGTTCTTGAGCAAACTTCCTCTTGTGTGTATAGTGTGTATTTGGCACAATAACTCAAGCAAGTCCTCCCACCACACAATTCTTGACACTTTCTCTATGAAATGTATGCAATTTTCTATTTGTTTAATAATGACAATTAAAAACTTAAGGACAAATATTATCATATTTAGGGTTGTATAAAAAAATCCAAATCCTTACTCATTGACAACTTTGGTTGCATTCTCTCAAGTAAAGTCACCATATGGATTGAAGGTCTTGCTTAGTAAGAAAAAGGATATGGTAAATACCAACATCAACATTGTATATTAAAAAATCCAACAAAAAGTACTATAACCTCACATTCCTTGCTTTAATAGTTTGTTAATATTTTTGTGCTAGTGTGAATTCTTTTCTTTTCTACTTTAAGAGTTGATTTATACATTCTTTAAAACCACGTTCATAAAAATTTTCAATTTGTACTTCATTCATCTTAGTTTTTTTGTTATTTATTATTAGTTTGATTATTAAAGAACATTTTTCAACAAAAATATTTTTTATGAATTTCTTAGTGTGCTCTTTTTTACTTTTTCTTGAGATGGCTGCCTGTGTTTTTGAGTATTACCATGCTTCTACATACCAAAAGAAACTACAAGAGTTTGTGGGGAGAGACTACTACTAGGTTTATGTGACCAGTGTTATAACTAAAATGTCAAAAAAAAAAAAGTAAGTTTTCATATGGACAAAGATGTATTTAAACTAAAATGTCCAAAAAACAATGAGTTTGCATATGGACAAACCTAAATTACAAGTAATGATGGCTTTCATAGACATTTTTGGACACTAACAAACGGATTTTGTCGGCATTATAGCAAGATAAAGGTGTTAGAGAGCAAACAAAGGTCCACAATAATGCAGACAAGATGGACCTTGATTCTTGGATGCTTCTAGGAGCTCTAAGGTGGATATGGGAGCTATTGAGAAGGTTGTGCGCAACAATCTTAAGCAATTTTTGAAGAGAAGGCAATAAGCCTTGGAGGCCAAGGCTAAGATTTGGAATGCCTTAGTTGCTTTCTCGCTTCAAAAGATCAAGCAAAGGTATGCCAACTTTGTTGCTACATAGGTCTTATGCTTCTTCATGGGAAAAATACCTCAAGGAGAAGAATTTGAAGGAGGTCATGCAAACCTATCAAGCCAGAGCTATGCTAGGTTAGTTTAAATTTGTTTGCACATGCTTCTATTTTGACTCTCGATACCTTCTACTATGAGCATGATTGAATTTTGGCATATGCCATTAAAAAGAGAGGGAGCTTGGTATATGCAATCCCTTGGACACCCCATTTCTCACCTTATAATAATATGTTGCACAAATTTAGAGCACAAATTTAGAGACTGGATCACTTCTCTCAAGGAGTTGCCACTTCCACAAGTTAATACCATTAAGTTAAGAGGGGAACTAAGAAAAGTAAATATTAGGGAAATTGGAAAGCGCATCACAAAAAGAGCTCCACACACACAAATGCTTGCTCAACTTACATTTGTACGTCAAAATACTTGTGGTTAGTCTCTAAAGCAAGATTATGACTATTCACTTGAAAATGTTAAGAGGCATGGCTTCAAAAAATCAAATGGATACAAGAGGCTTGTGTGGAAGCTCCTCCACCTTTCAAGAGGGAAAGCTAGTTGTAAGGATTTACAAGATGAGCTATTTCTTGGATACATAGCCTTTCTTGTAGCTTCAAATAAGGATAGAGGCACCATGCTACTACTCTATGAGTGGATCTTCAACTTGTAATGAGATGGAAGGGTGTGACAAATGTGTTACTGTGTGTATCACAATCAATGGATAGCCTCAATTATTTTTGGTAATGGTCCCTCATCTACTACCAAGTTATAGAAGCAAGATTTAGCATGGAAAGGCCACCTCAAATTGTACTCTCCTATCATGCAACTAGAATATGATGATGGATGGAGAAGAGATGTCATATGCATTCAGACAACAGTTGTTGATAAAAAGGGTATGCTAGGATGCACTCTCACGCGAACATAATTTTGTTGATGTAGTCTATGATACTTCCAACAATGAAGTTCAACACAATCGGCAATATCATCAAAAAGACAAGTTCACTAAAGCAACTAGATATCCCAAAATTGGAACCGTGCTTTGTCTCCCCTACCATGACGCTCAATTCATTGACATTACATTACCTATGAAACTTGCCTTCATAATAATTTATCCTAATCAATTTCATCCCAGACCATTTAAGGGTATGCTAGGATGTGCTATCGTGAACATAATTTGGTGGTTCTAATCTATGCTATTACCAACAAAGAAACTAATGCTTCACTTGGCACAATAGTCAAAAAGACAAGTTCTACAGAGCAACTAGATATGCCTATTTGGAACAGCTCTTAGTTATCCTTGCTAGGACACTTGTTTGTCAACTTAATATTAGACAATTTCATCCCAAACCATCACCACTAAAATCACATAATTTCTCCAAGTCAAGTTTGTGCAAGCCCTCAAGGAGTCTTGGGCTAACAACAAAGCATGACAACCTCTTTCTTCACCTCCAAGGTTGCATACAAGCAATAACCAAGTTGAGCAAAAACAACTAATGCTCTCAAGCTCATCTTAAGTCTTCATAATGAGTAATGACCCACATTAAACAATTTGATCACAAGCCCCCATCTTTAAGATCAACACATTTCTCTCCAAGACAAAAGGTTTGTGAATGCCCTTCATTAGTGTTGGACTAGCAACAACGCACGAGAACCTCTTTCTTCACCTCCAAGGTTGAATCCAACCAATAATCAAGGCAACTAAAAAGGATCAACACTTTATTATCACATACTACTAAGAATCTTCCCCCTTAATATATAATCAAGTTTTTGCTTATCTAGTTCAATTAACATAGCACAAACTAGAGCCTTAGTTGTCTGTATAGGCCTTTAATCTTCATAACAAGTAATGATTTATCCCAAACAATTCAATTGCATGCCACCACCATTTAATAGATCAACACATCCTTTCTCCAAGACAAAAGGATTATGAAAGCCCTTCAAGAGTGTTGGGCAAGCAACATAGCATGAGGACCTCTTCCTTCCCCTCTAGGGTTGAGAGCAAGTGATAACCAAGGCAAATAAAAAGGATCATGCTCTATTCTCATATAAGTCTCCAAGAATCTCCCCCTTATCATGTATATTATCACCCATCACTCCAAGAATCTCACTTTTAGTTTATGATCATTGTTTCATATATCTAGTTCAATTATCGACACTAAAGATCTAAGTCCCCCCAAGATTCACTTTTAATTTATGATCATTGTTTCATATATCTAGTTCAATTATCGACGCATAAAAATATTCGCCCTACATGTGGGTCTCAACTGTCAACCCCATTTTAGTTGGGAGCTCAAAGTCATTCAAGCCAAAACACTCTAGTGCTTTGGATATTGAATAGGCTTAGAAATGATCATTGCTCATAAAATTAGCTAGCTAGCAAATGAGATTGAAGCAACAATTATGAAAGTCCATCATTTGCTTATCAATTTTACCACTAAAGTTTTTGCTTATCTAGTTCAATTCTTAGCGTAGCAAAGACTTGACCTTAGTACATCTCAACTATCAATCCCAATTATCACTAAACAGGAAGTTCAAGATCGTTCAAGTTAAAACACTCTAGCTATGGATAACGAACAGGCTTGAGAATGACCTCTACAAGATGAGCTAACTAGCTAGCACACAAGATTGAACCAAAGGTTATGTAACTACACCATTAGTTTACCAATTTCACCATTATACCAACTTGGCTACCAAATTTAGAGGCAAGCTTGTTGCCAGACAATTTTGGCACCAAAAATCACCTTAGGTAGCCACTGCATGTCCACTACCTACAAGTTCATAGACTACAAGTAAAAGTTCTTGAAGATTTCTTGTCAGCCATTGGTAGTGAGCCTCCAATGACTTGCACTACCACATGGTGGACTTTCAATTCCAAGGGAGATGGAGTCCATTTGGACAATCATATTCAAGGCACTACTAATGATGGACTTTCAATTCCAAAAGAGATGGAGTCCATTTGGGACAATCATATTCAAAGTAAAAGTGATGATCAGGACTTTCCTACCATCTGCAACTCTTCTTCAGCAACCAAATAACATACTCAGAAACCTGCAATTTGTCACCCACCTATTCAGAATGGTGACTGTGCACTCGTAAGTAGTGTTTGGGTTCATTGATGCATTTCCAGACCTCTCACCTTACAACATTGATTCTACGCAAATGGCATGCATGTTTGCATGGCAAAAGCATCAAATGGTCAATTCATGTACAAGGCCCAGTAAGTATGAAGCCAAAGACTCAATGTGTAATCGGCATCACGTTCCAACTAAATACCCAAGAAGCTGAATAGCACTTGCAAGATATGGAGGGAGAGCGGCTGAATGACTTTTCTCTCACATTATAGATCAAACTAACCTCATGAAAGGATTAAAAATCTACCGTAATCAATTGATTTATTCCTCGAGGTTCATTCAAGATAAGCAAGCTTTACAATGAGTTGAGGATCTTCCAATCACCACCCTAATGATTGGAAGCATATGCCACTCTTGGTGTGGGAGACCACATCAGCACCTTTAGAAAAGGGATGTGACACAGCCTTCCAACCAATGTTAGGTTCTCAAAGTTGAGAGGCACATCTACATTATGCCTAGTGTATAACAGCAAAAGGAAACCTGTCACCCACCTATTCTTGCTTTGCAGGTTTGCAGGAGGATTTCTAGACCAGGGAAAACGAGTCAAACAAAGGGGCTCGTCCTAATCATATCTTATCAAGATAGAAAAGTTTCTTTGGAGATGAGCAGGAGACTTGAGAATTAGGAACATAGTTGGCACTCATGGTTAAATCATGTATGCACAACCAGGAATCGAGTTCTAATATGTTTAAGGGTCCTTGGCCTTTATTGCTTTTATTTTTATAGCAAGTAAAGCTGATGTTTTGGCTGTTTTAAAACTCTTTAGGAAAGATACTTTGGTCTTTAACATTGCCTGCGACATCTGACAGGAAAGTAGAGTTTTGGGCCTATACACCTTTCTTTAACTTCATATATACTCAGGATATTATTGATACATGTTTCTTAAACTTCGTATTACTTGGGATAATAAGTAAAAAGGGCACAACAATTCCAAAGATGTGAAATCTTATGACAATCCAGTAAACTAACTTTCAACTACTGGAATTTACCAGCAAGAACACATACAAAACTAGTCAAAGTTGCTACAGTCCCCTATAACAAAAAAGTGCCACCCTAATTTGAAATATTCTGACATTTTGAGAATAAAAAGTGTTAATAAATATTCTGCATTAAACTACTTCAAAAAATTTTAAGCAGAAGAACATAGAGCAGACGAAAGGAATCACAAATTCCCTTCAACTTAAAAGGGCCACTCTATTTGCAATATTCAGACACTTTGAGAATTAATTTACTTATACTCTGCATTGAACTGCTTAAATAAACTTTAAACAGCTGAATGTAAGAAAAAACATGGAGCAAACATCTTTGAGATAATCTCCCGTGAGCAGCTTCAGTAAACTTTAACCCGCTCAGACTTTACCAACAAACAGCAGAACATGGTACCAAAATTCATCAATTTTACATACCCACTTGACTGTGCACTGAAATGCTTTTCACATTAACATGCACTTGCAACAATTAACATTAATAACTCATCAGTATATATTTGAATACATCTTTAGGGGAATATCAGGTCCAAAAGATTTAAGAAACCTGACTGGACAAAGGTTTATAGACCAGCCACACTCCCGTTGTAGAGATTCACATAGAAGCGTAATACAGTGCTGTAAAAATACTATGGCAGAAAAAGGAGGAAAAACCAAGAACTTATCATGAAACAAAAAACTGGGAGAAAGAAAGTCTAAAGAACTAACATAGATAGTGCCTTCTCTCAGAAAGCAGGAACACTAAGTCTTCCATGAGTTTAAAGAATTTCATGAGTAAAAGGTATTAACAACTAGCTCTGATAGTATGTGGAATCCTAGGAACCACCTCAATCTACATGAACTTCAAAAGTTCACCCTATCCAAGCAAGGCATTAAACCACATTCCAAGCCTTATGTTACCTGCTGGGGAAAGTTCCCATATCCAGGATAAGTAGAGTATGCGTAAGCACCACCATCCTGCGATGGCTGGGCATACGCATACCCCTCATAACCTTGACCATATCCATAATATGCTTGATTTGGATCTGGCTGCATCTGCCCCCAGCCAGAGGGCTGTTGCTGACAAAAACTTACAATCAGTTAGGTCCTAATGTTTGAAACGGTCACAAAGCTCGATGCAAAGAATAATCAACACACCTGCTTATTCACTGGACTTCTTCCCCAAGAGAGACGAACTGCCTGCTGCCCAATTACTGTCCCATGCAGCTTCTGTATGGCTTCCTCAGCACAAGATCTGCAAAAGCCAAATGTTCTTAAAGGCATGCTATTGTGCCAAATCACATAGTTCATTAATCAGTGTGTTTCAAACTACACCAAATCCATTCTCTCTTCAACTTGAAGATTGAGCAAGAAGAAGTTAAATAAGATAACAAGAACACTAAAAGAGCATTGATGAACATAACTCCACTGCAAACAGTCGAGGAAAAAACTGAGCACCCACACAAACAAGCTTGTGAAACTTGATATCAAATGATTACCTGTGCACAAACTGCACAAAACCACAACCCTTTCCAACAGGAATCTTCACAGAAACAAGTTCACCGTATTGGCCAAAAACTTGACGCAGGTCTTGGTCAGACACATTTGGATCAAGACCACCAACAAACACCTGTAAACAGATTTTTCCATTAGGCTAACATTTTCAAAACTCGCATACAACAAGCCTTGGAAGTATACTTGTAAAAATGTTCCAACAGGCCATGCGCTTACAGTTGTGTTATTTGGGTCACTATCTGATGAGAATCCCTGGTTTGAAGAACCTCCATACGCACTCTGATAACCAGATCCTGTAAGACATCCAAAACAGCAATTTCCCGTTTCAAACTCACTGATTCAAATCACACCTGGATCACAATTAATGCAACCTCTAGTGCATAAGTAGAACATTCTTCTTTAGTACAGTCAGTTGACATACTACACACTCCTTACCTGTCGCAAAGACCATGTCTGAAGCACGGGAAAAGTAACCAATACAGGAATAGCAAGAAATCAAAGATAGACCGGCACATTGATAGCCTAATTTAGCCAAGAAAGAAACAGAAACTTGCGATAAAGGGTATTTTCCCAGTCAATGCACGTGGTGCTGCAAATTAAGCTCGTCAACTAAAAGAAATCTGCAGCTGGGTCTAGGTTTTCCAACTTCAAAATTGAAAGGAAATTGCAGAAATACTCCTCTTTGGTGATAATACTTCGAAAAAGTACAGTAATGAACACAAAGAATAGGAAAAGTAGCATGAACTTGCTACAAACCCAAACTCAATGCGCCAAGTTCACTGAAATGACAATTCGGGAAAAACTGACCTAGGCGAGAGGCCACCCACTAAACAGCAGGGTGCATTCCTGTTGAAGGTCTCTGTTCCAGGGCCCCTTAGTGAAGAGAGCCTCTTGACCTCCTGCTTTAAGACAAAAGCAGCCTTATGAGCTTTTATAATTCCTTAATTGTGATATTTTTGCCCAAGTTGAATAACTTCAGATAGCTTTGAGAGCACCAAAGGCTGCTGAATGGAGAAAACGAACGAACAAGGAAAGGAAAAACTGAAGGAGAAAGAAATGACTGAACAGACTAATTCCAGTATGGTTCAGTAATGCGCTTAAGCAAAGCAGGAAATATAGGCAATAATCAACGATTATGTCATACATCTAGCAGAGTCTGTCCATAAGAAAAACTAGCTGGTATGGACATTTCCATAAAATCCCTGTGAAGAATGCATGACATCCTGTGATCTGTGTGGTCCAGGATGTTAAAAAGTTCCAATACTGACAAGGGGACAGTTACACCTTTAAAACAGATAACAGTAGCAGCATCCTAAACTCATAACTGTTTCACCACTATCCCATATGAAACTTGCCTTAATTCAATCTAGATCCACCATACCTTTGCTGCTGTGTTGGTTAGAACTACAAAACCCTGAACAAGTTGCTCAAAATTCAACAGTACCTTTGCTGCTGTATTGTTGGGTTGCACCCAGCGACTTTTTGGGTGTTGCAACGCTGATCCGCATTGGCCTACTTGAACAATAAACCCCATTCATTTCTGACATAGCACGTGTCCTTTCACTCTCTTCTCCAAAGCGAACAAATCCATAGCCCTTGGATCGGCCAGTCAATGTGTCCATCACAACCTTGGCACCCTTCACAGAAGAATAGCGGCCCTTGAACGTTTCTTGCAAAACAAGGTCTGTGACATCAGGAGCAAGATCTCCAACAAATACAGAGAAATCTTGGCCACCATCAGTCCTCCTATCTGACATCCCAAAAGCAGCCCAATTAAGCCTAAATGGTTGCTCAGTTTGAGGCATGGGTGTCCCATTGTAGGTTTGCAAGATTCTATCGGCAGCTGCATGTGAGATAAATTCAATAAAGCCATAACCCTCAGATTGTAGAGTCTGCTTGTTTCTGATGATCTTCACAGAGGTCACCTGTACCACCACCAAAAGTTGATCAGCAACAACTCCCGTTGCAGTTTTCCTTTCAATACTGTGCATCTAATTACATAACTCAGGAGAACATCAAAGGGGATAAGAGTGCTCAACAGCCCAGCTAGAGCTACATAGTATGAGTGCAAGACCTCTCAGGACAGACTGGGAGGAATGGGAGAGAAGCCAAGGTGGGCAGGGGTGGGGCCAGTGTTATGGGGGGGAGGGGTTTTTGTAACACTACCAGCAGGCACAGTTGCAATCCCCATCATACTAACCCTTGAAATCCAGATCTCGTGTTTAATTAAGATAGCAGAATATAAGGTTCACAAGGTTGGGCTACAGATTTGCAAAACAAACTTCCCACGATTTGATTAAGTCTGAACATGGAAAAGTCCAAGGCTGGTAACCCCCAAAACACAGACGTGTAATTCTTGCAGCGTTGCATGCTTCCCTACTGAACTAAGCATAATTCAAACTGGTAAGGGGAAAGCCACTGTATTGCAGCATGTTGCTTACAGTGTTTTAGCAAAGAACACAAGTATACCAGTAAAGCTGAACCGAACATATAGTTTGATATCAAGCAAATGTGAAGGACACCTAAACCAGAATCCTAAAAGAATGCATAAACTACACTCTAGCCTTACAGACAAATATCAAAGATGAAAATAATTGACACAACCCATGAACGACCCTTGATATGAAGCACTTATCTTGCGAACACGCAAATTAACAGACTGCTTGAACTGTTGAGAAAAATACATAGTTTGATATCAAGCAAATGTGAAGAACACCTACAGGGATCAGAGATCTACAGGGGACTCACCTCTCCAGTGTGCACGAAGCAGTTGTAAATGTAATTCTCATCCATCCAGAACTGCAGGTCACCAATCCAGAGGGTCCGAACTTCACCAGGGTTCTGTGGAGCAGGAGCCATGGACTGGCCCATCATGCTGGGCTGCTGCATATGCATGGCGGCAACCGACGAAGACATCTGTTGGGGGGGCGGGGGGCCCATCGCCGTGGGGGGCGGCATCTGGGGCGGCGGCTGCTGCTGGGGCTGGTATGTGAATTGCTGGACAGGAGGCTGCTGCATCATGACCCACTGCTGCTGCTGCTGCTGCTGCTGCTGATAGTGCTGCTGCTGCAGTTGATGGTGCTGCTGCTGCGCTGGATCGTGCTGCTGGGGCTGAAGCATCGGCGGGGGAGGCCCAACCGCAGGAGCAGGTGCAGGTTGCATCATGATTACAGAATAAGGAATGACCCTCTCTTTCTATCTCTCTATGTATCTGTGTAATCCTTTGATTCTCTCTCTCTCTCTCTTTCTGAGTAAGCCGCAGAGAGAAAACCCAAGAGAAATACCGCTGTGGGCGAGAAGCGGATTACATGGACGGGAAAGCAGGAAACAAAGAAATAAAGAAACAAAGAAATAACAAAGGGATTCTCTCTAGCTCTCCCTCGCGCCCACAAACCCTAATCTTTCTTTCCTGGTCCAGCCCTGTTTGGTGTCGAGCCGCCCATCACAATCTTTCGGGAAAATGATCATCAAAGTATCTTTACATCTAAAATTTATCAATGTTTACATCTAAGGGCAGGTTGAGAGTCAGACGGCGGCGGACAAACGGCTGATGAAAAATTGATGTCCATTTCTCTCGTATACACATCAATAATATGTTTTCTCAACTATCAATCAAGGAATTATTGCAGGCCAATTGAAAAAGTACTCGAGTTGGTTACACACCAAGTGATGGAAGGCTTGTCCCCGCCCAAAGTGTGGGGACGCACTTTTTGAAACTGGGCGCGGACATGGGCGTCATACCTTTACACACCAAATGGACACAGTTTGTAAATAAATAAATAATAGTAAATTTATAAATTGTTGCAAATGCAAAAAGTGCACCCTTATTCGCCACTTTACAAAGTGAGCAAGGGAGACTCCCCATCCAAAAGTGGACGGGGGAGTTCACCTGTATAGCAACAGGTAAACGACAGGTCGTGTCCTCTCTAGTGTGTAAAGAACTGCGGACGCACAACCCTTAAATAAATGTTTTGATTGGTTAAAGCTTACAAAGTGGGTGTCCGTCATTTGGTGTGTAACCAGCCTCATACATGGCACAGGTTCAAGGCTTTGCATTTGTACCTGTAATCATACAAATGCAATCATTTTCGCATGTTTACCATCATTGAAGTGGTGGAAATGTCTGATGTCCATCCGCTTTTCAGAATGCCATTTTGGTTTTGACACATTAGATAGGTACTATTGCATGAAGCACACATTCGAACATGTCTTGGAACCCACTCAAGGTATATGAAGCTCTCCCCATCTCCTTGTCAAAACTTTGTTCAATAGACACTCCTACATGAAGCTCATGTCCAAAACCCACTCAAAATATATGAAGCTCTCCCAACCTCCTTTCTAGAGCTCATGGTCCTCCCCAAGTGACACATTTTTTCTTCTAAAGCAAATAAGTTTTCATAACCATTCTAGGTGGTGTAGAGAGAGAGAGAGAGAGAGAGAGAGAGAGAGAGCAAAACATCAATGAGAGAGTGTGGGAGAGGTAGCCAAGAGATCTCCAAAGAGAATGAAGGAATCAAAGATGGAGAGAGGGAGAGAAATAGATGACTATATCTATTGAAGGTGGAGACCTAATCAATGAGATTGAGCATAAGTCTATTGTGTAAGGAATGCATGAGATGGTGAGGAAGGAGGTTGATCAAAGGGCTATCATTGATTATGTTAAACTAGGGGACAAGGAGGAGGAGGGGTCCTAGGATGAGGAACTAAGGAGATTGCACAAGGAGGAGGACAATGAGAAGCTCTCTCTCTCTCTCTCTCTCTCTCTCTCTCTCTCTCTCTCTCTCTCTCTCTCTCTCTCTCTCTCTCTCTCTCTCTCTCTCTCTCTCTCTCTCTCTCTCTCTCTCTCTCTCTCTGTGGACTTGTGAATAAGGCCCCCATATGTACAAGGACCCACATTCTCAATCTCATCTTATCCATGAGTAAACTTAGTCACTAATCTCTTGACCCACTGTGGTGCACTGTTAAATATTGTAACCTTGGGGTTTACCGAGGTTTACTAAAATCCCGCTATCCAATGCATATTAATGCAATGCCTCCCAATGTCTCTACAATCCCTATGGGGAATTAGCTTCTACCAATGCAATGTCATCTGCATATAACAAGAGAGGTATCAAGTTCTAGCCACCAATGGAGCTCCTTTGTACAAACCAAATAACGTTGGAGAGCAAGGACGACCCCGTTTTACCCCAATGGAAAATGAATAGGCGTAGAAAGGCCCTCACATGCCCGTATCTTGCCTATAAACCTCTCAGTAAGTGCCAAAATCCCCCATTTGAGTCCCTTGTGGACTCCCATACCATATGGTTTGTGCAGCAACCTATCTTGTGGTAATGTCTCAAAAGCCTTGCAAAAGTCCACAAAGTAGCAATAAATTCAATGGCCATGAGTTCTACCCTCCTCAATGATCACTCAAAATGTGAGAATGTGGTCCAAAGTAGAGAAGCCCCTCCTAAAACCACAACAAGTCCCTATTCTCTACAACCCCACATCTCTACCCAACAACATGGCTCCTACTCAAGAATGGAGGCATATAATGTGCCCAATGTATGGCCCACCGTAATAGTCCAATAGCTACAATGTAAAGTAGGGTCCCCTGACTTTAGAATATGCAAAATAATGTTCATGCTCTAGCTCTCTAGGAAGCCTTCACACATGGCCCTATCAAACATACATACTAATAATCCTGCCACCAGATCTATGGCATGTATTAGGTACTCCACTACTAGACCATCACGATCCTATGCCTTACCTCAACTAAGTTTGTCAATGGCTTCTCAAACCCTCCTTGAAGTAAAAGAAGTCAACGCTTTTTAGTAGGGCTCAAGTGCTAATTTAGGTGGGTCAGGAAGAGGAGGCTAGTTTGCTCTAGTGTACAAAGTGGTTGCATATTGCTTCCATGTAGTTGAAGTTGTGATAGGTGTGGCTAGGCGATGCTCTCTAAAAAGCCTCCATACCTCTTTAAAGTCCTAGCTCAAGAACAATTGATATAGATATCTCTCTTGCTGAGCTGATAAAGCCCTCTTCTTCTATCGTATAACACATCTGAAGATCAGTGCCCTGTCTATGAGTAGTGGAGCCCAATGTCACCTCCCTCTACTATCAAGAAGGGAATCGAGAGGAGAGAGAATGAGAAGAGAGAAAGTCTAAATGAGGAGAGAGAAATACTAGAGAGAGAGAGAGAAACCTAGAAGAAGAAGAGGTAAGATGAAAGAAACTTTCGTGTTATTACTAAATAATGGAAAAATGAGAGTCTCTTACATCTTACACTAAGCTAGTGTAGTTGTATTTTTTTCCATTGAATTTTCCCAAATTATTAGCATCTTTCTAGTCCTTTACATTCATTCCATCCCCACTCGAAGGTTTTGGCCTTGAAAGGACTTATTACAATGGCTAGAATTATGGGAAGAGTACGACTCTATTTCAGCATACAAAGATAGAGGTTATCCATGGATTGTTTGTAGTAGAACAAGGCCAACTTTAGCTAAGTTTCAACCAAAAGAGCATTTTGAAGATAAGATAACTCTTGTAGAATGGTTGTTGGTCTGCCAGAAGCTTCCTCCAGAGGTAGACCTTTCCATTCGATCAAATACTCAATAATCAATCGAAATCAAAGTTTCTTTTCACGCTAGCCTATGACTTTCTTAGAAGGATGTACTATATATTATCCTCTTCATCTATGGGTCACAATTGTTCCACATAATCAAATTGGGTTCCAACAAAAGGCTTAAGTTGACTTACATGGAAGACATTATGAATATTTATGGAGGAAGGGAGATCTAAACGATAAGCCAAGTCACCTATATGCTTGAAAATTCCATGTGGCCCATAAAACATGTATGAAAACATATTACTTAGATGTCCTTCAAATGAGAATACCATGACTTGGGCACCTTCAAAAGTACTAACTCTCCTTCTTGGAACTCCATGGATTACCTTTTATTATCATTTGTATATAACTTTGTGTCTTCTCGAGCTTTCTTAAGATGCAACTTGCACTACTAAAGTAGGGCCTAGATGTGGTCCAACTCTTCTTTTCCTTGAGGATTTATCCTTTCACTAAATAAGATCATAGGAAATGGTACCTTATACCCAATACAAAGCCTCAAAAGGAGAAACACCAATGTTGAAATTGATAGAATTATTATAAGCAAACTCAACAAAGTGGAGCCATCAATCCTATGCATGCTGCACGTCATGATAAAAATGTATAAGGTAAGTTTCCAACCACTAATTAACCCTTTCTATTTGGCTACCAATTTGAGGATGGTATGTGAAGTAGCACTAAATTCGTTGGCCATGAGCTCTACCCTCCTCAATGATCACTCGAAATGTGAGAATGTGATCCAAAGTAGAGAAGCCCCTCCTAAACCCACCCTATCCCTATGCTCTACAACCCCACATCTTTGCCAAAGAACATGACTCCTCCTCAACAATGGAGACATATAACTTGCCCAATGTATGGCCCACCATAATAGTCCAGTAGTAGCTGCTATGTAGAGTAAGGTCCCCTAACTTGAGGATATGCACAGTAAAAGTTATGCTACAACTCTCTAGGAAGCCTTCACACATGGCAATATCAAACATACATGCTAATAATCTTGCCACCAAATCTTTGGCATGTATCAAGTATTCAGCTACTAGAGCATCGCGATCTTGTGCCTTACTTCAACTAAGCCTATCAATGGCTTCTTGAACCCTCCTTGAAGTAAATGAGGTGAACTTCTTTGGGCAAGGCTCAAGTGCATCGGGTGGGTTTGGAACAAGAGGTTGGTTTACTATAATGTAGAGAGCAGTTGCATACTATTCCCACATAGTTGAAGCTATAATAGGTGTACATTGGTAGTACTCTTTGAAAAATCTCCATGCCTCTTTAGAGCATTAGTTCAATAACAATTGATATAGATCTCTCTCTAGCTGAGCTAAAAAGCCCTCTTCTTTTGTCATATAAGACATCTAATTTAGAGATCACTTGTGCCTTATTTGTGATTGAGTAGCCGAGCCCAATGCCACCTCCCTGTGTTGTTAAGAATGGAATTGAGAGGAGAGAGAAGATTGCAAAAGAGAGAATGGGAAGAGAGAAAGTCTAAACGAGGAGAGACAAAGACTAGAAACATAGAGAAGCCATGAAAGCTAGAAGAAGAGGTGAGATAAAAGAGACTTTCTTGTTATTCCTAAATGATGGAAAAATGAGAGTCTCTTACATCTTATACCAAGCCAATGTAGTTTGCATTTTTTCCCATTATTATTTTTTCCAAATTATTAGCATCTTTCTAGTCCTTTACATTTCCTTCCCACCTTGTTTTTGCCCCAAAAAACAAAGAAATGACTTATTATAATGGTTGGAATTATGGAAATGATAGAGTACAACTCTGTTTCAACATTACAACAAATACAAAAAAAACCTTGGGGAATCTCAAAGGATTTGATTGAAATGAAGGTTGAAGAGTGAGCCACTCTTATGTGTACCAAATCCTCTTGAAAAGATACTAGCAAACAATACAAAGCAGGCCACCTAATAAAAGCATGCAAAACCAAATATGAAGTAACTCGTTGCAGACTATTCCAAAGGAGGTGTGCTATACATCAAAATGAAGCTTTTTTCAAACTATGCAAGTTGCACTTTGTTGTCATTAATGCAAAGTAAAATCTATTTTAAAACAAAAGGTTGTTTATGGCACAACAAGGCAAACTCTAGCTAATTTTTAACCAAAACAACATTTTGAAGATGAGGAAACTCTTCCAAAATGATTGTTGGTCTCCAAGGAGCTTTCTTGAGAGGTAGACCCTTCCATTTGATCAAATACTCAATGATCAATCGAAATCAAAGCTTCTTTTCATGCTGACATGCACACTTATACATTGCAAGTGGCGGTTACCCATCACTGTCACTTTATTATTTATTATTTCTATGACAATAGAATAAGGGAAAATAGGGGACACATTTACTTGTACTTACTACCCGCACACCTATACACTACAATTGGTGGTCACCCATCACTATCACTTTATTATTTATTCTTTCTATGACTAGAAAAAGGGAAAGCAAGTCACACATTGTGACTTTTGGAGTTCCACACACATTGTCTTGCCCTCTCTTGCTCAATCCTCCATACCTCTTACATCTTCTTGCATCTTCTTGTGCTCTCACATCTTGCTCCACCTTTTAACTCGGAATAGAGTGAGCATTTGAGTGAGCTTCATTCTCAGCTTCCATGGCAACCGGTACGTATCAGCCCCATTGCTCTTAGATAAGCTACCCACTTTCCTAGCCTTTTGCAAGGTTTTTTTGTGTGTCAAGAGCCCCATTACAATCACTAGCAGCCAAGAAGGAGAGCAAGGAATAGCCCACAAAATTTTATGTATTTTTAGGCATGCTCTCTACCTATCTCACCTACCTCATTTCATCCTACTACTCTCGCTACTAGTCATTGTTAGGCACTTAGTAATTCTTATTGGCTTCCTTTGGCTCTATATCCTACATCACTTGAAGAGTTTTGGATTAGTCGTTGCTCTACAATTAATGGAAATTTGTTGTTCACTATCTAGATAGCAAGTATTTGATCAGTTAAAGCTCTACTGATGCTTGTAGGACAAGTTTACTATACCCAAATGATGTATTGATGCTTGAAAAATGCTTTTGGATTGATTAGAGCTTGTTTAGCTTAGTATATACTTGAAGGGTTATTTACTATAATATGCTATGGGCAGCAAGCATTCACTGTGTAAGCTTATGTATTAAATGCTTACACGTCCTTTCAGATCTTACATTAATGTATTGATGCTTAGCATTAGTTCTTATGCCAAGATATGTTTATGTTGAGCTCTAGGCTTTGGTTTTGAGCTCCGGTGGTTGCATATTTGTAAGGGCTACTTAGTTTGAAGGCTTATTGTAGATACATGCTCCCGAATGCATTGCTTCATGCTTCAATATTTTCTTTACAGAGCTTAGACTCTTGAACCAGTTAGAGACTTCATTTAAAGTTTTCTTGTTTATGGGCTTGAAGGCTTATTATGGATCCATGCTCCTGAATGCATTGCTTCATGCTTTAATACTTTATTTATAGAGCTTGGACCCTTGAGTCAATCAATGACTCTTACTTGCTTATTATATATGCTTAGTTGGTTATGGTCTACATTGTTCATGCAAATATCGATGATTGTGGGCTGATTTAGCTTTGGTTTTTGTACACCATGTACTTCTTTCTATCAGATGGGTTTGTCAACTTGGATGCATTCTTAGTTATGTACTTGAGCTTCACTATTTATATGTTGTGAGTTAGTTGGAATATTGGTGGATCTCTATTGCTTTTGGGAGATCTCTTATGCACAATTGTCTTATGTACATGGCACTCTTTTGTTTGGGATTGCATCTATGTCTTTGATATCTTTGGGTCTCTGATAGTATTTGATACCATGGTGGTTTATGCCTATCTTGCACTGCTAGTTGCATTACATATCCTAGTTGCTACCCAAGTATACTTCGTAATGGGAGCTTTTTATTTTAGTATTTTATCCATAGTTTATACTCATTTACTGCAGTTTGTGACCAGCCATGTTGAAATCTCAATTTTGAGCAATCCTATGAGAGCAAACACTTGTTACATGTGCTCTATGGCATTTGTTTTGTGGGCATCTATATCTTTCATTATAACCCACACCTTGCAATTAGTTTTGGATTGAATTTGGGGCTCTTTTACTCCTATTATAGTAGCTCATTTACTCTTTGCTTTGTAGTTATCATGGTATTTGCTACTAGGGATAGTGCCATCTTTAACATAGATAAGTTGGATGGCACCAACTTCAATTATTGCAATACCTAGATTTGGTAGATATTGGTGGAAAAGAAGCAAATTCGACCATTGAAATGCAAATGTGTAAAGCCCAAGGAGTTTGCATATGGGACATTGGCCATCTTTGCTCTCTCATCATCTAGCTATGGACAATCAGTTGACTAACCTTTACATGAGAAGGTAAAGGACAACCAATAACTTACCATCTTGCATATGGAATCACTCAAGTACTCTATGTATGTACTCCTTCTAGGATAAGTAGAGAAGTCCCTTGAAGCTATTGTGCCTAATGAACATACTAAGTATGTGTGAGGCCTGTCCCATGTCCTTCATCCCGAATCTCTTCTTGAGTAGAGTCTTTAAAGCATCTAGTTCAGCATGAGCATTCCCAACTATAAGCATATAATCAATATAAAGTACCAAGATAATAAGGCTACCATCATAGACCTTCTTCCTCTACAAATATGAATCCATATCAGTGCGAGAATACCCCTACAAATGCATAAAAGCATTAAACTTATGGTACCACTCCCTAGGTGCCTACTTGAGCCCATAAAGACTCTTCTTCAATTTTCATACTAGATGTTCCCTACCTTTTTTTTGCAAATCCCTTAAGGTTGCTCCATATAAATCTCATCATACAAGTCCCCATTAAGAAAGCCGTCTTCACATCCATCTGACAAAGATCCAAATCCAATTGAGCAACCAAGGCCAAGACTAAGTATAGGATAGTCATCTGGACTACAAGAGAAAAGGCTTCATCAAAGTCAACACCATGCTCCCTTTGTAACCAATCTAGCCTTATACAATGGCTTAGCATGACCAGTGCTACTCTTCAGCTTGTACACCCACTTATATGGCAATGCACTTTTTTCATTAGACAAAGGAACTAAGTCCTATGCATGGCTCTTCTACAATGAACTAAACTCCGACTTCATAGTCCTCTCCCAAGAATGAGAATCAGCTCTGTGCATAGTCTCCTCATAGCTAAGTGGCTCAATAGAGCCTATCACCCTAACATAATCCATAGAGGACTCATAACAATTAAGAGAATGTGAAGCCCTAGTAGAGCACCTCAAGGTTGGCTATGGGGCTTGTTTGGCATGTCATCTTAGTCTAATAGCATGATCCTACACAATGGGTGGATCGTGGGCCACTGCATCATCAACAATTGCAGCATGCTATCTCATTAGGGCTGATTGTATGGTAATAGGAGGCTCCTCTTGAAAGACTACCTTGCAAACGTCAACTACCTAATCAAGCTACTTATGCACTCTTGCTTCATGAAACACAATACCATAGTAGCTACGGATAACCTTTTGAGCTTGCAAATCCCAAAGGTGATAGCCCATCTCACCTACATCACCATATCCAAGACAAATGCCTATAAGTGCATGATAGGTACTAGTTGCATCAATGTTCTTTCTATTCACTTCTTCTGTAAGCAAAGCTCTCTCTTTACATTGAAGCATTTAAACCTATCTTTAGGGGGATTGGTACTCATAAGATTACGGAAAGTTTCTCAAGACTCTAGTCATCTAACAAGCAAGATTAGAGACTTTATGTTATCCTCAAACTTAAAGCCTTATGGGATAAGGTGACTGATAAAGGAGTGAAACTCTTTCAAATGAGTCGACATAGGAGTTCCCTCCTTCATGCAAAGGTCCACGAGCTTCTTTAACCAATACAACTAAGATATAGGACTTTGCTTATCATAAAGATCACATACCTTTTGTTGCCATAAGTCATAAGCAACACCTTTTGTCTCAATAATGTTGAAACAAACCTTTGTGGACAAACGATAAGATAATGGTGGACTTGCATACCTCATCCAAATCAACCCATGTTGTGAAAGGTATCATGAGATACCTGAAAGGCATAGTAGATATGTGCATTTGCTATGGCAGCCAAGATATAGAATTCGTGGATTGACTCAGATTATGTAAGACATGTAGATAGTAGGAAGTCCACCTCTGGATATCTCACCTATGCTAGAGGTGCTATCTCTTGAATATCTAGGGTGTAGGAAGTCCACCTCTGGGTATCTCACCTATGTTGGAGGTGCTATCTCTTGAATATCTAGGGTGTAGAAATGCATGGTCTTGTCTAATGTTGAGGCTGAGTACATTACAACCACCGAGGCTTGCAAAAGGAGGCTCTATGGTCTAATGTTGAGACATGTAGATAGTAGGAAGTCCACCTCTGGGTATCTCACCTATGTTGGAGGTGCTATCTCTTGAATATCTAGGGTGTAGAAATGCATGGTCTTGTCTAATGTTGAGGCTGAGTACATTACAACCACCGAGGCTTGCAAAAGGAGGCTCTATGGTCCAGCCGTTTGGTTGTAGATCTTGGTGTGTCTATGACTTGTACATTGCATTCGGATTTTATGAGTGCTATTCAATTGGCCAACAATCTAGTCTTCCATGTGAAGACAAAGCACATTGGGGTGTGCTATCACTTCATCAGAGAAGTGGTACAATATAAGTCTTTTGAGCTTGTCAAAATCTTGGATTGACAAGAATCCTATAGATTTGCTCACTAAAAGTCCCCTTGCTGAATGTTTTGCCTTCCTTAGGAAGATGATGGGCATAAGATGAGATGACATCTTTCTTGATCTTATTGTGCTCTATATATGTGTATTTTTTCTTTGACTACTCACTAAGGCACATTTGCTTAAGTGGGAGGCTGTTGGGAGTAAAGGCGCATGTGTCTTAGTTACTCTGTATTCACAACACACATTGTACATGCATACTTGTACGTTGCAGATGGTGGGCACCTATCATTGACACTTCATTCTTTATTCTTTTAGTGACTATTGAATAAGGAAGGCCGGTCACACATCATGACTTATGGAGTTTCCATATATGGAGTTTCTCTATCTTGCTCTCTTACTCCATCTACCATAGCTCTTGCTTCTACTTGTGTGCTTCCACTTGGGCTCTACTTTTCGTGTGTGTGTGTGTGTGAACTATATACAAAAAGACCCTTCCCAATGGTAAAACTACTAAGGCTTTTATTTGCCTTAGGAGAGGGGGATATTCCTTTGTAGTTACTATTGAATTGTTTCCTCTATCATTATCACTTTGGTGATTTCACAAGCTTTCTACCTCATGTAACAGCATTTTCTAAGTCAGCTAGACTTGGGGACTCTAGACAAGCATCCAACGGTTGATTCAATCTATGGTAGAATTTGGCTACCTGTTGAGTAATATCCATTGGTGGCACATATTTTTGAACTATCATGAAGCAAGAATAATAGGCCTCCAAGCTTAATCTTAGCTAGCATAAGGAAGAGAACTCATTCATCTTTATGGTACGATAGGAAGGTGACAAGTACCTTTGCCTTATGATCTTCTTACCAACCTATCAAAGATTTTGGTGGTAGCATTATCCAGTGCCACAGTTTCCACCATAAACATGCCTTACCCTATCAGAAACCATAACCTTGATAGATGTGCTTGTTCATACCACATCAAAATTGTCTTCAAGGGTTTTGATCTAGACTTTAGTGTGAGTCTCAACATTGGATCCTTTTCCCATGAACTTGGATAGCTTGATTTGCTTCGAGGAGGAATTTCTTTTCTTAGAGATCAATGTTTATAGTGTGTTCATGGTATCTGGTGATGGCAAGCAAGATTATAGTATTTGGAACATCCATTTAGGGTGCCTTTAGATCCCTTTTCTTTTAATTCGTAAAACATATCATTAGGTAAATAGATGCAAAGTTTATACTCCTCCACTCCTAACATTTTGCTCTAATACCACATGTAATGTGCCCCACTGAGAATCCCTTAGTGACACAATTTTAGTAGCCTATTAAGAGATTATCCTAGGTGACACCATCTAAAACTCCATTGGATTATCACGAACATTGTTACCTAGGTATCACTCAAGTCTACTTTACAAGGGAAGCTCTGCTCCATACCCATGAGAACTGACTTGAATCAAGGCTCCTAATGGATTACCTAGCATCAACTATGAGCCATTGCATGTTACAAGTCAACTCAAATTGAAGTAGATCAATGCCACACTTGGTTCATAGTGAGTAAGAAACACATAGGAGATAGTCTCACCTCCAATCTTCTTAAATGGCATTGATGGGGATCTAAAATGACACACTAGGCAGTTATGCATTTGGCATTTTCCTAATCGCTGCACATTGAATAAAAACACTTGGCTAATTGAGACCACCCATTTGCAAGAATGAATGCTATTGATGCTCCACCCTCTTACTTTCCTTGATGGTGTGTTGTAGTTATTTAATAAACTAATACATTTATGTTTGACATGTAAAGACAACATTCTTAAAATTAACCATTAAACATTAAATCATTCATCTAATTTATGCACAGCATAGAGACAAAATCAAATAGCCTTTATAAGATAGTAACAATAATACATTTATTTGCACCCTCTACAAGGTGTAATACCAATCTGGTATTCGTCCCTTACACTATGACTCATATCCAAAGCATTTGGATATTCATGTCCAAATCCCATGGACACAATGAATACTCTACCCTTTATTTAGAGTAGGGGTCTTCCAACATCCATAGATGTTAGGCCAGAAAGGTTTTTCAACTTTTTCCTATGCCTACTGAGGGGTATTTAGAACCTCCTTGACCCACAAGCTACTATAGGAGTGAACCAACATTTTGTGGTGGCCTTCACAAAACTCAAACTTGGGCCAATATATCGAGCAGTGCCCTTTTAGGTTCATTGCCTTTACAGACATCTACAATGCAATCATGTGGAGGTGATCCACAAGAAAAAAATGCAATTTAAATAATGTCATTGGATACCTCACAAGGATAAAATAAACTTGCCAATACAGTTCTCCAAAAAGTGCTATGACTTGGGAACTAAGATATAAATAGCAGTCCCAACTATGCTTAGATAGCAAGTCAAGACAATGTAGCCTCTTCATCAACTAATTCACCTTATGAAGCACTAGGTTCCCTGTAGACTCATCTTATGCTTTATGATATATTTTAATGGATTTATTCTTGTACGAGAACATTATCACTTGCTTTGGTAGTCCCTTAGAGCTTGTCAATGGAACATAGATACTCACTTCTTAAACAAGGTCATGGAAGAGCTAATAGAGATCTACAAGATTCATCATCATGAGTCCTCACCCTATTACCCCAGAGCCAATCGCCAAGTCAAAGTCATCAATCACATCCCCTATTTGATCCTCACAAGGATGATTGCCATACATCATTGCGATTGGGATGATCGACCTATAAAATCCCTCTAGGTATACAAAACCTCCCATAAGGCCATAACAAGCTAGATACCTTTCTAGTTGGTCTTTGGTATAGAAGTCATCTTTTCTATTGAGCTAGAATTTTCCTCTTTGTGAGTGGCTATCATAGAACGATTAGGAGATGTAGAGTCTCTACAGCACCTTCTCCTGCACTTAGAATGTCTAGATGAGACTTGAAGTATGGCCTTACAATGCATGGAAGCCACATAAGCACCCAACACAAAGTCTACCATGATAGCTTCATCAAATAGAAAGAATTAAAAGAAGGGGATCTTATCCTTGCCTATAATTTGCGCTTTGGCAAGTTTCTCGGAAGGCTTCAGTAGCGTTGGATGGGCCCTTAGAGGTACTTATAGTAAATCCTAATGGCTTTGCTTAGATCTGATAGCCATCATAATCTAGATCTTATTGATGAAATGAATGATTTCTTTTGTAGCCTCCGTTCTAGCTCCTATCCCTATTATGCTCCCCTTCATTAGAGGAGTTTTGAGGTCTCGAAAATGCCTTTTAAGAGATAGAAAGAGAGTGCTCTGGACCAATAGCAGCAAAGCCTCCGTACCTCTATTTTAAAAAATGCAAAAAATTATTTTACAAAAAGAGAGATATATTTATTTATTTATGAATTTGTATTATCAATATCTATTTTTAGCCTATTATATTCGTGATTATGACATTCTTTGTATTGATGATATACAGTCCCGGCCACTTTTACTTAATGATAGTGACAGGTTTACTCCAAATTCAAATTAGTAAAAAGCTTGGCACATATTTTTTTCCCTCCTTTCTTTTGTCCCTCTCGTGTTTTTCCCTCCTTTGTGGTAGCCTAGTCTTCTACGTGTGTGTGTGTGTGTGTGTGTGTGTGTGCTACAGATACAAAAATTCAACCTTCAACAAGGAATCCAAGCTCCCAAATCACATCCATATCAGTGTTTAACTCATTCCAAAAAGATGGAAGATGGATTCCTACAATCATTAGCAAAGGCAGTTGGATCACCATGCAACATGCAAAACATGGGAAAAGGTGAAGATATGAGAGCTCGTTCATCTCTGCTTGGAAGGGTAGAATCTGAGATTTCAAGCTTGAAGTAAATAAGAATAACATAAAAGAGGTTCTAGTGCAACATGTGTTTATGCATGGAGAGCTATATTTGGAACCTAGAAGTTCAAATCTTCCAATGCATAAACTAATTTGTAAGGATTTGATTCTTAAAGTCTTTCTTTTCTTGAACTTGGTTTAAGGTTTTCCATTATAACATTTGTTCATTTGTCTTGTAGACGTCTATCCCTCTAATCTTGAGGAATGGCAATCAGTCTAGTCTATTGTTGATATGTTACATGGCTTGATTAGAGAAGAGATGTACAAAGGTAGAAAGAAGACAAAGCTGGCAGAGAATGGAATATTCTTCTATGACTATTCTTATATTGTCCCCATGGCTGTAGCGTAGCCAATGGAGATCAATATCCCCCCTTCCTTTGCTAGATTTTTCAAGCTTTGAGTGGCCTTTGTTAAGTCCAACTACTAGTGAGGACTATAGATGTAAAATATTTTCTGAGATATAGAGAGCATTAAAACCAAGTATCTCAAGTAGGCTAAGCAAAGTTACTTTGTTCATGCCTATTAATATATTTGTTGACTTTTTTTCTAATGCTGAGATAAGAAAATCAAAGACTATGCTTTCAGTGAAGAGACTAACATATGATCATTTTATACAATTTGTTGATGACGGATGGGACACTAGGACAGAATGGAAAATCATATGTAAGATAGATCAAGACTATATAGCTTGTAAATATATGATTGCTACTCAAAATTTCATCCTTAGCTTTTATTATAGTAGATGGCATTATGTTGGTGGTAGTTTAGTCGCTTTAAACCAAAATCTTGATAATTTTAGCAAATATCCTATAGTGGATCTTGATGTTTAGTACGATGAGGACATTATTGCAATCCTAAAGGTTAGATCGTCATGTACGCTACATCAAGTGAGGATGGATTTACAGAATGAAGATATTGAACTACCATACTCATTTGTGCTCCAACTTAATAACAAACGAGTAAGGTTTTATTTCATATTATATCCACTTAGGTGTATATTTGATTTCACTTCCTGATTAATAAACATTTGTAACATATATTTTTTTAATAGATATCAATGAGAAGAGAGAAGAATATACAATGCAAGGATATTGAAGAAAATTATCTCTTTACCATCAATATAAAATACATGTACAAATTTTTGTCAGCCATCTCCATGACTTATACACAAGAGCTTACAATCAGAGGCAAAACTACTTTTTTTGAGAACTTTTTTTAGGAGAAGGGACATCCTTTCTAGGAGTCCTTTTGCCTATCTTTGATGCTTTGGTTGCCTTGGGTGTTGAAGGCATAGCTTCGCCTGCTGTAGTTACATGTACCTCCTCTCCTTCAATGCCCAAGCCCCCACTATTGTCTATTCTTGTCGATTGTATACAATTGGCCATTATATACTTCGTGAGCTTTGTTCTTATATACTAAAAGTGCTCACTTGTATAGCAATCCCTTGTAAACCATCATACATTTGTAAGAAAATAATTTTAGTTTATTGTTATTTTTTACAATGGACTATTTTGCAATAAAACTCTATCTTAAAGTTTGGTATGTTTCACATTACCTTTATAAGATTATCATCATTGAGATAAATACGTTGAACCAATCTTCTAGCATCTACAATTACTCTCTAACCACAAGAATAACTATCATCCTGATGAGGACACTGCAATCAACAATATAAAGTAAAACTAAGAAACTTGTTTATGGTAGTTTTTAGAATAAAATTTCTTTGTATGTTCCAACCATATTAATCAAGACCTTGCCGCAACTTATCTATATTGCATTGTTGCAAGTAAGTCAGAAGACATAGGAGGCCTTTTCTCTAGCACTTCAATCAATCTTTTTATAACTTTGTACCAAAAGGCAATCAAATTTAGAGTTATTACAAAAGAAAGATCAATATATTTAGAGTACCTGCAACAAAAAGATCAAAATATCAAGGAGACCCTAAATTATATAACTTACAACTTGGCATTTCTATGGCTTCCTTTTATAGAATTGATAAGGAAACATTGCCTCTCCACACAGTCTATTCCAATTAGGCTCCAATGAGAACTGAAAACAAAAATATTTCAATAATTTAGCAAAACAAGATCTCATAAAATCTAATGAAATATCAAATTACTTACTTTTCATTGTATGGAATTAGAAGAATCTCCAAAGATTCAAAGTCAATTGAATTGAACAAATGGTCAAAAGCACTTGCATCAATCTCACTCCTTATATAATATGAGATAGATGGATCAAGAACCTCAATCTTTTGTTGTATATCGAAGGGGAGCTCATGCATTACACATCTAGCAAAGGAATGGAGATAGTAAGCATCAACATGAAAGTCTATTCCTAGAAAAATATGGTGAGTAAAAATAAATTTTGGTAAACTATACCTCATCCCAGCAAGAAGAATCGAGGCATTTACTTCTCTCACTTTATTCTTGAGAATTTGAACACAATCAGAGTCCAAAAATACCATATCAAATCTTTTGTTAATATCACCAGGTAAAAAGCAAGAAACATTGAAGCCCTTAGGGTCAGCCCTTTCAAGAAGAGTAGATAACTCCTCTTCAAAAGATGGGAGTTGTTCTGCTTCCTTTTCTTCTTCCTTCTTTCTTTTATACTCCCTCCATTTATCTCCCTGCTCTAATGTGGCCTTTTCCTCTTTCTCATGTTATCTTGTGTCCTTTACATGCATAATATCTTCAACCTTCAGACCAGGATCATTTTTCTTCTTTCTATATGGAGGCACATTTAAAATATTGAAAGCCTTCATATCAGAAAGAGGTATTGGCTCAAGGACCTTTGAAAACCTGTATCTCAATCTCTTAAGAATTATCATGTCTTTATCCATAAGCATAAGCCTATGTGCATGAGCAGCATAGATATAAGAATCTTGAAAAAACTCAATCAAAAAATCCTATGTAGCCTCCTAAATATAGTTGAGACCTGCCTAATCCATCTAAAACTATGTAGACTATGTTTCACAGATTTCTTTGACAAGCCTATGAAAAGACAACTTTGAAATTGCATTATTCAGAGCCTTCATTGCACTTCTAATCTCCTTAAGGCACCTCACATGATGTGAGAACCTTCTTCTTGGCTCTGATTTCCTTGTAAGTTTGGAAGGCTTGGAGGATTGATGGATCTTAAAGCAAGATCTCTAGGATCAACTTTCTACTTCCTTGCAGTGGGCTTAGTTCTAGCCATCCGAAACATCCCAAAAAACAAATAATGCAAACAAATTAGGAAAGATCTCCAAATCTCTCATATCAATTTATCTATAATCACTAAGTAGCAAGCAAACACTAATCACATAGTCTAAATCCAATTTCAATAAAACAATGCACGAGATGTATGAAATGTGAAGAGGCATTTTAGACCAGGGAACTCAACACCATATCGTGTTTCATACGACACAAGGGAAACAATGCAGGCTCAAGTTGTATGAAACGTGAGGTGGCCTCACTCGAAAAAGTGAATATAACACCAATCGCATTTCATACTTCATAACAGAATAATGGCAGCCCTCACATGGACAAGAGAAACGTAACACCCATCGCATTTCATACATGCATATTCTTGCTATATCATTCAAAGAACAATATGTGGTATCCAATTACTTAGTACCTTCAAGCAACATTTTCATCTTACTATCGGTTAGCAAAATTTATATTTCAAGGAATTTATATTTGAAGTTTTATTGTTCGACTCAACTTTTAGACTACTTTATGGGCAACATTATTTACCCTAAACATTTCAACTTTGTAATAAATGTTGTTCCATCACACACATGCATTTGGAAGATTTAAAGAGATTCTTTTACTTCAACTTATTTATTTACCTGAAGCTTGAAGTTAAAGGTCATAGAGGATATTGAAAGTTCTATAACCTGCATGCGCATGTGCATGATGTATGAAATGCAAGGATGGCTTAAATGGATAAGAGAAAGCTTACACCCATGTCACAATAGAAACAATGCAGGCCTTAGTCGTATGAAACGTGAGGAGGCCTCACATGGACAAGAGAAACCTAGCACCCATCGCGCTTCATACGTTCGGCATTTTTGGGGATGATTTGGTAGAAACTGTCACGCGATTTAGAACTTACTCATATTTTAGCAAAAAACTTACATTCTTGAGGGTTCGGCATGTATGCTGGGGGATGAAGCCTTTCTTAGTAGCCTTGTGCTAAATAATAATTTTGCACTGTGATCAAATTAGCGTTGTGTTGTTCTAGTTGAGCATAGAGAGAGCTTTATTGTCGAAAAAACTCATTTGTGGTTCAGAAATCACGTTTATAAGGATGTTGGTTTACAGGTGTGGCTACTGTAATGTGTAGTTAATTTCATACGTGCGACTGCAGACCGTTTTTGCTTGGGAAGTTGTGCCACGTGTTACTTAGTTGTTTGGCATGATAGCACTTTTATGGCTTCGATTTTTAAGTTTTTTTTTTCTTAAAAAAAATAAGCGCACCTCCTCCGAATTAGTGTAGCGTACTTTTTGATTAAACATGCGGTGATCGTTGGCATATATATATGAACACTTAGGTTCGGGTTTGGTTACTATTCCTTTCATGTATCTTGTCTTGTCTTAGACCAGCTAATTATCTTATAAGCATCATAAGCAAACCAACCATATTCTTACAAGAAACCATTTATTCTCAGGAGCAAGGCCTGCAAATATTAGGTATCACACTTTTCTTAATATTTTTCTTTGCAATCCTGAATTTCGAGGTATTGAAGATATTAGTTGGTTTAAGAGGAGAAAGATCCATCTCGTCAATTGGTTTAAGAGGAGAAAGATACATCAAGGACCTAGAAATTATGTAATGGTTTTACTTTGTTTTTCTATCAACATTAGTTTGGTACACATGTTAAACGATGTTGTTTTGATGTTATTGATGGATTGTTTTGTTCAAAATTTTCAAATATATAAAACGCGAATTCGTTAAGTTTTTTTATAAGTGACGTGTGAAACGCGATTTTGTGAACTGTGAGGCAGTCTGAATCATTGTTTTCGCGTTTTATGAGTCATAAATGACAGAGAAAGAGTACTTACAAATTCAACAGAGACTTGGTATTGATAACATGGGGTATGAAGAGAAACTGAAGTCTCCACCAGAGGAGAAACCAAAAATTTCAATAAATCTATACGATGATAATCTTCTTGAAGAAGATGAAAACCCTAAGATATGAAAGATAATTCTAAGATATCCATTGTGATTTATATTAGAGTATGTTATGCATTATAGACAAATATTTTTGGATATTTATCTACTGACATCTTATACTATTGTGGTTTATTGTGCATATAGAAATCGAAGATGCAGACAACTTTCTTGGAAGAGCCAAGGGTTGGCCATTGAAGCTTTGGCAAAAGTCAAGGCCTTGGTCATTATATTGGAAGCTTAAATAATAAAAAACAGTTGCAATTTATCATGGCAGGTTGTCAAGCTCTCCAAGCTTACCAATAATGGCTTTGAAAGCTATCTCTAAGGTGATTGGATCCCAAGCTTTCAATAGAGGTTCAGACAATATAATTTTGGCAGAGAAGGAAGAAGCTGTAAGAGTTTTTGGCTTCATGCCTAAATACAATGGATCTAGGGCAGGATACTTTGGAGTTCTTGCCTCTTATTTTCTCTCCCATATAGGAGATATCTAGAATTTGAAGCTCCTTCCAAGCTATAGGAAACAAGAGTTCCTAAAATGTAGAGGTCTCATCGAGTGGAATGAAACAAAAGATTCCCTTAGAGGACCTAGTGAATTCCCTAAAACTAAAGACTCTTCTGCAATAGAGTCAAACTAAAAGATATTAAGGGTTTCTTGAAACCCTTCTTTTTTCATCTCTTTGTCTAGTATGTAACCATTTAGAATATCTTTGCTTTGCACAAGAGTTTAAATATCCTCTTTTCTTCTTTGGGTAATAGTGGATATAGTCCTTGCCAAAGATGATGTATTACATAATGTGATTATGTCTTTGAGCTTAAATTTGTGCCAAATTTGTTTGTAGAACCATTGAAATACCTCTAATAAACTGTTTTCTTTGTATCTTCCACCTCCATGTCTTGTGTGTCTAAAGTATTTTATTCTTGCTTGATAATGACTAAATAGATAGAGATCCATATTTCTTGATAAAATATGGAGCATGGTTGTATAAAATATGCTGCATAGTTAACAAATAAAGAAATTCAATTAGAAAACCCTACATGAGTCAGACAATAAAAAGACATACATATGCAAACTTCTTACCATATAGTGAGTGAAGTGTTGATTGCCCCAAGCTTCTGTCATTGCCTTTTTAAAAAGGTTCAATTGGTTTTTGAAGTCTTTGAGATCATCATCATTCCACTCTGTTTTATCACAAAGAATACTTTGTCTAGTGTTTCCCAAACATTGGCTTTTCTATTCCGAGCTTGTCCATTATCAGCATGATCCTTAATTGCATTATGTAGGCACTTCCATTGATTCTATCTAATAGCTGAGCTACCATTCCTAGAGTTTATCTTACCAAGTCTCCCATGAAAGTCTAGGAACCTTCTAGCCTTCACTCCACCAATAGATGGCTTTTTGGGGACACAATTGCCATCCTTAGACTTTTGAAGATCTGGTTTAATAACAACATTACGACCATGCAAATCAATTGTGCAGATAATACTTTTTCAATGTTTGTTATAGCATTTGTTCTAGTTGATAATGGCTTTAGCTTCTATGCAAATTCTATATAAAGATGAATAAGTTTTTCAATTATCCTACAAAGCGCATGAAGTGTATAGATATGGGCATTCACTAAAGGAATATCTAGGACTGGCTTAAACTGTGGATCCTTGTTATGCCTAGAGGGAGCTCTATTCCAATTGCTTGAGTTCAACTCTATGGCTGGGGACATGCAATATAGGCAAGGAGATCTAGAGTTGGCTCCCTTTGATGCATTGTACATACATTTGAGTGTCTTTAAGTCACTATCTATGTGCCATTCAATCTTATAGTTCCCAAATCCTTCAACAAATAGCTCTTCTCCTGCTTGTTGTCTCTTAATAACATCAGGTATTGATGTTCGATGAAAAACCCAATACAATATATCAAAATCCTCTATATCTACTTCGAATGCTCCTAGCTACTAGATGTTGTGTTCCGATTGAACATCTACTAGATGTTGTGTTCCGATTGAACACTAAGTGACATTGAGTGATTGTAGTGATCTGATGAAAGTGCTCTATTCATCAAGGTAATAGAGATCCTCTCTAGTTTTGTACATTTTAGAATCTCACTTTCATCAAGTTTAACCACAAATCTAGCCACTCCTTGTGCCTCTTCTAGTGACAAGTCATAGAATCTAATAATTAAGCATTGTAGGGTGGGCAAGTCAAGGAAAATATTGTTGAATTCATTGAATGCAACTTCATTTTTCTTGCCCTTGAAGCTAGCCTTGATATGGAAAGAATTTCCATTACCTTGTTATTCAGTTCTAATCATAGATGGCCTTGGAAGTATGTAATTATGTACTTTTCCTTGCTTCATATTTGATTGTAAAAGCTAGAAAAGTTGTATATAAGCATCTTGACTGATACCAATATTATCTAGTGTCTTCTGCATTAACTTAGTAACCAAAGAGAGGTACTTTATAAATGACTCCATCTTTACCTTTTTAAATTTCTTCTTCTCCAAAATATCTTTTGAAACTACCGAAGGAAGAAGATGATAATAAAACTGAGATGCTTTCAAAGAATGTCTTTCACTTGCATTCGGTTGAAGAAGAGACCTAAACAAAATCAACATCACAAATCAATACAATTAATTATAAACAAAGCCATATTTCATATTTTTTAAGTGGAAAAAAATGTACCTTGCTGCTTGGATTCTTTTACTACAACCGCCTTCTCCTCGTGTGAGACTCTCAATATTTCTAAGAGTCTTTTGTCGATTTCGAAGTCCTCAAATAATTTGCTTTCATTGATAAGATTTGATGTGTTTCTCCAACAAATGAATCCTCTTGTAGTAACTCATTGTTATGTTTTGATAAAAGACGGTTCTCCAATTTGAGGACATCCTTTTCTGCAACCAAGTTAAGTGTATAGCCTAGAAACCCATTATAACCATCACCAATGAACCTCAACAATGAAGAGCTATTGTAGAAAGGCGGAGTGCTATTTTTGCTAGGATCTTTGGGATATAGCTTGCCATCTAACCAAATATCAATGTGGGAGCTTTCACTCAACCGCCAAGATCCACGGACCGCTTATTGTTTCAAGCGTTCCAAGTCGAGCACTAATGGGTACCTCTCACATAACCGACGCGCCATCCATACCTACGGGTGTAGTGAGCTTACTTCCGTGCCGTTCGAGTTACCTCCTCTCCCACACACTCCGGTAGCTCCACGATCCAAGTGCAAGCTTCAAGCAAGCTCGATCCTCAAGCTCCACGCCCCAAGCTCCATTGCCGCGAGCAAGTCAAGAGAAGAGAAGAGAAGAGAAGAAGAGAGGAGAAGATGGAGAGCTTCTCCACCCCACGGTCCCTCACCCTCACACACTCACTCCCTCACACTCTCACACTCCCTCTCTCAAGCACAAGCTTAAGCAAGCAAGAAGAAGAAGAAGAAGAAGAAGAGGAGAGCTACTTTTCGCCACACACAAGAATGAGCTTCTCATTCACTTTTCAGCTTTATATACAAAACCCTAAATCCCTTTTGGGTGGTCATCCCCTTTTCCCCTTTTTTACATGGTCGGCCATAGCCTAGGCCCTTTTTCCCATTGTCCTTCTATCTTCCTAGCTTCCTTTCCACCACCCATCTACATTTACAAATTGCACGGGTGAGAGCCTGGCACTCTTTTACAAGATTTCAGGATACGCCTTTTTATTTTAAAATGCACGTTTCCCTTTTTGCATTTGCCTTGGACTTTTAAGGTTGCCATTGCGCTTTTGGCCTTTTCTCCTATTCTTTGTTTAATTGGGCTACCTTTTTTTCGTCTTTGCCCTGCGTCTTTTTTATTTCCTTTTACTTTGCTTTCTTCGTGTTGGGGTTAACATTACCCCCCTCCTAGACGAGTGCCAGTCCCATGGCACTCACCATCGCAGGTAGCAGGTGTTAGCATGCACCGAAGACGTGGGTGGCAAGGACGTTTGTGGTTGCCATGATGGAGTGTTGGTAGTGGTGGGGAGGAAGGTCGTTGGGGGCACGTTGGTGGGTTAAGTGGTAGGGGGTAGGGCAATGGGAGTTGGTGGTAGGGCTGTTCTTTGAGGGGGTTGCACTAATGGAGTACAAGTAGCGGTTTCTTTAGGGATTTTGTACATGATGATTCTTGGCAGGCTTATAGGGTGATAAGGATAGGAATTCAGAGTTGAGTGTTGATGAACGAACGACACCATTGTTGGAGTCTTCAATACCTGCAATTGGAAAACCTCTCATGTGGTCTCTCCTTAAGGGGTAGTGCTAGTCTTCTTATCATGTACAAGACATATTTTCATTAGTTTGGGAGACAAGTCGAACTTTAAGCAAGCCTGGAGTATTGTCCTGCACTTGAGGACCCAAACTGTGTACATACTTCGGTGCAGATATTATGTGAGTGCTCGTACATACTTAGATATTACGTAGTTAGAAGACCGCGGGCTAGTTTCTTGTAACAATGTGTGGATGAAGCAAAGTTGTCCATGTTGAGAAGAAGTACACGTGAAGGTATATAAGACATCCTTTGCATTCTGACTGCACGACATAGCATAAGTGAATACAGGGACACTGCACTTTTGGTAACTGGAAGCTATTGGACTCGCTTGATGAGGACGATGTACTTTTCATGGCCAATCGTGCGGTGCTTACCACCACTGATTGCAATGGTACTAAGGCAGAGTGCAAGAGAGAATTGTGCAAGTGGGTCAGGGTGACAGGTCTAACCATAGGCGAGACAAGCTCCCTAGGTATGTCCTGCCCTTGATGTGCCCTGAACAATTGTGGGTGATGCTAAAGGGCAAGGGGACTAGGGATGGAGCCAGTCGACCAAGGTCACTGGACGTACCTAATTTGAGTACCCTAGGTGTTGTGTTGTGATCGTGGGTGTTTTTTTTTTCTTTCTTTCTTTCTTTCGTTCTGTTCTCTCCTTTTTTTTTCCTTTTTTTTTGGGGACTTGCCTGAGTACAACCATTACAATATGTTGAGGCTAGCAGTCTTTCAATGGGTTAGAAAATGTCAAGCTTCGAAGGCTCAAGAAATGGATATTACAGTGATGATTGTGCCCTAGCCTCGTTGTTAGAGAAGCAGTTGTTGAGATGGGGAGATACACTTGAGATATTGCAATCCTCCTTGCGACACACGCAATGTTGGTACAATTGAGGTAACGACTGCCGTGAGCCAACTATAGAGCTTGACCCAGAAAGAGAGCGTAGCCCATGAATATGCTTTGGGCCATGCGATGTGGGCGGTCTGCAAGGGTGATTTTTGCTTTTGGCACCGTGGCTTTGTCGCGGCTCTTTGTGGGGTCAATGGTCTTGCGGTGATCGGGCATTAAACACTTTCACACAAGAACCTGTATTATCCTGCATCCACTTGTCACTTCGTGAGAGTATATGCTCGCTTGTGTTAAGTACATCAAACAAATACAATCATGTTAAGACATAATTTTTCAGAATTCTATGATGTCTATTGGGATGCCTATTTCCTTGCTTGTTAAGGTCGCATACATTAACGAGAGGTAATGGGAATGTGTACAAGTGGGGATCTTGCCCCTTTACTCATCAAAAAACAAAATGTTCTGGCATGCTAACTTGTCGAGCTACTTGTACATCAGAGGGGTTTAGTCGATAGGTACGAGGCGGGGTGAGTCCAGTTCGCTAGGCGACCGGGGTGGTGCTAGTGCGGGGCTCCCGTGAGGCTTGACAGGGAACATGTCGGCCGGGACATGAATGGTGTAGTCCTGGGCCGCTACCATTTCCAGAATGTCTTTAAACAATTCATTAAATTCTGCCCTATCCCTGGCGGCCTTGTCACTTCGTGAGTACCTGGTGCCCGAGTGTGCGTTGGGGGTCTGTGCAACTGGCGTTGCTATGTGTGCCTCCCTGAGCATCCGCTCCCCTGGACCGTGGATTCTTTGGCCTTCGTCCGGGGCGGTGTCGCTTGGGGCCGCGTTTCTTGGCGTACCTTTTAAGAGTGGGCACGTAGCGCACTGGCAAAGAGGCATGTGCTGCATGTTCCCGTCGGCTCTGCGAAGAGCGTCCTTGCAAGCTAGCTGCCCTTGGTTCTCCATCCTTTCCTCACAGGGGGACCTATAAGATGCGAATCAAGGATTAGGATTTGTTACATGATAAGACCATTCATATGTAAGGGATTATAGTGCGGGTTATCAAGCACATAGGACGAGAAGGGGAGGGGTAGAGCATGTAGTGCTTGTTGTAGAGGGATGGCCCCCATGATGTATATTTAGCCTCCTGCCATTAGCAGATCTTGGTTCACGCCGAGTTACATCGGCTGGTGGTCATGGATTTAGGAAAGGCTCCTCCTCGGAAGGATAGACCAGAAAGGGGGAAAGGTGTATAGAAAGGGACGGTACCCCATCTACACCATTAGAGTCATTGATCAAGGCTTCCTATGGTGGTAATGAGGGTTGCATGCCCTTCACTTGGAGGTGGGAATGGTCACATGACTTTTAAAAGTGTGATGAGAGGAGGACTTGAGGAGCTTAGCCTATCAAACCCAACTCTTCTCCCTGCGCTTGACTATCATTGCTTGTGTGTGTTCATAGTATCTATACAGGGTGACACAAAAATCATTGTTTATATATACATCTATATATATACATATACAAATCCATGTCACCTCACAAGGATAGAAACCAATTGTAGAACTCGAGATTGTACTGGAGCGTGGCACACGCATCTAGTATTCGTGGCAGCTTACTCAATACCGATAGATATTTTGCCACATCGAGTAGCATGGAACCTTGTTCGAGTCTACTGGAAATATGTAACTCCTCCTCATTGAGAACCTTATCAGACAGAGCGTTCTCTTGGCTAGTTTCAGCTAAGTCCGTACCCCGAATGGCAGTCAGCACTCGAAGGGAAGTTGGTGCTACATAGGTTGGGTCTCTTTGAGACTGCCATTTGGCCAATCGCTCCTCTGAGACTGTCATGATTTGGGCTCCTAGTTCGGCCATTGCAACACGATTTTCACACCAACGTTGTTCAAATTGACTCCGGCTTGCTGACAGTCGCTTTAGTTGCTCTAGGTCTACGAGATTCGGTTGGCAGAGCACTTCATTGAACGTGATGGTTAAGCGCAGTTCGTCGGCTTCCTTGTCAGAGACGAGTCACATGCGTTCATGCAGGAGCCTGTCATAGTGCTCATTAAGATGTTCCTGCACTTCCTAAGATAAATGGAAGGGCAAGTAATCTCCAAGCTGCTCCTTGGGGATTGTGCCCATGTCCGCAAGGACGTAAACGCGTGCAAACACCTTGAGCTTAGCATCCAACTCAATTAAGCATTCTGCGACACTTCTATGTTCAATGAGGGCTTGCTCGGTTACTATTTCATGCAAGGTTCTAGGAGTTTGCCTAGGCTTTAGCATAGCTGGGGGTTCAGGCCTGTATGAGCAAGATTAGTCACTGCTAGGATTTCTCATGCTCTTGGGGTTTCCTTGTTTCTCTTGAGGCTTCGTTATTGCGTCATGGTTCTCCTTGGGTGTGACTAGTATGACCTTGTCACCCTGTTGTGACAGCGTTGTATCCACTCTTGATTGGTCAATGTGAGTTCTATTGTTAGTGGATAGAGTGTTGCAAGCATATGGTAGCGACTGCTTTGATTTTTCAGAGCACACAGATGTGTTTGAGGTTTCACCGCTATTAGGATAGGCATCAATGGGCTCATTGGTGGATGGTCCCGATGCTTTAGTCCTCATCTCTCCAGCGCTCTTGGTCTCAATGTTCTTGGGGTCCACAACCACCTGTAGCTACTGTTGTTTTTTATGTTTTCTCCTCTTTTTCTTGGTCAGTGAAGGTGCATCTCTCAACGACTCAGGACCCTGAACTAGGTCAATCGTTGATGTGCTTGGTTGGGCCTCAGCATTCTCTTTCCCTAGTGTGTCCTCATGGGACATGGCCATGGCCTGCTGAATAGCCTCACTAGGTTGTGAGAGCACAATTACCTCCCTTTTCGGAGAGTCTAGCTCTTTATCCAACTCCCTTGAGTTTAACTCCTCCAGCCTAGGCTTTAAGCACTCTGAAAGTGCTGGAGTTTTCGAGAAGTTGGTTGCGACACCTCCTCCATAGGTAAACTACTAAGGACATGTTCCACACAGGGCATTGTCACAGCCAAGGGCTGTGACTGCTGTGATCCCTGATTGGAAGTAGTAGCAGCTAGTTTAGGGGGCTGGATACCCTTGGTGGATTGCGGTGTCAGGTCACTAGGGCGATCGAAAGTGGTCGCATCCTTTGTTGCCCTTTGGGCGTTCGTCAGTGTAGATCGGGCATGAGTTGATCTGGTCACATTGGGTTGCACAAGCATATCCTTGGGCCGAGAGCTACGGCTAGTGTCATGTCCCCCCCTCTTGGATATTTGGAAGCCTCGATGGAGATAGAGATTGGGAGTGAGCAGCCGCCATTAACGACCACTGTTGTGCTTCATGTGTCCGTTTGGAAAAAGAGGATGTAGGAGATCTAGGACTCTTGGGTGGACTTGGCACTGGCTGAATGATTTGCTCGTGGCTGTTAGATGATTTTGCTATTTGCTCTGTTGAGCATTTACCCTTGCCATGAGCAATGTTGTGCCTATGATGCCTGCTATCCTCTTGGGGAATCAAAGGCTCCCTGGGCACTAGTGACTTTTGCATATCCTCAACGATTACACCTGATGTCTGCTTGTCAAACACGCTAGGCTAAGGATCTTTCTTTCGAACACTCATGTCTGGCTTCTTGCCTCGAGACCTAGAGTTTCTCTTAGATTTCCTCCTGTGCTTCGTTGCTTTTGATGCAATCTTGCCTTCAGCTGATAGAGATGGTTTAGCAGGGGATTTTGGTACCCAAATCCATCGGTTACCTGTGTAATACCCTTGAGCGTGTAGCAACACTTTGGATATCCATCGTGGCGTTGTGCTGACCCTCCATCGATGCTTGCGTCTATAAGGCTTGGGCTTCTTTTGGGGCCTTCTACGATATTTGTAAGTCCAAAGCCCGTCCTTGGCATTATCTCTTGACCTTCTTGTTTCAGGCATGTCCTCACTCACTGGTTCTCGTTGTTCGACCTGTGCTTGTATTAACTCTTCCAACAAGTCCTTGCTCTTGTCGGCAAGCTTGACTGTTATGTCAGCACCTTGCTTGCCTTTCCCTAGAGGTTTGATGAGGTCACCCTTGCTAAAGGTTGTGACTATTCTCACATCCGGTAGTGTCAGATGTATCCTCTGTGCTACATAGTCAGCCTCACACTTGGTCGCCCTTTTGAAGGGTCTTCCTAGGAGGGTTTCTTTCCCGCAGCTAGCACTATTTGGAGGAACATGAAATAGGATAGGCAAGCTTTCCGTTTCAATTGTCGCAAGGATTTTGCACTTCCCTATGAGTGTTTGTGGGTGTCCCCCATAAGGGCTAAGAGTTGCACTAGTCGGTGTGAGCTCTGGTTGGCCTAGTAGGGTCCATGATTCATAGGTCAAGATGTTAAAATCTGCTCCTTCATCAATCAGAGCATCGATAGTATGCTCTCTTTTCGCGGTGAGTTTGATCCTAAGATAAGCAAGTGGTACTATGTCTTCATCTTCCGGGTCCTAGCTTGTAAATTTAAGCCTTCTGACAGATGCCCTTGAGTCCCCACTTGCATGACCAGATGTGGATTCTCCACCAATGTCTTGGGTTGTCTGTGCAATGTTACTCAAGGCACATCTCTCGTCAAGAGTGTCATGTCTAGCCGTCTTGGCATTTGTAGCTTGCTGATGTTGCATTTCGCTTTGACTAGACATGGTATGAACACAATGTCTTTGTGTTCTCGTGGTGTGGCCTTTTTGCCCTTGATGGCTAGATTGGCCCATTGAGGTTCTAGGGTCTCTGTTTGTCTCTATTCGGGCATGGACTTTTGGTTGCTCTTTTGCAAGGGAGAATCCATGCTCGTGTAGAGCCATTGCTACACTAGGGTCCAATTTGGAGGACCTATCACAGCGCGTGTTTTCTCTCCAACCTACTCGGGGGAGGTGCGGAGGGGGCAGAGCCCCCTTTGTGGGGGTTCGGGGGGGGGGGGGGGGGGAGTCCCTCCCGGTCCGCAGGGCCGTTACGGTACACACCATGCGCGATTTGGAGGTCCGTTTATAGCCAAATTTTGAACTATGTGCTCTAAATTTTAGGCCAGTGATGGATCTGTGATGTGCCTTTAGCTCTACGTAGCCTTTGGGGTCAATCTCAGGGTTTAGATGCGTTAAATTTTGTGTTCTAGGTACCTGTCCGATTTTGACAGTTTTTTGTCCAATTCTTAGATGTCCGATTTTCAGGAGTCTCCGATTATCAAAATCGGACATCCGATTTTGGGTTGGTCCAATCGGCCCAGTGGTCTAATTTTGCTCACGTCCAATTCTGGGAATCGGATCGAAAAAGTGTTCTGATTTTCAAAGTGGTCCGATTTTGGGGATCGGATCGAACAAGGTGGTCCTTGGTCCGATTTTGGACTGGTCCGATTCTGACTGGTCTGATTTTGACTAGTCCGATTCTGGTGGTCCTGGTTGGTCCGATTCTGGGAATCGGATCGGATAGGGTGGTCCGATTGCCTCGATCGGACGAGCGTCCGATCGGACAGGGTGGTCTGAGTGGTTCGAGTCCGAGTGTCCGAGTAGTCCGATTTCCAAAATCAGACGGGTTGGTCCGAGTGGTCTGATCGGACAGGATGGTCCGATCGGACGAGCGTCCGATTCTCGACTGGTCCGATTCTGGGACTCGGACGGCCTGGTCCAACGATGCGATCGACGGCCCGCGAGTTGCACGCGATGCCTCTAGGCTGACGTCTACTACACAGAATCGTCCAGCGCCTTCCAGATAGGTGCAAGATACTACAAGGGACTGCCAGACATGCCTGGAATCACTGTGGTGCTTGAATCAAACGGCACTCCAAGGATCTGTGCCCCTATTTCCCTATTTTAGCCTGTTATACAGCAACAGAAAACCCTACTGTTTGCTTCTTTTTCTTTGTTTTTTTCCTATCTTAAATCCATACAAATCACAAAGCAATCTCACCTACACTACTCCAACATGCTTTTCCAAATCTAAAAAACCAAAACCTACTTGCTAAGGAGATCGAATACCTCTTCAAACTCCCTCGCTTCCTATCTATCTACCTCAAGCACCGGTTCGGGGAAAACCCTTACTTCGATGCTCGATTCGAAGCGCGCAAGCGCTCAAGGCTTGAATCCGTTGGTCCCGGCAACGGAACCAAAATGTGGGAGCTTTCACTCAACCGCCAAGACCCACGGACCGCTTATTGTTTCAAGTGTTCCAAGCCGAGCACTAATGGCTACCTCTCACATAACCAACACACCATCCATACCTACGGGTGTAGTGAGCTTACCTCCGTGCCGTTTGAGTTACCTCCTCTCCTGCACACTCCGGTAGCTCCACGATCCAAGTGTAAGCTTCAAGCAAGCTCGATCCTCAAGCTCCACGCTCCAAGCTCCATTGCCGCGAGCAAGACAAGAGAAGAGAAGAGAAGAGAAGAAGAGAGGAGAAGATGGAGAGCTTCTCCACCCCACGGTCCCTCACCCTCACACACTCACTTTCTCACACTCTCACACTCCCTCTCTCAAGCACAAGCTCGAGCAAGCAAGAAGAAGAAGAAGAAGAAGAAGAAGATGATGAGAGCTACTTTTGGCCACACACAAGAATGAGCTTCTCATTCACTTTTCAACTTTATATACAAAACCCTAAATCCCTTTTGGGCGATCATCCCCTTTTCCCCTTTTTTACATGGCCGGCCATAGCCTAGGCCATTTTTCCCATTGTCCTTCTATCTTCCTAGCTTCCTTTCCACCACCCGTCTACATTTACAAATTGCACGGGTGAGAGCCCGGCGCTCTTTTACAAGATTTCAGGGTGCGCCTTTTTATTTTAAAATGCACCTTTCCCCTTTTGCATTTGCCTTGGACTTTTAAGGTTGCCATTGCGCTTTTGGCCTTTTCTCCTATTCTTTGTTCAATTGGGCTACCTTTTTTTCGTCTTTGCCCTATGTCTTTTTTATTTCCTTTTGCTTTGCTTTCTTCGTGTTGGGGTTAACAATCAAGATTCTTATTTCCTTGAAATATGAATATATGTTTCGTAGACTCTGTAATAGTAATGGGTTTTGTTCTCTTCCTTATTGGTTCATACTTACTATCCAACTCAATACGAAGATGATAGAGATGCCTTTTACTAGAGCTACTGACATCATTGGATGACTGATCCATAGCTAAGGATGTGATTAGAAGATTGGATTGAAAAAGTATGCGAATTAGAAACAAGAAGGAAAACGAAGAAGAAACTAGTAAGAATGGGAAAGAAATAAGAGAATAAGAATGGAGGGAAGTAATCAAATGTAAAAAAAAAAAACAAATTGAATATTAGTTTTCACTTTAATGAGGACGAGTAAGATCTTCATTATGACAATCTTTGTCACCTTTATGGGGGCCTAGATTTCTAGGTTTGATGTGACCATGAGAATATCACGACAATGACTTATTGATAATTTTTGATATATTTACTTATCAAAATATAAAATTTTTAAAAATAAAAAAAAATTATTTTCTAAAATATTTTCTCTCTCTAGGATCACTTACATGGCATTTTCGAGACCTCAAAACTCCCCTAATGCCTTCTAATCCAATAGATTTGGCAGGGATGGTTTTGAACACTGGGATTCTTGTTATTGAAAAGAAAACATGACTTTGGTCCATGCGACCTACTCTTTGGGAAAATGTGGAAACACTCTCAGAGTAGGAAGAAGTGAAAAGAAAAAAAAAACAAATAAATTATTATGGGAAAAAATGAAGAATTTACTTGTCATAAAACAAGCCTCACTCCAATAAAAAGTAGTAATACCCTTGGGTGTAAAGTTGGCTGCAAAAAAGGTAGTAATACCCCACAGTCTAGATTAGGTGACTCACTAGTTGAACTCTCCCAAATGCAGTCCCAAAGATGTCTCTCTTAGTGCATTGTGACCTATCACTTTACAAAGTGTTTGACTTCTATACAAAATCTCCTACATGCAATCTAATTCCTAATTTATTGGTTATCTCCCTGGGTATGCCTCTTCATCATAAGCAACATACACTATTTGGTATCATCGACAAGACAAGCTGATCTTCATCGACAATCATTACGAGTGATGTGAGATTTCATCCTAACAAGATGGGGATGTGAGTATAGGCTACCCTCTGCATATCATCAACAAAGTGTGAGATAGAGGATGAGGTGAGTGACTAGTCATTGCCCTTCAAATCCAAATGAGAGGTGAGATGTGTGAATGGAGTGTTGCATGCACGGGTTAGGTCTCTCAATGCACAAAGTGTGATCTATTCTTATGCACAGCACTATAAGGCTCCTTGGCCTTCCTTCTTGCACTGTATGCTAGTACAAGATGGGACATATTGTTGTATTATCAATAGCACACAAGGCATATCGACCTTGGTACAAGTAGTGGCGAGGATTACATCAATGGGTGTGAGAAACTTGATTGCTCTACTATATCTATCAACAAAGTGTGAGATAAAGGGGGGAGGGGGGGGGGGGGGTTTGAGCATGAGTAATATTTCATTCAATTAATTGAGAGGTGAGGATTGAGGGATGTTTTGACATTGGTGGTCATGTATGTTGTCGTTTTCTTGTGCACAAATGGGATGGGCCTCTATCATCGCATCAAGACACCTCACTCAATTTTGTGCATTGCACTACAAGGCTCCTAGGCCTTCTTTCTTACACCTATGCTAGATGGGTTGGGATGCACTGATGCACTATCAATTGTGCAAATTGGTATACTCTCTTTGAGCCATCCTAGTTGTTAATTTCTAAACTGGATGTGAGATATGGGTTTCCTTCATTCATCTCTGAGTGACATGAGCTATGGGATGCGCGAGACTACTCTATTATTTTATGAGTAACTGTTGATTTGACCATTGTATTTATCATCGGCAACTTAATGGGTCTTCATCAACATGCTATCTCCTTGGGTGTTGTTGCATGGTCTCTACCATGATTAAAGCATGTTGTGGTGAGTTATGGTACATCCTATAGTCAACTTCGACATCTAGGACATCAACGATTGTCCACATCAACCACCATCTAAATGGACCAAGTGTTTCTAACCCTACCGCTTGCATTTATATATGTATCTCTTGTCTCAAGTGTGGGGATGTGAGGGTCCTAGGCCCTTGTTGATTAGCCAAATCGGCTTGTTAAGGTTTAAAGTGTGGGGATGTGTCCCTATGCGTCTATTTTGCATACAATCATGAACAAATCTCTTTATCTGATATTTGTACGATACAACATCTTTTCTATGTCTTGTTGGGCTCCCTTTTCCATCCATTCACCCTGTTACACCTGTATATGGGACCTCCTCTCTCCTATTTTTCCATTTTCACTCTTTTTCTCATCTTTCCATATGAACTCATCCTTGCTTCACCGAAATTGACCTTTAATGGTCCAATCCTCTTCATCCCTTTGAAATAGACATTTTCTCCTTTTTTAAGTCCCGGTTTTGACCTCAGTTTATCCATTATTCTTTCATTTTTTATCACTTTTACACTATTTGGCCATATTTCCACAGGCACATTCCTTCTCATCTTGAAACTACAACTTGACCTTACAATCTTGTTTGTCCCTTCCAATTGGATATTTTTTCCTTTTACTACCCTATGTTTTGAGCAATGGTTCATAAGTTATTATTTTTTGAAGGATTTTATGTGAATCATACGTTTTTCCATGTGAATGCATCGTTTCCACTCCGGAACCATAGTTTGAACGTATAGTCCCGATTCTTCCCTTCCTTCAAACGTTCTTTATTTTCAAAGCTTATCATTCTGATGCACGGATTGGTTGTTATTAAGTTTTGCATATTTATGTGTATTTTTCTTTGGCATTTTTGGTATTTTTTCGTGTGAACATCCCCATTTTTCATCGGAACTATGTTCTCACTTGATAGCCCTGTGCGGATCATCAAATTAAACATCTTTCCTTCTTGTTGCATTCTGTTCTAGTAGACAGATTTATTATTATTAATTTTCACTTGTGTTTTTGTGTGCGTTTTTTGGTATTTTCCATGTGAATGACTCTTTTTGCTGCCAAAAGCATCGGTTGAGTTGTTCATCCCATTCCTCGGTCGTCTTTTCCACTATTTGTTGCCTCTTCATTCGATCCCCAATTCATTTTTTCGTATTTTAATGCATGTTAGCTTCCTCGCTATTGCCACGTGAACACCCAGTTTTCATCTTGTGACGCACGCCATTGGATCTGACGTGTTGCGTTTGACCCGTCAGTGCTCTCCCCGTCCCTACTTGATTCAGATAGTTCAAATTTTTTACCTTGAGTCGTGCTCATTCACAGGAGTGGGGGTGCCAGTGGTGGTTAATAATTCAAAAAAAAAAGGGAAAGGAACATAAAAAAGCCACCCCCTCAGCACCCACTCGATGGTTCTTCTCCCTCCTTTTCTTCTTCTTTTTCCTCTTCCTTCTTCTTCTTCTTCTCCTCCTTCTGCCGCCTACTCCTACTCCTCCTCCTCCTCTCCCTCTTCTTCCCTGCCTTTGGCCCACTGCCCGCTTTAGCCCATTGCCTCACCTCTGGCCGCATTGCCCCTTACTTGCCCCGGTTGTCATCACCCCACCGTAGATTGCCTTCTCCACTTCTCCCTCCTCCCTCCTCCCCTTCTTCTTGTCTCCCCTTTCCACCACCTACCCTAACCCCCTGTTCCCTCCCCTTGCACCAACTAACCCCAACCAAACCCCCTTTCCTATACATTCCCACCAAATCCCCCTAGTTTGCCCTCCATAATCCCCTTTCTTACCACCCCACCCCCACATGCCCACCCCCTCCCAAGGCCATGTTTTTCCCTTCCCCCCCCATTTGCCACTGCCAAAAAAAAAAAAAAAACCCAACAACTAGAACCACTCGCAACGGAGACCTTTCTCCTTGTGGAGACGCCTCCTTCTTCTTTCTTGTGTGGGCCTCCGTTTTGATTTTTTTTGCATCTCCTTGTACGTGCTATTCATGCACAGTTTTCGTGCTTTGTGCATGCGTGGCTTGTTGCTATCCATTCATGCATGACGAAATCGAACGCGCAAGGATGCTCATTGGATTTTGTTCGCGTCGTGGGGCTCATTGTTGATGTTCACATGTAGTGTAGTGGACCGTGATACCTGTCTTCTTGCTAATTTAAGATTGTTAAAAACCTTTAAACACAAAAGTAACTGCAAAATTTACAAAAAATATATTTTTAAAAAATAAAAACTTAAATAAAATTTTTAAAAAAATACAAATAATATTTTAAAAAATAAAAATATATACATCCATTTTGGATAATAAAAATTTAGAATATACAAAAATACATACCATATTTTTGTTTTTTCCTCATGCTGTCAACTTTCAAACTAGTTGGATTGCATTGTGGTTTCCTTTGTGGACATGGCCATTGGTTTTTAGCGTGTGCATTTAGATTAGGGTGCATACATACACCTTGCATATATCGAAATTTTCATTTTTTTGGTGCAGGACAAACCACATTTAATTCCTAAAATGAACCCAAATGATCACATTTTTCACATGCATTCACACACAACACATCAATCAAATAAAATAAAATAAACTTACCATTCACATGGCACACACTTCATGTGTCATACACACACAACATAATTTGTAATAAAAGAGACTAGTTGTCACTCATGCACGTCTTGTCAAAAAGCACTACACACGATCCTTTTTTTAAATGAATTTACATGTAGAGACCCTACGAGTCAAGATTGCAGTCATGGGTGTGCTTAATGCACTAATTAATTTAATAAATGTTGTAATGGGTAATTAAAGAACCCCATTTTCCTTTCTAATGTTTATCATCTAATAAAAATTTCACCCATTGATAATCAACTTTGTAAAATCCATAAAAAATTAAAGTTGAATCTAGTCACTTCTCACTGATTACTAATTCAATGAATGTGCTACATGGGAGCATGGGTGATATAGTCTACTCGCTTATCGTTGTCAACATGATTATTTCTAATTTAGTAGTGTCTATGTGTTGTGGTTTGTTTGGCTTTCGGTATCTTATTGGTCGCAATGTTGTAATCAGAGGTAGAATATGCATGTTTTTGTTTTTTTAAAACTATGTGATACAAGGATAGGATGCCTATGTGTTGCATCTCATGAAGATTTTGGTTGCATAAGTGGATATGTCATGTCAAAATTTATATAGGATATGGTTTGCTTAGGGGTGGTCATTAGTGGTCCTATGTACGAGTTGATACTTTATCGATCTCTTATCTATTCTGTTCTTTTGTTTTGTAAGCATTCTTTTTGTTTGCGTGGTGTGTGTGTCTTGTTATCATCTGAATGGCACCTAAACCCATCCAATATGTTCCTCTGGCCTATAGTGACTATTCTTCATTGTTGAAATCATACCTCATTATTAAGGGCGGCCTTTCTAATTTTGTGGCTCTTTCATTGCCACTGATTTCAGATGATCATGCTTTGTGCAATGAGTTTTTATCCTCTTATAATAAGCGGACTCGTTCTATCCGAGATACCACTATTAAGATGACACCCAAAGGCTTGGGAAAAGCCTTTTAACCACCCGTCAGCTCTTAGCTAATAAGGATATTATTAAGGTATTGCAAAAACAAACCCATATCATCTTGGATCCTAAGAAAGTTCTTACCACCTTAGGTGTCTCAAAGGCAATGATCTCTTATCCATTTTGGAAGCTCTTGCATCAATCCCTTTAGGATAGATTTATGCCTACCAAGACTCCATCCAATTACTTGTCCAAGGAGTTGTTCACTACCTCCTAAACAGTGCTTTTAAAGGAGTGGTCATTGATTGGATTTTATACCTTTGTACAAAAATGGATCAATATTTTATCAAAGTCACTAGGGGTAGTGTGACTAATGTTACATATGGGTCATATTTGTATGCTCTTTTGACATGCTCTACCTGCCAATGAAATTTCACCACCTTTTAAAAACCTTCAAGTGGTTCCTTGTTGAGGGTTGAGATGATTTGATTTTTTGGCTAATTTTTGTTGTTTTTGTGGAAGGAATGGTTGATTTTTGATAGATTTTTAGGCTGATTGATTTTTTTGAAGTATTTGGGAGTGTTTTGGATGAGGTTGATTATGTTTTGGAAGCTCATGATGGTCTATAGTGGAGATATGATGTTCTGACATGTTCTGTTGATGTTCTGTTAGTGTCTGTTTGAGTTTATTAAACTTTTTTTTTGCTTTGTTTTCCTTTTGTATGAGAGGTTGGAGTAATAATTGATGGATTTTGAGAGTATTTGGAAGCTTATTGGTTGATTGTTGATGGTTTTGAATGATTTAAGTGAGCTAAAGGCTTTCTGATGCCTTCTGTTAACCCTTTGTTGGATGACCGTCTATAGAGCCTCTATCTCTATTGTGTTCTATTTTGTATGTCTCTGTAAGTGTGATGATGGATGAATGTGTAGCTTGGGGAAGTTTTTCGAATATTTGTGGTTTCTTGATGAATTCTATGAAGAATATGAAGAGCACAATCAATTTTGTTTAAGTTAAAGCTGTGGGAGAATTGTTTTTATGAAGCTGTGTGAAGATTTCTTGTTCATGGTGTTCTTTTCTTTGTTGTGGATATATAAAATATGAAAAAGATGCTTGTTGATGATACAATATAGATTTTATTGTAGCAACTTCCCCATTTTATTGGTGTTTCTCTTGGGGCTCCATGTTTCTAGTGTACAGCCGGGGAAAGTTGCCATTAACAAGCATCTGAAGAGGTTGAAAATGAAGGAAATGGCATTGCCAAGAGGAGAAGAATTCAATGGATGCTTGTAAAGTATCATTGAAGAATTATAGATTCTCATTGTCAAAGCTACTTTCTAGAAGAAGTTTATCCCACAATGGCGAAAACACATTATCATCTTGATGCATGCTCTATGTGGTGGATATTTCCTCTCCCTGTTGAAGTAATAGAGACATGCATCTTGGTGGCAAATTGTTTGGAGCAAACTGAAGTGCAGAAACATAGAGAATGATCATCCATGGGAGATTTAGCATTCATTGAATAGTTTTCAAGCATCATCAAGTGGGAGATCGTGAAGAAGTTTCAGGAGTTGTGGTCAGTGGAAGTTCACGAGAACAAGAAGGAAAAGAGTTGGAATTTGTTTGTGGATAATCAACAACAGGATACGTGGGACACATGGTGCATTTACAACCTTCTGTTTGTCCAATTAGCAACCCACTGGAAGTTGGTGGATAGAGTGTTCTTCACAATATACACCGTTGAAACCATTAGAAGTTGGCATTAGTATGATGTTGGGACCACAACGATGCTCAGAAGAATGAGTTTTGATACCTTTAGAACTGAATGCCTTCCCCTATGTAGCAGGATGAAAGCTAAGTTCAGAGATGTTGAAAAGAAGAAAGTAGAAGAAATGTTGGCCAGAGAGTCCTCCAGAGATTGAAAACCCATGTGATTCTATTCTATGGAGTACAAACCAGTTGGATGGAGCTAACTCCTGGATGAATGATGCAATCAAGAGGCAAGCATTAGAACGAGTCCAAAGGTACGTGAGAAGAGGGAAGACAAAAATCAAAGCTGAGAACGAGCTAGTAGCAGAATCCTCATTTGATGCCCTAGTTAGCGGCACTCTTTACAGAAGTCTCTATGGTGACTCAAGGTCCCGTTCCTAGTTAGAGGAGTTCATGAATCTAAGTCAATCCTCTAGTGAACGAGTGGAAGCATAGGTCTCTAGAAAGAGTGGATGAGAGAGGAGTTCATGAACCTAAGTCAATCCTCTAGTGAAAGAGTGGATGAGAGAGGAGTTCATGAACCTAAGTCAATCCTCTAGTGAATGAGTGGAAGCATAGGTCTCTAGAAATACTGAAGAGATGGACCAACCATCATTTGGATGAAGGTATCCAAAAGGGAGTTTTTCTAAGAGGCCTACAACTAGAAGTTTGCAAGTTTGTGGAATTGAGAAGACCAGTTAATCTAGAAGCTGTAATGGAAGGTGCAAGACTGTATGATGAAGTTGAAGCAAGCCTATTGATGACCTCGGGAAGAGGAGTCCTACCTCCTCCTCTTATGCCAAGAATGATATACCCACCAAATGCAATCCCAGGAATCAAATAGTATCGCAGTACAATGCATCAAATCCACAGTGGCCACAGATGACAGTACCTCAAATGATGGTTCAACCACAACAACAATGGCCTCAAACGGTTCCCCTAATGGCAACTCAACAACAATAGTGGAACCCTCCCAACTGGAATCAACAACCCCCAGTCTCAACAAGAGCTTTGAATCTTAATTAGAATAGAGGACCCTCTAGATCATCCCAACCAGTTTATGCAGTGATTATAGAGGCTTCCCAAAACACTACTGCAAGTACTCCAGGAGGTGAAAATTTGAAGGACTACCTGTTTAATTTAGTCGAAGCATCAAGAAGGAGTTGATGGATGTGATTATAGAATAGCTACATACATTAAAGGTGAATACAGTCAACATATCTAGTCGTCCTACAGGAGGTGGAAGAGATGTGATGCAGTCTAATACATGGTGTGAAAAGCGCCATTAAGCAATAGATTTAGCCACTAAATGTACTCGAAAACCAACCATTTTTGGCACCTTCAGTCCATACTATTTGAGGAATAACCATACAGAGGATATTTGCTCTCTGAAGGAGATACATGAAAGGAGAAAGAAAGACGAAGAAGTAAGATTCAACTTGTTGGAATCCAAAATGACAAGGCAAGACATTGGACCAAAGCCTAGGGAGTTTGGTCCTAATTTCAGCCCAAGGAGGTTTCCCTCTCAAAGTTACAGAGGACGACAGTTTGGCGGTGGCTAGAGATGAGAGGTCAAGTGTTATAGATGTGGAGAAAAGGGACATATCTCACCAAACTATCCATATTTTAGAAGGTCCATGCACTACAAACCCTTATGCAGTCGATGCAAAGGAGAAGGCCACACTACAAAAGACTATCCAAGTCCAGCTCCTACAAAAGCTACTCTCGAGACTCAATATAAGACCCAAGAACCTACTTCTACTTTGGTGAGGAGAACACACAATCCCAAAAGAGAATATTCCCTTTGCTAAATCAGTGAACTTTAATCTTTCCAAGGATAAACATAACAGTGTAGGGCAGAACAATGTAGTAGAGCATACTGCAATGCCACAGAGAGCTATAGAGACAGTTGCAGAGATGAGGCTAGTGGTCCAAGAGATGGTCGATACCGAAGTACCTCCTAAAGTAGAAGTGCGAATTCTAAAGGAGATCTGCACTTCTTCTACTTCACGAGGTACTCCTTGAAGCTAAGTTTATCTATCTAGTGGCCAATAGTGAATCTACAACTGATAACTAACACTAAGTGATTTTTTGATAGAGTAGGCACACAAGGAATATCATGAACTTGCAACACATTGGTCACACTAGATACACTCATGATGAATATTTCAAAATCCTAGAGATGCAGGTGACTCACATCGTTGCACCAAACACCCTAGGCATAGATGAATATGCCTTAGGTGCATGATGATCTCTAGGGTATGCTTCATAATCACTTGTAGTTGTGATAAGAAGTCTAGCACCTCATCATAACGCTTATGCACATCACAGGAATATTCTGTGACATTTTCCACCAAAGTCTAATTCTCTTCAATGCCTAGAATGATGAGATGAATTCCAGCCGTAGTTCTCAAGACTCAAAGAGTGCGATCAAGCTAAAGGATTCTAAGGCCTTGAGTTGCGAGGAATGGCTAAGGAAATGGGGGTTAGGAGATAGTTTAGGTAGAATGGAATTGCACACATAATTGCATGCTAGGCACATTGCAATTTAAATTACATGACTCTTGCTATCACAAAACATCCCATAGGAATCATGTGACATTGAAGAGAGAGTTTTTGTGTGTGATCATTGTCTCGTGCAAATTTGAAAGTAAATTGTAAAATTGGAATTACTTGCTTGAGAAATCCCTACTTGTTTTTGAGAGCCAAAGCTTGATTGATAATCATAAATGCACATTTGAAAAACATGGATCACATCAAGTACACTATTTGGGAAGGAAGAAAGCCTATTTGAGTATGAGGTACTACTAAGATTTAAATATCACTATTTAAGATTGAATGACACCCATGCAAACTAGGCATTAGTGGGATTTTGAGGCCATTTATCGTCCTTTTAGCATAGAGACAGAGAGTGCACTCCACCAATGAGGGAGAAGGCTTCTATGATGGATTTAAAAAATAAATAAATTTCATAATTTTAGAAAATAGATTGGACATTTTTGATATTGTTAGTTTTATTGAAATGAATAGACTAATTGTCACTTTCTAGTAGTATAATAGAGTGACTACCATTTTCCAATAGAAATGTTTTGCCATCATATTTCGCACATTTATCTTACCAAGGGAAAAGGCAAAAGCCGCTCCTTGTTTGAAATACTTGAGTGCTAAATGCTCATTTCCTCTCTCTTGCCTCCACTTTGCACCCTTTGGAGCTTCTATTTATTTTCTCTCCACTCAACTGCACGTTTCTGCCCTCCATCTTCCTACTCCATGGAGGCATCTTCTCGGTGTAAAAGACCTAGTGCTTCAATCAAGTCCATAGTTATTTTCAATATGCTTGATGAGCAAAATAGGTGAGTTCCTCTGACCATAATGAAGGGAAGTTGGATAATCATGCAACGAAGAAAGTGGAAGAGATCTTCGATAGCCAACCCTTTTTTATCATGTTGGAAGGGCAGGGTAACAAATTTTAGGCCCAGTGGCTCCAAGAAGACAATCAAAGAAGTGTGTATGCAACATGTTTTCATGCATAAGGAGCTTCACCTTGAGCCCATTGCCTATAATTTCCCTCTCCATAGACCCAAATATTGGTTCATTTTGGTTGCATATACTTTTTGGTATGAATGAAGGTCTGTGTTTCTTATTCACATTGTAACTAATAAAACCATTTGATGTTAATAGAATTGCATCCATCAAACATCCAAGAGTGGCAGCTAGTAGAATGTGTGGTGGATGTTCTGGATGCCATCTATATCTCTATTTTGGCGAAGAGATTTACACAAGGGGAGGACAAAAGGGGCACTAGCTGAGAGGGGCATATTCTTTTATGACCATTTTTACATGCCACCTCCCTCTAGTCAGAAATGGGGAGCCTTGTCTAGCCTTCCCCTTCTAGGTTCCAAGAGCAAAGAGTGGTCGTTACTAGATTCTAGAATAAGCAAGAGTTGCATGTGCAAAATTTTCATGAGGTATAGAAATACCTAAGGCCTAACATTTCAAGTAGTCAAAGCAAAATATCCACTTTTATGCATATAGCCATTTTTGTGGGCTTCTTCTCCAACACTAAATTTTGAACCTCAAGAACCATGTTCCTAGTGAAGCATCCATATATAAATAGTATCCTAGAGTTTGTGGATACAGCCTGGGATACAAAGGTATTAGAAGGAATCACCTATAAGATGCAACTAGATTCTGTTATCTACAAATATATGATTTCCACTCAAAACTTCGTCATGACATTTTTGTATAGAAGATGGCACCATGTTTGTGGAAAATTGGTGCCAGTCGACCAAGAAATGAGGGAGTTTTCTAAAAATTCATCACAAGATATTGATGTTTGGTTGATGGTGAACTTTTGATCATTATGAAGGTCAATGTGCACATTACGATAATTGAGGATAGACTTGCACAATGAAGACATCCAAGTTCCTACTTCATTTAGCTTCTACGTTGATGATGTAAAGGTGCATTGCTATTTGCATTGTTTACCTTGCTTTATACTCACATAATCAAAGAAATTGTTTGCATCACATTATCTCTAACTACTCTCTTGATGTCTACCAAGTCCTAATAAGAAAAGAAAATAGCTTCACATGTAAAGAGATAACAAACAATGCTGTCGATCTGCATTGCCATTAGCAGCTTGGTAGAGCTACCTCTTTGAGGACTACACAGTTACAAGACAACATGCACCTGCTTGTAAGATTCATGGAGATACATCTAAAATCAAGGCTTGGACTATGAAAGAAAGATACATGTCATCATCACCTAAGAAGTCCATCTACATTAGCAATAAAAAATGAAGCTAGCCTCACTCCTATAAAGAGATGCAACCCCTACAATGATAGTGATAGAGATAGATAGAGGTAGAGAGTGAGAACACACAAATAGACCATAAGTTGTATATACATAAAATAGAATAGGCTAAAGTTTAAGCATCATAATGAGAATTTGGATAGCATGTTTCCTAGCTCTCAATACATATTTTGTATTCTAGAATCATTTCATACTTTTGTCTAGGACTATCTTTACTAGTGGTTTTCTTTGTCATAGGATACCAAAATTGATAGTTTTCAGTACTTCCTTAGTACCATTATTGTCGGTCTCACTATACTATTATTGGTAGACTTGGTACTTTCGAGTACCAAATTTGCCAGCCCATAGTATCTTCTCTGGCATCTAGATACTTTTTGTACATGATAAATAGGTTTATAAATGCAGGTTCCTTGTGCCTCATTTGAGTAATCTCTCATATCAGTGTGCATTGGTCTACTTTGAGCCATTAGAAAATAGCTAATTGCCATTGAGAATGGCACTAAATTTGAGGAGCCTACACTTGGAGTGTCATGACCAAGTGATACAAGGGCCATCGCCCTAGGGAAGTGCCTCTCTCACTTGGTGGTGACCCATATGGCATTTAGTGCACAACACCAAGCAAAGTGGGGGCCCTTCAACCTAGAGAGGGGCCTCCTTCACTTGGTGGTGACCCTCTTAGGATTCACTATACATGACACCCACTTCAATCACATCAAAATGAATAAGCCTTTTCATAATTGTAGCTACATACATTTTTTACACAAGAAAGGTAAACATTTCATAGGGCTTTTGTACTTAAGAAAAACCATACCATCAAATAAATATAAACAACAAGTTTAGTAATACACATGAAAATATTTCTTTCTTTTTTCCTTTTTACATTTTCATTTCCATTTATGAAGTGGCAAACAAGCACCATAAATTTACAACACAGAGGCCTTGAAGGCTAGGTTCAAGGGTCTCCTTGAGGGTAGGGTTGAATCTTCGAGAGCCAGCTCAATCGCAAGGGGGGCAAGGTTTCCCCACAAGGGTGATGAGGTTGTCCTCATGGTGATAATTGGGATGGGAGGCAAGGTTGTGGCTAGGGTTGGGAGGTTTGAGGTGCCTCATCTATATCACATCAAAGAGCTTTCAATTTCTCTGCTCCCCTCTCCACCACTTGTAACTTGCTCTTTACATCTTCTCTTAATTTAGCCCATTGACAAACATCTTCCATGGTGACCTCATGGCCTCATATGGCATCTTTCGTCTCTTGCATAGCCCTTATTTGCTCTTGTTCTTGTTCGTGCCTCTTGTGCATTCTCTTTCTCTCTCTCTCTCTCTCTCTCTCTCTCTCTCTCTCTCTCTCTCTCTCTCTCTCTCTCTCTCTCTCTCTCATCTTTCCACAAGACCTCCTCCTTACGGCACTCGGCATTGCAGATTCAAAAAATTGAACTGTGCTGACTTTGAATTTCTTGACTTCAAACTTCAAGTAGCTCCCTATATCAATATCCTGCACCAAATGAGAAATTACAAATTGCAAAATTTGACTAGCAAAATAAGCTTGCATCATAAAAACCACTCACATTTGGAAGACTGTATATAACCTTCAAAAGGAGAAACACGATGAGGCATGTCCTCCATCCACAATTGATGCCTTGAGGGCCTATTGTGGGACTCACACAATCTTTGTAGTTAGGTTACATAAAGGGTTGTTACAAAAAGAATGCTCTCCATGTAGGCCAAAAGTTTGTAGCCAACCCTAGAAGCACAGGTGAAATTAGTTTAGGGGTGACAACTTCAAAGAGTAGGAGTTAAATCTCAAAGGAGAGATGTAGATACTTACTATCAGGCTCTTTGTGGTAGCCCCTGTGAGAAATATTTGTAAAATAACAAATGGATTGATGCACATCGTACAATATGAGTCTTTAGTGAGACCTATTCAATCATCAAATAAGATATATCACCAAAACAAATATAAAGGAATTAGGTGTACACAAAGAAGAAATGTTATTTAATTAATCACTTATTGTGTTGATGGTATGAAATGAGAACAACTTGCACATCATCAATTGATATGTAGCTCCACTACTTCAAAGGGTCCATCAATGTGACATCATCCTCTTGTAGAGGACTTGAAAGTAGTAGGTCAAGACAATATACAAATCTCTAGATCTTTGGTGGTAGTAGTGATATTACATAGCTATCAAAAGCAAGGGGCATGAAAAAAGTTTATTAAGGCAACATACCAATGAGGTCAAGGATTGAGATGCTTGGAAAACAAAAAGTGAAAACTTACTATTGTAGGGCAACAAGGATGGAGTCAGTCAACTCCTCATCATTAGGGCAAGCAAGCACTCCAATGTCAATGTCATCCAGCTCCATAACCCACCATTCCCCTCTCAAGGATACACCTACTTGGGTGGGGGCCACTACCTCCCCCATTGCCATTGCACACTCATTGAGGATGAGGTTGAGCTTGTTATTGAGGGCAAGTTTGTCCCCCCTTAGAACCGATGGATGTTGAGGAGCTAAGGTGGAGGTAGAGGCGTAAGAAGGTGAGGGAGAGGTGGGGGCTCCTAAAAGTTGGGGCCTTGCTCTCATCAAGGATGATTGTGGGCAGTGGGGCTTGGCCTAGAGGGGCCCATCCTTGAGGGCTCATCCTAGAGGAGCTTGATTTGAAGGGGCTCAACATGAAGGAGCCATTCTTGGGAGGTTCGGCATGGAGGGGCTCATCCTTGAGAGACTCCTCTTAGAGAGGCTTGTCTTGGAGGGCATTGAGGGACTTGGGGTGGTGGGTTTGGGGCTCGTGGGCCTAGAGGGTCTAATCTTGGAGGGTCTTAGCATGACAGGGCTTTGTTTGGAGGGGCTCATCCTGGAGATCCATAGCCTTGGCTTGGAGGGACTTGTGCTTGAGGGGCTTCTCCTGGAGGAAATCGTCTTAGCCAAGACCTAGAGGGACTCGGAGAGGTGGGGCTCATCTTGGAGGGCCTCAAGGGGTAGGACCTAGAGGGGCTTGAGGTGGTGGGGATCATCATGGAGGGGCTCAGCATGATGGGAATCAGGGTGGTGGGGCAAGGCCTAGATGTGCTCAGGCTAGCGGGGTTGCGGCCATTAGATCCCAACCATTTGTTGGTTCTCTCTGTGAGCATGTGTCCCTCTCACGAGGTATAAGAGATCTTGGCCTGGTTCATCTATGGTGAAGACGTGGGATAGTAAGAATTTCTTGCATGTGCCAGTCTAAGATATTAATAGGACTCAGTAGTATATCATATTGTAGCCATAAGTGGCACAAGCTATGGAAATCTCTAAGCATGACTACCATCTTGTAAGCATAGGTTGCAAAAAAATATACGTGCTAAAAAAACTCCACAAGGAAGTCCTCTACAATCTCCTAAAGAGATAGAATTGTAGCATGCTCCATCTCATGTTAATGCTCCATTCCTCACATATTTTGCAAACCAACCTTGGGAAGTGCAGATGTGGTATTCCAAGTTACATGCAATTTCTATCCTGCATAGCTCTCCAACCACTGCCAAGTGAGCCTAGTACCTTATGTGCCTTAAGCAGGATGGAGGCATTAAGCCTGAACCAAAGACCAAAGAGAGTCACTACCAAGGGACATAGGCTATTGCCTTATACTTACAAACTACACACCACTTTTGCTGTTGACTCTTGAAGACAATAATAGGGATTGGGGGCCACCACCACAAGCGATATAGGCTTCCCCTCGTAATGGATATCCATGCATCGCTTGCTGGTGACACTCGAAGGCAATAACATGGGATGAGGGTCACCACCAAGCAATGGAGGCTTTCCTTTGTAGTGGGTAGCCACGTACCGCTTAGTGTTAGCCCTTGGAGACAATGACACGGGATGAGGGCCACCACCAAGCCATAGAGGCTTTCTCTTGCCGAGGGTAGCCATGCACAACTTGGTGGCAATCCCAAAGACATAGAAGGTGGGCCACCATCAAGCAAGGAAGGCTTCTCCTGGTGACAATGGGTTGCAAGGCTTTTTCTGGCAATGGTTAGTCACAAATCGCTTGGTCGGACTGTTAGAGTCAATAACAAGGGTCGTGGGCCACCACTAAAGCAAGGGAGGCATCTTCCTCTGGCAAATGGGTTGCCATAGACCTTGAAAGAAATCCACCAAAGTGAAATCCTAGTGTGAGGACCATTGCCATGGGGGGGGGATCTCAATATGTAGTACTCAAGGATGTTTATTGGAAACAAAATGCAGCCTTATCAGTGAGCAAGTCACGATGAAATTAGTACAGTGGTGGTAGAATCTCTCTTGGTGTGAATGGGTTAGAGATACACTCCTTTTGGGGGTGGGCTCAATAGATGGCTGGATAGGTGAGAGATAAAGTAGAGGACCGGGTGAAGGAGAGAGTAAAAAATCTGCAAAATGCATGTAGAGTCGAGTTTGGAGGAGCTATTATAGTGACTGGTTTATAGCATGAAGATTGAGTATTTTGCATTAACCCATTAACGGGGTGTGGGCATCGAGTATATTGAGCAGCTTTGCAATAATAGGTGAAAATTTTTAGCTTTATTTTGGATGGGTCCCCATTAGGACATGATATAAGGCACTACTAGGATACATGCTTATTTCTAGGGGTTCAACAAAAAGTAATAATAAAGTATTACAAGCTAAGAACAACCATGCATATTTGTTCATTGATCCCCACTCTCTGTTGATCATTGGGCCATTGATCCTTGCGGGAGATAGTGTTGTGGCCCAGTGGTGCCACCATCGAAAAAAGGATGATAGAAATTAAAATCCTAAAAAGGGGTATATAAGTGCGAAGAGTTTATGGCTTAGGGTGTGCCTTACACTTGTGCTTTCTTGATCTCCTTCAATCACACGTGCTCTCTTGCATCAGCCCTTATCTTGCTCCTGCTTTAGGCATGCTTGATCGCCCTTACTCCCTTGACATGGTAGATCAAGGAACCAACCTATCCAATGATGGACTTTGGCACTTTGCACAAGGTGCCATCTGAAAATGTAGCAGGTATGGGCTACTTCTAACTTTGTGCTATTTCTAATTTTGTGAGTACCAAGGGAGAGATGCTTCCATGAAGTGGTGAGTCATCTTATCATTCTCTACTAGCTTTGAAGTTCCTATAGGCCTTGAATGCATGTGATATAGAGGATACTCACACATAAGGGTATTTTCTAATAGGCCTTGAATGCACATGATATAGAGGGTTTAGGGTTAGTGGGACCCCCATGTACTAAGACCACATAGGTCGCTTGGTTTTGATCTAGGTATGCATTGAATGCCTCATAGGTCACCGCAAAGCAAGGAAAGCTTCTCCCTAGGCTTAAGGCCCCCCACATTGCTTGATGTTGACCTCATGTGCACTTGAACATAGTATGGGTCACCACCAAGTAAAGGAGACCCCTTCCTAAGCTTAGGAGCTCCCATGTTGCTTGATTTTAACCCTGATATACACTAAATGCTATATGGGTCACCACCAAGCAAAGGAGGTTTCTCCCTAGGCCTAAGAGACTTCACATTGCTTGGTTTTGACCCTTGTATGCATTGAATGCCATATGGGTCACCACCAAGCAAGGGAGGCTCCTCACTAAGGTGATGGGCAAACAACGTCGCTTGATGTTGATCCTCATGTGTACTTGAACGTAGTATGGGTCACCACGAAGCAAAGGAGGTTTCTCCCAATCTAGAGAGCACCCACATTGCTTGGTTTTGACATTGTGTCCACTTGAACACAACATGGGTCACTACTGATGAATGAGGGAGGCCGCTCAATGGGATAGTGGGCAAAGAGCATCACTTGGTGTCAACCCTCATGTGCACTTGAATGCAGTATGGGTCACCACCAAAAGCAAAGCTTGAGGCTTCTCCCTAGGCTTTTCATATTGCTTGGTTTTGACCCTCATGTGCACTAAATGCTTTATGGGTCACTAAAGAGCGAGGGAGGGTTCTCACTAGGCTTAAGAGCCCCACATTGCTTGGTGTTGACCATCATGTGTATTTGAATCTAGTATGGGTCACCACCAATTAAACTAGGTTTCTCCTTGGGCTTGAGAGCTTCCACATCACTTTGTTTTGACCCTTGTATATGCACTGAATGCCACATGGATCACATGGGTAACCACCAAGTGAAGGAGGCTTCTCCCTAGACTTAAGAGCTCCCACATTACTTGGTTTTGACCCTTGGGTGCATTGAATACAGTATGGAATACCTCCAAGCAAAGGAGGCCTCTCATTGGGTCAGTGAGCAAAAAGAGCATTGCTTGGTGTTGACCCTCCACAGCACTTGAATGCAATATGGGACACCACCAAGTAAAGGAGGATTCTCCCTACACTTAAGAGCTTCTAGATCACTTGGTTTTAACCCTCGTGTATACTAAATGCCATATGGGTCACCAATAAGTGAGGGAGGTCCCTTACTTGGGTAGTAGGCAAAGAGCGTCGCTTGGTGTTGGCCCTCATGTACACTTGAACATAGTATGCATCACCACCAAGCAAAGGAGGCTTCTCACTAGGCTTAAGAGCTCCCATATCGCTTGGCTTTGACCCTCGTGTATACTAAACATAGTATGGGGCACCACCAAGCGAGGGAGGCCCTCATTGGGGCAATAGGCAAAGACCAGATGGCTTGTTGTTGGCCTTCATGTGCACTTGGACACAATATGGTTCACCACCAAGCAAAGGAGGCTTGTTTTAAAGTGGTTTGTTTGTCTTGGAGAATCAATCATTTTTTACTTTTAGATTTTTCGTCTAGCATAGGAAACAAGAAGATTGAACTAGTGTTTGAGGATGACATGGAGGAGACCTTGGAGGAAAAGCTATATATGTTTCTCTACAATGCTAGTTGCTCACTCTTATGCTCCTGATTTGTCACGCATCTTCACATTACTGCTTCCTATTGAGAAAGTATTAGGCTTCTTTGGGAACATACTAGATGATGAAATAGAGAAATATTAAAGAATTACATCATCTAGACCGATGACTATTGATACAAAGGAATATATTTATCCAATGGACTTTGTGACCAACAAAGTTGCTAAGAGAATGTTAGCTAGGGCATTGGATAAATTACCTACTAGTGCACGCAAAGGTGCAGAGAGCTGCCCAATACACTCAAAGAGGTGTTGTCTACTACATTCTTCCTTTGCTACTTGCATCTCTTACTGGATGGGAAGGACTTGTAAGGGACTTCACAAGCACTATATGCTAGCAACTCGAGACAACCTACTATTACTATAGAGAGGTTGGAGAGGTAGAGGAGATTATAGGCTTTGATGCAGAGGAGGAGGGAGCAGAGGTTGCTTAGCAAAGGCAAAGTTTTGATAGAGCCCTAGTTATTATGCCTGCCGACCTAAAGGATGCGCTACTGCTCAATTCATATGCTGAGGAAGGAGGCATGTCTTTGCCTGCATTTATGATGTTGGATGACTAGGACTATGTGTCACTAGACATCCACGATGATTACAGTCTCATTGCCTTGGCTCAGTTTAGTGAGGCTAACTCAAGGTGGTGTAGTGGACAATGTAGATTTGCATCTCCTAGCTGACACTGCAGTCAAAGATGCAAAATGGACATCAGGTGAGGAGATCCTCGAAAGGCTTGAAGCAAAGGCCAAGGACTATGAGTAGTAGAAATGGACTATAAAAGAGGAAAGACGAACAATATTGCAAAGGCTCAAAATAATAGCAAACATGGGATAGCATAAAACATTAGTAACCAAGAATCCTAGGGTGGCACAATCACTTTGTGGACATCGTGTTTGCTGGAAAGCAATGAATATCAATGGGTATTTAGTTTGTGTGCTCTTCTTATTCTTGTTTTATAATGGTTCTTAGCTTTTTTCCTAAGAATGTATATTTACAAGTAGGTGCTAGTTGATAGCGATGACTTCCTTACATAAGTAAGGGGCTCAAGGAGATTGATTGTCTGTAGCTTCAAGAAAACATGCCACAAAATAGATGTGGCTTTCTCACAATACATTGGCAAATTGGATCACACAAAGGTACATACATTCAAACACACTTTCAAGCAATGTATTACTACATAGAAAGATTGTATATTGATATGAATAAATGACTTTGTTGTTACAAATTATAAATTCTCAAAGTGAATATTCTCCAAACAATACAAGGATCCCCATTTTTGGCTTAAGGTGTTGACCATGTTTTGTGGAGGATATACCCTTCTGATGAATGCAAATAAAATAATTATGGTTGAGAAGTGACATGCATTGTGGGTATTTAGCATTGGATATTGATGCCAATCTTTGAGGGCCCCTTACTATGTATTGTAGGCCACTCATGCCATTGCAGTAGGGGTTTAGGAGAACTGGGTGACTTGCATCCTTGTGCAAAACAAGAATTCTTGTGTCGGACAAACTGTAGGGTTCTTATAGAGCTTGACCCTCTAGAAGTGCTAGCTATAGAGTCACTACCTCTATGGAGCCAACACCACTGATACAACTACCAACCTCAAGGGATGAGGGTGATGAAGATGAGGAAATGCTGGTAAAGAAGATGAAACCATTCCCTTCGATCCCACGTAGCAAGGAATGAATGCCTATTTATGCACTCATTGAGCCCCATCTCTAGCCTTGTCTCTCCCTAGAGCCAACCATTGTAAAATTTTTTCATTTGTACATGAATTATTGTAATACTTCTTGTCTCTTTCATTTCAATCTTTTTAATGTAAGAGCAATGTTTAAGTTTTAGAACATCCTTTTTGCTTCTTCTAACCTCGTTTTGTGCCAAATTAATATGTAAAACAACAAATAAACTAAAGAAGATGAACATTGAGAGTTGTCTGCTCTTTGTTGCCCCTATCTTTCTCTCATCTTTTTAACATGGTATTAGAGCCATGAATCCCCATGACTCCGTAAAGTGTGAGAAGCTTGGGAACTCGGCATGAATTGGAGCTTGAAGTCAAGAGAGTTGGAACGAAGAGATTTGAAGTGGCCTACATGATAAAAGTGGGTTGTCCAAAAATATCCTATAGAAATGGCAGTCATAGCTTTGTTCATTGATATATTTATTGTGTTTGATTTTACCAAAGCCTATTGAAGCTTTCCAGGGGGTTTCTTGCCATATGAATGAGCTCATGTTGATGAGCACTGTCATCAGAAAGGCAGCAAGTCAAAAAATGTGAACAGTGTAAAATGCGTTTGTTTTTGGGCTGTCACACTTTGGGAGAATACATCCATGCTTGACTTGAGTATTCATGAACTATATGTTTGAGGTCATGAATCTTATAGAGCTCAGTCAAAAGCTAATCAAAGAAAGCATTATTGGCAGCACTGATTACAGTAGGAGCAGCCCTCGTTTGAGGCTAAAAACCATTGTAAACATGCTGACATGCTTGAAATTGTGGAAAGTATTCAGTCGCTCTGAAATGCTTGTGTTGAGCACATGCAAATACATGATATATTTGGCAATGTATATGCCTTGGAATTTGTGCATTTGGCATGATTAAAAGGAGATGAGAATTCAGTTCTAGAATGCTTTACAAATCTAAAATTGTAGGCTAAAATCTGTCATTAAATATATGAGAGCTTATACTTGAAGTTTTGGAGCATCCTGACACATATTTGGTATCTGTAAATGCTTGGATGTTGATCCATGAATCCAAGATGTTTTGAGGATGTAAATTAAGAATTAAATGCTTTGATCTGGGCTGAAATATTAATGGTTATAATAGTGGACTAGTTGTAAATAGCCTCTGGGAATAATATTTGGCACTGTTATGATGCAAGCATTGATACTTGTATGATCGTGTATTGAATCCTTGATGTAATGGGACATGTCTATGATGTCTTGAGGATGTTTTGGGCTGAGAATACCTCAGTTTACATAGGGAATTGACTATTGGTCATTATAGACTACTTGTTTGTCTATTGTTACATAGCTTGGTTACATACAAGATATGCAAGAGATGAAGTCTATGTGAACATGCTATCATGTCTAGATGTTTTACCAATGCCACATGATGTTTTGAGCTGATTTTAGCTTGGTTTGTACTCATTTGACTGAGTTTTTCATTGCTTCTTACTCATAGCCTATTTTTGAAATAGCAAGAAAACTGTCCTAAAACTGTAGGAAAACTATTCCTGAAACTATAGAAAAATTGCCCTGAAATTGAAGGGAGTCTAATCCTGAAACTGTTCGGAGTTTGATCCTGAAACTGTTCGGAGTTTGATCCTGAAACTGTAGGGAATCTGATCTTGAAATTGCAAGGAGTCTAATCTTGAATTATAGGGAGTTAGGCATTTACAAGTTGTTACTACATTGAATACATAAAGTTGCAGAGATGGAAAATGCTGAAAGAACTGATAACATAACTCAAATAGTGGGTGACAAATTAGACAACAACAACTATGCTATCTGGAAGTTTAGGATAGAGAACTTTCTCATTGGCAAGGGCTACTAGGACTTGGTGTTACAAGTGTGGAGGGTGAGCCCAAACTCCATGATAGGAATGCAACTCTTGATCAGCTTAGGGCACATTAAGCATGGAGGACTGAAGAGCTTGTAGGGTATTGTATTGGCTATCCCTATGTATATCTGATGCTATGGTTATGCAAATAATGAATAGTAGCTCATAGAAGCATGCATGGGATATTCTAATGAGATACTATGTTACTACCATTAGTGCCAGAAAAATACAACTAAAGCAAAAGTTTAACATGATGGATAAGAAAGAACAATCCATTTAGGACTATGTGACTGAGATAAAGACTATTGCAGATCAGCTACCATCCATTGGGATTGAGGTAGATGATGAGGATTTGGTGGCTGTGACCCTAAATGGTCTAGGACTTGAATACAAGTCCTTTGATATGTCAATTTTAGTCGAGGATGAAATGCTTGACTTTAATGACCTTGTATTCTTGCTTATCCTTGGAGAAGTGTAATGTCTCTATTACTTAGTTTATTTTAATGTGCGTACACATTCCAAAGAAAATTGATTTATGTTGCACATTTAAAAAAAAAGTAGCTCTAATTATGAAACTGACTCTCATTATGAAGATAATAATTATTATTAATGAGGTATTATACACAAGTTCATGGAAGAAAGACTTGGGAGACCCTCCTAAGACTAGCTTATTAAAACTATGTTTGTAGTATAGAACAACAAAAAGAACTAGCCTAGTGGATAGTCACTTGGCAATTAAGTGCACTTGGATGATGACACTGACGGGATGGGTGACCTCCCGAAAAGATTTTCCTACAAGCTAGTGGGTGCTTCTCGCACGCAGCCAATGGTACCAACGAAGCCTTCGTAGCCCGTTGCCAAGTATGCCAAGGCCAAGATGCCAAGGTCTATGCCTTAGTTGTAAGCCTTGGAGTGATGGGCTGCTTGACGATGTGGCATGTAGTGCTCGCCCATATATTCGTAATTTTTTATCTTTGTACTACAAAATCAAAGCTCTCTCTCTAGCATCATCAATGATGTCATCACCAACACTAAAAGAAAGCATTCTCTCTTTGTCATTGATGATGTCATCAAAAAATGCTAAAAAGAAAGTGTCCTCTCTTTTACACCCCCTACAAAACTCTAAATTGAGGGCTTGGGGATGACCAGGAAGGGGGGAACAAGAGCAATCTTGACGAGGACGAGATGCTGATCGAGAAGGAGGAGACTCTATTTTGCGAGACGAAGAGACATCCTTCCATTCAACCCAAGGAAGGGGATACACTAAATGTCTCTCATCCTCTTCTACTCTAATCCGAGAAGAGAAGACACTAAAAAACTTTATCATATTCTATCAATCTGGTTAGAAGTCATACCTCTACTCTCATCCCTATTCTGTCTACTAGAGAGAGAGAAGTATTGCTCTCCACGAGGCAAGAAGAACCATTCGTGAGGTCTACATCATTGAATCCCACAATAACCATCATCATCATCGAGAGTCTTATACCCTTGCCAACTGGTATTAGTGTCGTGTTCTTCTTCTTCTACGAATCATATTTCCGTCATGGCCTCCAAGAAAAAGAATTCAAAAGCAAAAATCATGAATGACCCTACTAACATGGAAGCAACAATTGGAGTTGCGAGTACGGGAGTAACGGAGTCACGGGCGCGGATAACAACCCTTTACCAATTTTGATACCACAGGTTTTTTTCTAAAAATTTCTATCCGAATTCAATAGAAATAAGATAAGTCTCTTAAGAAATACTGCAATATTAGAGTATTCACTTGGTAAATTATTAGAACATCTTATAGGCTACATACTGTTATGGAAACTACAAAATTCCAGAACATAAGAGAAATCATGAGGAATTTTTCAAGACAGATTTATTAAGAACAAGCATAGAAGAAATTAGCCAAGGATATAGTTTAATCTAGAAGCTTTGATAGAAGATTTTAAGACTAAAAATATCTCTAGGTTAAAAAAGCTGACTGAAGACCAAGAAACTTGGTTACACTATTAGAACATTACTTGTCACGTAATAAAGGAGGGTGTGTTATAAATGGTATTAGAGCCAAAAGAAATAAAAAACTTGGCAATTGTAGCTTGAGATATGAGTTGTTTTTCCCTTCCCTCGCTAATATGTGTTTTTATCCTACCCATAGAGACGAAGATTGGGAGTGATTCCTAGTCTTCCGAGCAATGTTTATATCGGCAATGCATTCTGCGGATTATGGATGGAGAATGCAAGTAATGCAGATTCTAGATTGCATCTATAATCCTTCTCCACTTTACTGGGAAAGACGCTTGATGATAAGCAGTGGATATTGTTATATCGACACAAACTGTCTTGCCTTCCTTTAGACCAATTTGAAGAGGATAAGATGGATGGAAAAACTTAAAGTCATAAAGGTTTATTTATTCCATGAAGCTAGAGTGAATTCAACTTTATTCATTAGAGGCCAGAAGGTTAAACTAAATCGATATATTTATGAGGAAGCGACAAAGGTCATCCCAACGGACCGAATTATAGTCGTTGGTTGCTCTAAATGCCGCAACTACATCAAAGATAGACTTCCTGATCTTCCTTTTAAGTATCGATTTTTAGATGCCCATTCTTCAAAGCCTGATTATTACCTGATGGATGTATCCAAATGCCGTGCTTAGATTATATTAGGGAAATCTTCTCTCCCAAATAACTAGCCATCCCAAAATAAACCATGTATTCTTTCCCTACAGCAAAAGAAATTATTTTGTCTATCCATTGAATATGAAATCGGTTACTATTCTAGCAATTAAGAATTAGGAGTCAGTAGATATATTTGAAATCCATGATTAAATTCCTTAAGTTAATTCAGAAAACTCTATCATGATGTAACCTTATTTGAAAATTTAATATAAAATATTTCTATCATTTTGAAATGTTTTCTCTTTTTGAAAAGATATGAGCAAATTGTATGATAACATTGGTAGAGCTGACTAGAGAAAATCTTCCGATACCACAAGAAGCTGTTCCAAGAAAAGAAGTTCATCCTTAAGCAAATCAAACCACCTGAGTCTGATGGCCAAGGCAAAAATGTCAAGGTTGAAGCAAAAATATGGGTCGAGTTCATGGAAGATTATTTCATTGCTACTAGAATTACCCCAGCTAATCAAGCAATGATGGGCAAGTTAAAGCTAACATGAGAAGCTTGAATTTGGTCGAAACAATGGTGTAAAGACCAAAGAATCTCCGAAGTGTCTGTTAGTTGGGACGTATTAAAGGATGTAGTGCGAGGCCGGTATCTTCCGCCAACATACTGCACACAAAAGATGAATGAATTCTTTGGTCTAAAGCAACTTGGAATGACACTGGAAGACTATTAATCGAAGTTTGTAACACTTCTCAAGTATACACTGTCTACGGATATTGCGCAGCAAGTATCCAAGTTTTGCCATGGATTGGATGATCCCCTAAACACAGGCTTGAGGCAATGCGTCCATTCAACCTCCAAGACACATTGATAAGGGCAAGATCGATTGTACAGGAACTCCAGTCCAAACCAAGAAACAATAAGCCTTGGAATAATAAGTTCCAAAATAGAAGTATAACTAGGGGCTGTGCAAAAAGAGCCCAAGGTCAATTCCAATTTGCTAATAGCAAGAAGGCTAAGACATTGACGATGGAGAACTTTATTGGTGGTAATAAGGATACTTTCAGGTGCTATTATTGTAACGAACCTGGCCACATCCAAAGGCGATACCCAAAACTTAGACAAAATGAATGCCAAAGTAAGTTCTGTAACGACTGGACATCCACAGCTAGAGGAAGAGTTGCCGGCATAACCCTCAAGGAAGTACAAGATGATGAAGGTTCCACCTTGGAAACCGAATGGAGAGAGTGAGAATTCATGCCTCTCTCAACAAGAAGGGACCAAATCGACAGTTCTTAGTGATTCAAATACCATCAACCTATAATGTAAACCCTTTAAAATTTTGATTGATTGTGGAAGCACACATTCATTCATATCACCAAGGTGTGCTAGAAAACTAGGCATAGACACAATGCATGCACCTGGGTTGATAGTTGAGTTAGGTGATGAAAAAGTGTTGGGGGTAAAGGCGCCTCTGCCTACCCGCTCGTGTATTACTACACTGACAGTACCCGTCACTGCACACTACAAGTGGCGTGTGCCCATCATCGTCACTTTACTCTTTATTCTTTTTGTGATGGTCACACATTGTGACTGTTGGAGTTCCCATTTGGTCTCTCTCTCTTTCTTGCTCTTGCTCTCCCGCCATAGCTCTTCCAAGCAAGCTTTGATTCTTCTCACCTTTCAACTAGTATCAGAGCTGGTCCTTCGGAGTGCTTTTCGGCATCGACACAAGGTATGGGAGTTTTTCTCTCACTCAGTTATCAGCTCACATGTTCATAGCAGGGTTTGAGCTTGTAGCAGCCATTGGAGAGCTTGGTTGCTTACTTAGCTTGATTTATGGCCTTTCATGGCCCCTTGGGGACCCCCCACCACTTGTAACCTTCGTAGCAACCCCCCAGCCCCATATCTATAGCTGGCACAATCACACCATGTTGACAGACGCTTTTTCCAGCATGACAGAGATCTACAGCAGCTCCTCATCCACTTGGCACTTGTTTATGGTCTATTGAGACCCCTCGGTAGTTGATATTGAGCTTGGGCACTTCCACATGACTTGGGGCTTTGATCTTGAGCTCCTCTTGGCTGTATAAATAGTAGTAGGCCTGATTTCAACTTGTCCCAGACATTTACAGTAGTCCCTAGCTCATTTACTTTATATAGAACTTGGTTATGGCTTGTTGAAGCCTCTCGACACTTGGCTTTGGGTTTGGGCACTGATATTTATGGTTGGCATTGAGCTTCGAGCTGATTTAGCTTAGTCATGGACTATTTGAATAGTCCCAGGACTATCATAAACAGGGTAGCACCCTGCCATTGATCTTTACAAGTACATGTGATGGTCATTTGATGCCCGATTATCCCCGGATGATGCCTATATGTCAGGGAATGTATGCCTATCGATTTGACCTTGGTTTGAGCATTGATTTACTCACTTTATAGAGGTTATTTGCTGCTGGAATATTTAGGGTTGAAGCTCATTTCCCCTATCATTGATCTTTACAGGTAAACATGATGGTCATTTGATGCCCGATTATGCCCGGTTGGTGCCTATACATATGGGAAAGTATGCCTATGGTTTTTGTCTATGGTTTTGAGATTGGATTGAGCCACTGTTTGCTCAATTTTGGACATTTATTTGCTACTGGAATATTCAGGAGTGAAGCTCTTTGGCTTATGTTTGGATATGCCTATTGGATTTGGGCTATGTCTTTGGCTTATGTTTGGATATGCCTATTGGATTTGGGCTATGTCTTGGATGTATACATTGATGTAGTGACTCTCGGGGATCAAAATAGAGCTGGGATTTGCTCTCGAATCATTGGTTGAGCTTGAGATTGCTTCACATGGCATTTGGATCTTTATCTTTGATGTACTTATGGCATGTACTTTGCTTATGTCTGACTAGTCTTGACATGCTTGGCCTATGCCACTACTACATGCCCGTCACATTGTTTGGAGTTGGATGCTACTGAAACTTTCTTTGGCTTGACATTTGATTTTCCGGAGCTTACTTTGGCTATTTCTTGGCTTGCCAGAGTTATAGTTTGGATGTACTTGATGTCTATGGATGCTATGTACAGATACTACACGGCCTATATGCTCATGAGGTCTTATTGATGCTTGATCTTGGATCTTCTGGCATTGGTGCTATCATATGCCCTTGTTGAGCCTCTAAAGCTCTCTCTTCTTTCATAATTTTGTTAATCTTGAATTTTTCAATAATAGTCCTCTCCATCCCTACTTATAGTCCAAGACTCCACAAGAGCAACATTCTTTTAGATCGAGCAACTAGTAGTATTCTTTCAATTTTTTTTTCCATTTTGATTGTTTAATAACCACCTCTAACTAGTACTTTTTCCAGGAGAGGGGAAGAGTTGTATATACCTGAAATAGCAAATAAACTCCACAATGCAAATCGGTAAACAAATCAAACCCTCATGCCCTGTTATGATAGTAGAAACCTTATTGCTTATTTTCCTTTGTTTTTGTCCATTTTTTCCTACCCTAATGCATCCAAATCACAAAAAAAAAACCTGCACTACTCCAACATACTTTTCCAAATCTAAAAAACCAAAACCCTAATGGACAAAGAGGGTAGTGCATCATTATTTAAAACACATTCCTAGAGTAACTATTGGTTCTGTAACTATTTGAAGAGGTGAATACTGCCAATATATCCACTCCTGCGGGAGCTGGAAGAGATGTGATGCATTCTAATACATGGTGCAGAAAGTGTCATCAAGCGGGATATTTAGCCACTGAATGTACCCGAAAACCAACCATTCCTGGAGCCTTTTGTTCCTACTGTTTGCGGAAGAACCATACAGAGGATATTTTCTCTTTGAAAGAGATTCACGAACGAAGACAGAAGGATGAAAGTGCAAGATTCAACTTGCTAGAATCCAAAATAACAACACAGGATATTGGACCAAAGCCTAGGGAATTTGGTCTTGATTTCGGTCCAAGGAGATTTCCCTCTCAAAGTTATAGAGGACGGTAGTCTGGCGGTGGTCAAAGATCACAGGTGGAATGTTATAGGTGTGGAAAAAAGGGTCATATCTCCCCGAATTGTCCAAACCCTAGACGATATGTGGATTACAAGCCCTTATGCAGCCGATGCAAAGGAGAAGGCTACACTGCAAAGGACTGTCCAAGTCTAGCCCCTGTCAAGGCCAATGCTACTGATAGCCAATAGAAGACACAAGAGCCTGCCTCCAATTTGGTAGAATTGGAAGTTGCCGCTATCATGCGTGCGAAGAAGAAGGAACCAGTTGTTTAGAACGAAAATAATTCTCCTACTAAGACTATGAAGTTCAACCTGCCAACAGAGGGACAGAGCAGTACATGAAAGAACAGTGCAGTACAGAGCACTGTAGTGCCATAGAGAGTTACAGAGACAGTCCCAGAAACAGGATCAGAGGTCCAAGAGATAGATGATACAGAAGCACCTCCAGAAACAGAGCAAGTGCCGATGCTGCCATTGTTAGAAGAAAAAGGAAATATGAAAATGGGTGTAGCCCCATTCCCAAGCAGGCTGGAAAAGCCCGTGGATCCTATCAAAGATTATGACTTAGTAAAAGACCTAAACACTTTTAAACCAAACTTAACATTCCGAAAGTTGCTGATGCTGTCTCCCAGCTGCCGAAAGAAATTCAAAAGCATCTTGACAAGAAGACGTGTACTAAGGATCGCTCCTTCAACAGCGACCAAGACCAATAAGGCCCTGGAGCCTATAAAGGAAGTAGATGTGGCTAACGCCTTCCTAGATTCTGGAACCCCAGAGATTAGTGTATGGATTGATTTATTTCAGATGCATTGATTGATGGAGGCTCATAAGTAAACATAATGACGGATGTGACAATGAAGGATCTAGGTTTGCAAGGAATTCAACCTACCCAGTGGCTTATCAGATTGGCAGACCAAAGCAGAATTAAACCATTGGGCATCCTCCCATACGTAAAAACAACCCTTGTAGGAAGAGACTATTGGTTGACATATTTGGTGGTCAAACCAAATTCTTATGGGACCTTATACCCTCTGCTGTTGGGAAGACCTTGGCTTTTTGAAGCAAGAGCCAGGACGGACTGGTTCAAAGGGACCCTAACCCTAGGCAGGGGACCCAATAAAGTGGTGTTGAAATTGTATGGATCACAAAAAGGAAATGGATCCACATCCATCGAAGTCATAACTGACTCCTCCAGTGAGGTAACAGATGGTATATCAGGAGATGAAGAGGTTGTTAAACAGATATTTTCCAAGAAAATAGGGGCACAGTCCTTAACAGTGGGCACTATGAGCCAACTACCAAGGGAAGCAAAGTCCTTGTCCATGGGAGAATACCTCCTACCTAAACTAGAATTAACTTCTAAAATCACCTATGATAGTGAGATAGAAGCATGGATATATTGTTCTCCCTGTTGCATGGTAGTAACAGAGACAATCACAGAGACAGTAACAGAGACAATCACAGAGCCATAGATAGAAGCAGAAGCAGACGCAGAGGAGGCAGAAGATCTATTCTTCTCCTACAGAGCCTCTACAGAAGCAGAGACAGAACCTCCAGAGGAAGAGGATGAAAATGACAAGGAAGAAAACGAAGCAGGTCATGAAAGTACAGATGAAGAATTTCCTCTGATAGTGGATGATCTTGTTGATGTCCCTATAGAGACCTCAGAGGCCGAAGATCTTAGGGTATTGGATAGAATGACCATGGTTCCATTTGGGTTGACCAATGGACCACAAAGTATATAGAATCTGCATAAGCAATGGATTAAAGGAATAAAAATTAAGTTCACCAGTAGCTCCTATCACCTTGACCTTTCAGTCCAGAGAAAAGATGATGATGATGCCCCCTACCAACAGAAGCCAGAGCTATCAAAGCCTCGGCTTCTAGAAGGTCCATGCTATGTGACATTCCTGGACGTATCCTCTGAAGATGAATCCCTAAGTCTAGAAGAAATCACCACTCACACAGAAGCAAACAAATATCTGATACCCTTTCAACAATCTCAATAGACAAATGAGTCATCTGTTCAGAAAGAGGACACTAGTTCGAGTGGAACATCAGACGATGACACTACTTCCTTGAAAGAGTCAGACCTCTATCTAGAAGTAATCTATGGGACATTTATCCGCGAAGTGGAAGGTGAAAGGAAAGTGACATTTTTGGATACTGACGGTACTGTGAACGCCATGTGAAAGTGGGTCTCAATCTTCCAGAAGAAGAACTAGCGGTCCTGTGAGATCTACTAAAGGAGAACTTAGACGTGTTTGCTTGGTTATATAAAGATCTAAAGGGAATTGATCCCACAGTATGCCAACATCACATTGACCTAGAGCCCGATGCCAAACCTATAAGGAAAAGACAAAGGTGTATGAATCCTAATTATTTTGCTTTGGTGAAGGCTGAATTATTGAAGCTCCTTGAAGCGGGTTCATTTATCCCGCTAATAGTGAATGGATTTCGCCCATTTTGGTAGTACCCAAGAAGAATGGGAAACTTCGAATATGTATAGACTTTCGAAAGCTCAATTTGAAGACAAAGAAGGATCATTTCCCTATCCCTTTTACAGACCAACTGTTGGACATAGTGGATATACCATGAACTGTATTCCCTCTTGGATGGATTCAGCGGATATAACCAAGTCTAAATCGCAGAAGAGGACCAATCCAAAACAACCTTCACCATAGACCCCACCTATGCCTATAGAGTGATGCCATTTGGACTCTGTAATGCTCCTGCCACCTTCCAACAAGTAATAATGGTTGCTTTCCAGAATCATTTGCATGATTTCATTGAGATATATCTTGATGACTTTTGTATCTATAGGTTAATTCATGAGCATTGGGGACACCTAGAGCAATGTTTTGACAGATGCCGAGAGTATGGGATTTCTCTCAACCCCGAAAAATGTGTCTTTGGTGTCTAATCAGGAGTTCTTTTGGGCCATATTGTCTCTGTACAAGGGATTGCAACAGACCCGACGAAGATTGAGAAGATTGCTGCCTTAACAGCACCAACAAACCTCAAGCAATTGAGAGGATTTCTTGGCCATGTGGGCTACTAAAGAAGATTTATTGCACATTTTGCAACCAAGGCAGCCCCTCTACACAAGCTCCTAAGGAAAGATGTGGATTTCCTTTGGAATGATGACTGTGAAAAAGCTTTTAATACCCTAAAGCAGTGCCTTATCCAAGCACCTATCTTGCAGCCTCCTGATTGGATGAAGGAGTTCCATGTGCACATAGATGCATCAGTTGAAGGCTAGGTACTATCCTATGTCAAAAGGGTCCCTCTAAATTAGATCAACCAATATATTATGCAAGCTGGAAGGTCACTGATAGGGAATGGAACTATACAGTGACAGAGCTTGAGTGCTTAGCAATGGTGTTTGCACTGGAGAAGTTTCGACACTATTTATTGTCAATGCATTTTAAGTTCTACGTGGATCATGAAGCCCTGTCCTTCCTGATGAACAAAGCAGATGTTAAAGGACGACTGATGAGATGGTTGCTCCTATTCCAGAAGTTCAATTTTGAAGCGGTCACTAAGCTTGGCCGTTCCCATGTCCTAGCCGATCATCTGTCACGGATCCCTCAAATAGAAGAAGAGGAACAGGATGATCCAGACCTTCCTGATGCTTCCTTATTTCTAGTTGAAACAGTTACTCCCTGGTATGTAGACATAGCCAATCTCTTGGCAACTCAACAGTATCCTCCTGGCATCTCAAGCCGTGAGAAGAAGAAGTTTATGTTAGAATGATCCCCCTACACTTTGCTAGGCGGTGCACTGTACAAGAGAGGCAAAGATGAAGTGCTGCGAAGATGTGTTGCAGGGGATGAAATTGGCATAGTATTGAAAGCATGCCATGACGAACCATGTGGTGGAAACTTCACAAGAGAAGCGATAGCCAGGAAGGCTCTGTTGGTGGGATATTGGTGGGACTAACCCTCCACAAGGATGCATATGACTACTATAAGAGATGTGATGCTTGTCAGAGAATGGGGAAACCCACCAAAACAAGTGCCATGCCACTGCAACCCATTCTTCCCCTAAAGCTGTTCGAGAAGTGGGGGATTGATTTTGTGGGTCCCATTGATCCACCCACCAAACGGAAGCAGAATAGATACATCTTAGTATATACGGATTATGTCACAAAGTGATATGAAACTAAAGCCCTGAAGTGGGATGATGGTAACAGCGTAGCCCTGTTCATGTATGAAAATATTATCACCCGTTTTGGTAGTCCCCTCGAGCTGGTAAGTGACAGAGGTACTCATTTCCTTAACAAAATCATAGAGGAGCTGACGGAGCTGTATAAGATCCGCCATCGCAAGTCCACTCCTTATTACCCTAGAGCCAACGGCCAAGTTGAAGTCACCAATCGCATCCTCTGCTCGATCCTGACAAGAACGATTGCCGCACATCGTCACGACTGGGATGATCGACTTATAGAGGCCCTCTGGGCATACAGAACATCCCATAAGGCAGCTACATGACAGACCCCTTTCCAGCTAGTGTATGGTATAAAATCAGTCTTTCCTATTGAACTGGAATTGTCCTCTTTGCAAGTGGCAGTTAAAGAACGCTTGAGAGATGATGAGTCACTGCAAGGCCACCTCCTGCACTTGGAATACTTGGATGAGATACGGCGGATGGCCCTACAATGTATGGAAACCACTCAAGTGCGACGCAAAGCCTATCATGACAGTTTTATCAAGCACAAGGAGTTCAAAGAAGGTGATCTTGTCCAAGCCTATGATTCAAGATTTAACAAGTTTCTTGGCAAGCTTCAATAACGGTGGATGGGCCCATACAAGGTACTTCCTGTTAATCCTAATGGCTATGTTTAGGTGCAGATCGTTGATGCCTCTGATGATCCTTTCCTGATGAATGGCTATCGTCTGAAGAAGTACTTTCCTCCTTGGGGATCTTGACAATCAGAGTTGACCTACCCTTCCCCTTTTGGGTGTCGCATTGTCATTCTCTTCGTGCTTCTGATAGCCCTTATGATCTTCCTCATGAGGCGGTCTCGTTCTGTTAGCCCCTCACAGATATCTCTCAACCCAACCTTGTTCTCTTCTCGTCTAATCCAACAACGATGGCGAGGTTGGTCCTGACACATGGTATTTCTACCATTCTCTTTCTTAACAAAGATTAAAAAAAAAAAACAAAAACAAAGGAAAAAGAAAAAAACAAAAGAAAAAAAAAACAAACAAAGTGTTATGGGAGAAAAGGAAGAAATTCCTTGTCATAACAGGCCTCGTTCCAAGAAAAGGTGGAAACACCCTTGGGCAAAAAGCTGACTGTGGAAAAGGTGGTAACACCCCACAGTTTAGGATAGCTGACTCATCAGCAGTACCTTTCCAGTAAGTAATTTGAAGCCATCTCCCTTGGTGCGTTGTCTCTGCAATATCAATCCGTCTGTCCTTCTTAACAGACAATATTTCTTACAAATAATTGAAGTACAAGACTTGTTGGCTGCCTCCCTGGGTACGCCTCGTCTTTAATACCCTAACGACAACAACAACTGACATGATCTTCATCACCAACCCCTTGAGTGATGTGAGCTTTCATCCTTACAGGATGGGGACGTGAGTATGGGCTGCCCTCTGTATCTATCAGTGAGAGTGTGAGACAGAGGGTGGGGTGAGTGACCAGTCATTCCCTTCAAATCAAATGAGAGGTGAGATGTGTGAACAGAGTGTTGCACGCACGGGGTGGGCCTCTCAATGCACAATGCATGATCTGTTCCTGTGTGCACTGCACCATAAGGCTCCCTGGCCTTCATTCTTGCACTGTATGCCGGCACCGGGCGGGATGCACTATTGCACCATCAATTGTGCACAAGGCATACAACCTCTCCACAAGTGACAGCGAGGATTACATTAATGGGTTTTAGGAATGGGCTGCCCTCTGTATCTTTCAACCGAATGTGAGACAGAGGGTGGGTTGAGTGTGACTGGTGTTTCTTCAATCAAGTATTGAGAGGTGAGGATTGAGAGATGTTACAACCATTGGAATCAGGTACATTCTCGTTTCCCTATGCACCCATGGGATGGGTCTCTCCTATCAGCACAAGACACATCACTCTGTTCTGAACACTGAACTGCAAGGCTCCCTGGCCTTCCTACTTGCACCTATGCTAGACGGGTTGGACGCACTGTTGCACCATCAATTGTGTACCCTGGCATACTCCCCCTACACCACCCCCTTGTCGATTCCTAAATCAGGTGTGAGCTTTGGGTTTCATTATTATTCACTCGAGTGATGTTAGTAATAGGGCGAGTGACTGTTTCATTCCATTTGAGTGATCGTGAGTTGAGTGCAATATTCCTCATCATCGACGAATTTCCTGCGATTCCTTCAACCAGCTACCTCCCTAGGTACTGCCGTATGGTCCCTGCCACGAAGGACGTGTGCTATGAAGACACCTTGGTACCTCCTGCAATAATTGACAACGATACAAGATGCAACCTCGATAGTCGACATTACTCCTCGGCAATATGGGCCAAGTTTTTCTAACCCTATACCTTCTGTTTCTCAGTGACGGTCATGTGTTAAGTGTGGGGACGTTCGTGGTTGATCTGATGTGTGGTACTAGGTCCTTGATATTCGCTTTACCCTTCCTGTTAAGGTTTTAAGTGTGGGGACGCGTCCCTGCTCGTCTATGTTGCATACCCCTATGCATATACCCTACTATGATCATGCATCTATGCCATGACTTCATTTTACCTTGATGGGGTACCTTCCCCACTTATCCGTTATATTTCTGCGTGTCCCCAGAGCTGTTCCTTGACCCTTTGCCTTTATCCATTGTTTTGCTATTTTTCTAGGCGAACGCACCCTACGTTCACTGGGACTCACATCCGACCTTATAGCCCTGTTTGTCCCTTTGAATGGTCCATTTTTCCTTTTTACCAACCCCTATTCCGATAGATGGTTCTAAAGTTATTAATTTTTGAAGCGATTCTCGTAAATTGGACAGTTTTCCATGTGAACGCGTCTTTATTGCTTTGGAACACTGATCTGATGTGCCGGCCCTACCCTACCCATTTCTCTTGATATTTTTTCTTTTTATTCCCGTCATTCCGATGCACGGTTGATCCGCTATTAATTTTTGCGAGTTTTCGGGCTCTTTTCGTGCCTATTTTTTACATTTTTTCATGTGAACCTGTCCTATTTTCACCAAAATTCCAGTTTCACTTGACAGTCGTGTCTGTCCGCCTTTCCCCCACTTTTTTCTTTTTCCTCCTCCCTCTTTTGACTGCTGGATTTTTAGTTATTAATTTTTTCGAGTGTTTTTGGGTGTTTTTTTGTGTTTTTCCCATGTGAACCCCTCCTAATCCCCCCAAACTGAGTTTGATGTGCCAGCCCTTTGAATCCCTTTCCCTCGGACATTTTTCCTGTTTACTGCACTTCGTTTCAGCAATTGATTCTTCTTGTATTAATTTTCGAGTTAATTCTCGGGTCTGTTTTTGGGGTTTTTCCCATGTGAATGCATTCTATCTCACTCGGAACTGTGTTTCACCATGATGGGTTGTTGGATACGTTATTTTGCACATTTTTTCTTCTTTCCGCACTTCGTTATGACGAGCATATTTTCGGATATTAATACACGTATATGTTTTTAAGTCTATTTTTTGCGTTTTTTTCCATGTGAACACCCTGATTTTGCCCCGGAACCCGTGTTACATTTTTCTATCATCTTCCCCTTGTCTCTCGACACATTTTTTCTTTTAAAGCACAAAACAAAACAATATATAATCATAACAAATTTTTTTATAAAAAAAACATAATACTAATAAAAATCACCAAAACTTATCAAACACCCAAGACAACACCACAAACATATAATCAAACACCACTATTCAACAAATCTAAAAAAAAAAAGTGAACATAGCAACAAAGAAGGGAAAAAAAACAACCAAACAAAACACAAAAACAAACGAAAACTGACGAAAAACAACACAAAACAAAAAAAAAGAAGAAAAAGAAAACAAGAGAAAAAAGAAAAGAAAAGAAAAAACACAAACACGTACCTATTTGTTCATTCCTCGCGCCTCCTCCCCATACGATCCTCCTCCCCACGCGCCTCCTCCCCCACGATCTCCTCCCTTCTTTGCCTCGCTGCTCCCACCTCGATCCTCTCCTTCTCTCCCTCCTCACCTGGCCGCCTCGCCCTGCCTCCCTCCCTCCTCCACAGCCCTGCCTCCCTGTCTCCTCCATGACGCCTCTCCACGCCTCTTCTACACCCCGCCTACCTTTCCTCCTCCTCCTACCCCACCGCCGCGGGCCGCCTACCTTCCCTCCTCCTCCTCGCCACTTTCGCCACCCTCTCCAGCGCACCACCTCCTCTCCAGCCGCCCGCCACGTCCGCCGCGTCTTCCTCGCTTACCTCCCCTCCTCCTCCAACCACGCTGTCTCCTCCTGCCGCGGGCCGCCGTCGTTTTTTTTCTCCTTCTCCTCCCTGTCAGTTTCTAATTCCCTTCACTTCATTAACTTAAGTTAATTAACTTAATTCACGTAGGTTACTTAATTTACTTAATTCACTTAGGTTACTTAATTTACCTAATCAACCTAATTAACCTAATTTACCTAATTAACCTAATCCCCTTAATCAACTTAATTAACCTAATCACTCTAATCCACTTACTTTATTTAATCACCCTACTCAACCTAATTCACTTAATCACCTTCATTAACTTAACTAACCTAAGTTACCCTCACCTAACCTAACTTTGCTCACTTACTTCACTAACCCCCGTTTTCCCTCGTTTTAGGCCCCGTTTTAGCCCCCGTTCTTGCCCTTTTCCCATTTACCTCTCCTGTTCACACGCAGCGCGTGCACGAGTTTGTGGGAATTTTCCAGTGGGTGTTCACGCGCAAGGACGCACATTTGGTTTTCTCCGTACGGTGGTGCGTGCCATCCCCGAGTACACACAGCTGTTCACATGCAGCCCGGGTATCTCTTTTGATTTACCACAAATTCGAGAAAATACCTTAAAAAATACATAAAAACACTTAAAAACATTAAAACATTCATAAAAATTTACTTTTGAAAAAAATCCTTACTAAATTAGGTAATTTTTTGGTTGATCTTGTTGATTATAATATAAAGAATTAATTGTAAAAAATAAAATAATATTTAAAATCCTTTTAAAATTCACTAAAAATTGAGAAAAATTCATTAAAAATGTCTAAAAATCAGAATTAAATTAAAAAAAAGCATAGAAAATTCTATCAATGCATTTGATTACTTTTTAAAATATTTTAAAATAAAAATTATACAAAAATAGATAAAAAATAAAATAAAAAAATAAAAACACACCTAAATTATAATAAAAAAATACTAATAACAATCTCACCCAAACACTAATCAACATTACCTAAACCAAATTTTTATTTTTTCCAGTCAGTGGTTTTTGCTTTTTTTGTTGGATTCCTTGCATTTGGGACTACTCAGTGCGCCCTCAGTCTCTTACATACACACCCCTACTAGGTATCTATTTTTCGTGCTTTATTTATTTTGGTCATCCCTTAACCACAGTTAATTGTTAAAATGAACTTTATTTTCACCAACTTTTCCACGCGCGCTCGCGCTTAACACACATTTTTCTAATAACTTAAAATCAACCCGCAGTTAACTTTGCACACGCTACGTGCGCTTCAGAGGCACTTTAATTTTTAATAAAAACGAACCAGCCGTCACAAAAATACACGTATTGAAAAAGAAGAGCGCTTCAAACACATTAAATTTTTAATTAATGAATATGCGTTTAGAGACCTGAGTCTGGGGATTGCAGTCCGGGTTTCGTTAACAGCACCGTTTCACATTAATAAATTGTAACTAACAATTTAAAAATGAATCGTCGTTTTCTTATTAAGGTTTACAACCTAATAAAATTTCAACAATTGTTAATAATTTCTTAAAATGAACCCTTCACTAAAATCATTCCCCTCACTGCACTTTTTTTCCCTTTTCAATAAATACGCTTCATGGGATGGGCACATATAGCCCTTTAAGTTGACATTGTTTATCAAAGTTTTGGTTATGTCCTGATTAGGTTTTTGAGGTATTATGGTTTGATTGTGTGATACGATTATGGGGGCGGTCTGTAGTTTTCTTTTTTTTGCTTGATATAGGGTATTGGGTGTCTGTTTGTTGTATAGCATGGAGCTTTTGGTTGCATATATATAGGGGTCATGCAGAATCTTTTCTAGGATGTGGGTTGTTTGGGGTGGTCAATTGGTTAGTTATATCTGTGTGTGCTTATTTTGATCAATTTCTTTTTTATAGCTATTTTGTTATTTTACAGGCATTCTTTGTGATTGTCTGTGTTTGTGGTGTGTGTGCATTCCATCTGAATGGCGCCTCAAGCTCCTCCTCTTGTTCAGTATGTCCCATTGATCAGTAGGGATTATTCTTCCCTATTGACTTTTGAGCCTATCGCGAAAGCCGGCCTTGCAATTTTTGTGGCTGCTTCACTCCCTTTGATTCTAGACGATCCAGCCCTATGTGATAAGTTTCTTGTGTCATACAGTAAGAAATCGGGCTTGGTTCATGGTACTTCCATGGTTTTGACATCTAGAGGGTTAGGGAAGGCTTTGTCTCTTCTCTACAAAGGAGAACCCTTTGTTACAGCCAGATAACTATTCTCAAATGACGAGATTCTCAAGTTGTTACAGAAGCAGACTAAAGAGGTCCTCGATGTCAAGAAGGTGATTAACACTTTAAGAGTGTATTTTTCCATTATCACTGATCCTCTCTGAAAGTTAGTCTGCCAATTTCTCCAAGACAGGTTCATGCCTGCCAAAACACCATCTCACTATTTGTACAAGGAGCTCTTCATAGCTTCCAAGATGGTGTTAAAAGGGGTTGCCATTGATTGGAGTACTTACCTGCTTATGAAGATAGACCAACATTTTGTCAAAGTGACTAGAGGGAATGTTACCAATGTAACCTATGGTTCATATTTATATGCTTTCTTGACATACTCAGGCCTTAAGAAGGGTGTGTTAACCCCCTCCTCCATCTGATCCAGTACCTCCCCCTCCACCTTCAAAAGATTCAGAACCCATTCACATAGAGGATCTTGATTCCCCTCCTCCATTGGTCATTCAACAGAAGCGCTTGAAATGTGTGGCAGAGAAAATTCCACCAGTCATTCCTTCAGTAACAGTTCTTGCTACCTCTGGAAGTGACTTCCCTGCCTACCTCATATGTAACAACTTATTCAGGGCACATCGAGAGGGTTCTTTGAAAATATCAATTCCTTCGCTGAATAATTTAGTGTCAGGGGATGCCATTCCTTTCCTTTGTAACGACGTCCAGAGTTCTATTGAACTCTCAATGACAGCTTGTGTTCAACAGTTATATGGTTCTTTCTATGAAGAATTGATGCAATCCAAAGACCAGTTGCATAAGGTAACCACAGAGTTAGCCTCTGCTAAAGACACTCTTACTGATCTGTTTAAGTAGATGGAGCAACAAACACAAATGATTGAGACCCAGAGAGAAAAAATATATTCTTTGAAAATTCAGTTAGCAGAGGCTCAGTCAGAGGTCACTAGAGTTTTGGAAGAGAAAGAGAAAATGTCCAAAGAAGCTCAAGAGTTTAAGACTCTTTTAGATACGAAACTGTCAGCTTTGCAGACTGCTCACAATACACTGGAATCCCAAGCTTCCCAGATTAAGCAGTTGCAGGACCAACTGGCGCAGTCATGGTCCATTTCTCCAAGCACCAATGTTCCTATGATTCCTTCTATATCTCAGCAGAACTTAGCAGTTCTCCAGAGACAGGTCACATTATGTCTATTTTTTCAAGATAAAGTGGAAAGATTGCAATCCAAGATGGATTTATTATGGTCTACATTTGAGCACTTTCAGGAGTATGTTCCTCCGGACCATTCCTTTTTTGTCCACTATTAGTTGCAGAAGTTGGCATTCTATATTAAGCTCTCAACGATGGATCTCCCTCTTCCAAAGGATGGTTGGAGTGGGGCTTGATCTTCTGATTTACTGACAGAAGTTGTCTGTATAGCCTTTGAAGATTCCGTGACGACGGATACCATGTTGCTGTCTTACATATATCTACAAGGTGATCTGTTAATTTCAGATGATATAGATCTAGCTTGGTATGTGGGGGATGTGGTCTTACAAGCTACCTTATATGTCAACCAGATTTCAAGAGGTTGCACATATCTCTCATCAGAGTCACTCTATCAAATGTCCATGAAATATATTATGGAATATGAAACCAACCAAAAAGTGTGAAGAATTTAAGAATGGTGTGTCTTACATGTTGAGATAATGAGGTGACGGTGGGATGGTGCATGTGTGTGTGTGTGTATACATACATACAAATCTCTACAAAATGCCAAGGTGACCTATGGGACAACACCAAAGTACATATATGTCTAATGTCATCTCATCACTTGGAAGTGAAAGAGAAATGTATCCTAGGATGATAAGGCTAACAATTGAGCTCTTTAGTGAACTTATATTCTTTTTTTCCTTAGGTCACGAGGACGCTTCCTTTCTAAGTGTGGGGATATGTTGAGAGTGGAAAAAGACTGAATTTTTGACTGATTTTTGTTGTTTTTGAGGTCTGAATGATTGATTTTTGATGGATTTAGAGTGATGTATGGTTGTTAATGGAAGTGTTTGAGAGTGTTTTAGATAATATTTATTATTTTTTGGAAGCTCATGATGATTCTTAGTAGAAATATAAGGCTCTGTGATGTTCTGATAGGTTCTGATACCTTCTGTATAGCCTCTGTTTTGTTCTGATTTTCTTATGTATGAAGCATGGATTGATGATTGATGAGGAGTGGAATCTTTTGGAAGCTTATTGAATAGTTTTTGATAGTATGTAATGGTTTTAGTATGAGTTATGAGGTTTTGATGTTCTCTGATGACCTTCTGTAACCCTATGTAAACCTTCTATAGAGCCTCTGTCTCTGTTCTGTATCTGCTCTATTCCTGTTCTATTCTGTTCTGTAGATCTTCTGCAAGTACTCTGTAGAATGTATGTGTGACTTTGGGAAAGTTTTCTAACTTTTGGAAAGGATGAATCTAAGTTCAAAAGAGCTAAAACAAATGGAAGAAGCAGCTGCTGAAGATTGAAGAGAAGACTGAAGTGACATTGATAGTAGTGAGCTATGAAGAGACACTGTAGTGGCTTTGGTGCCTCTTCACAATAGACATACCTCTTGGGAGGTGCATCCACGACCTAAGAAGGATTATTGAGAGTCATTATTGAGTATTTTAGTAAGGAGATGATATACTATTGAGAGAGGGAGAGAGAGAGAGAGAGAGAGAGAGTCAGAGATAGTCAATTCTATCAAAACAATGTATCTTTCTATGAGAGATCAAGAGAGAAAACTATGAAGACAATGAAGATGAATACTATGTGATTGATTTCCATTCAAAAGTGGTGTATTCCTCTGTGTTCTTTGTTCTATTGATGGATTCTTTGAAGATCTTGAAGATTATGGTTGATTCTATCAAATTCGTGGGAGATATCTACTATGATGCTGCATGAAGAATTGTTGTTTTCTTTGTTTTGGTCATCAAAAGAATGAAATAAAAGCTTGTTGATGTTACAAGATAGATTTTCTTGCAGTAGAATCCCCTTTTTCTTGGTGTTCCTCTTGGGGCTCCAAGAGGCCTCTAGCTTGTCATACTATGATTGCCAAGTGAAAGAAATAAAAATGATTAAACTTACAAAAACAAAACATCACAGGAACCAAGTAGCAAGTACCAAAACTTCCAAGCATAATGCCATTATTAACCATTTTAGCAATGACAACCAATGTACCAAAGAGCATCAAATATCCACCAAGAGATACCAACAATAGCTACAAGCAGCACCAAAGGAAAGCTTTGTACTAAAAATAGCATGACAAATTACCAATAAACACCAAAGGCACCGAAGACTACAAGAAAACACTTAGTACTGAAGAAACCAAAAGATACCAAATGTACCAAGTTCAATAGCTTGCTTCATGTATCATAGAGCTTTAAGTACACCAAGTATAAGAACTAGCAAAATATACCTAAAAGAGATAGAGACAATACTAATTAGCTTTTTAGTAATGGAAACATCCAAAGAGTACTTAGAATCTCTAGATGGTATCAAAACAATCTCAAAAGTAACAAATGCATCCAAAAATACAAAATGCTATGAAAAGATTAAGGGGAAGTACCAAAAAACACCAATTGCACCAAAGGTTCAAAAACTACCAAAAACCACTAATTGCACCAAAGGTTAAAAAAATAATGTATCAAGTTCTACTAAATGCTTCAATTATCAGAGAACTTAAAATATACCAAAGAGTACAAGAACCACCAAAATATCCTGAAAAGAGCATGAGGCAGTACAAATAATCTTTTTAGTAACGAGAATAGCCAAGGAAAGTACCAAGAAGCACCTAATGGTATTGAAAGATTTCAAGAGTACCAAATATATCCAAAACAATCAAGTGCTCCAAAAGGATTAAGAGGCAATAAAGCACCAATTTCACAAAAGGTTTAGAAAACATCTTATAATCCTAGAGTACCAAAAACCACCAAATGCACCCTATATTTTCAAGTGTATCAAGTGCAATCCCTAAACCTAGTACACCAAAGAGAACCAAATATATCAAATAGGATGAGATCAACCAAATACTTTGAGAATGGACCAAGTTTTTCCAAATGCTTCAAGTATCAAAGAGCTTAAATGTACCAAAGAGTATAGGAAACACCAAAATATACCAGAAAGAGCAAGAGTACCAAATGTATTCAAAACCACCAAGTGCTCCCAAAATATTGGGAGGAAGTTTTGGGGGCAAACCAAGACAAAGTTCATTGAGTATACCTGCTCAAGCTCATTCTCTTGTCCAAGCTATTTTATGTTCTCACTCACCCCAAGATGTTGTAGCATTCATTGGATTGCTCCTAGGTTAGCTTCCATCTCCTTTACCTCTACATCATTACATAGAATTTATTGTCGAAGCTCTTGGAGGCATGCTTTATACACTTTACTATTCAATGTACTCTTGGTCTTGCTAGGCATCCGAACAATGACTCTAAGTTAGTAATGTAATCACAGACTGGCCCTACACATGCATGCCGCCTCGATCGACTCTGTAAAAATGCCACTCACACACTTTTGAGGCAAGGCTTCTTTCTAGGAGGGATACTAGCATGGGAGCACCCTTTGCCCTTCTCCATCTCTCAATATTTTTTTCCAACCCCCTTGGCATGCTCCTATACATCTGAATTATACTTTCCCCAAACTTGCCCCATGCCACTTTGTGGCCTATAGGGTCTTCCATCCCATCATGGTATTGCTCAAATGCATAGCACCATGGAAACCTGGCTGTGGTCTCACCACAAGATGGAGGTGCTTGATACACCTTGTGGAAAAGCAACTTGCGATCTTCCACCAAGTGAGGGTGCACATGGCTCAGGTAGATCTTTGCATCTTTTTGATGCTTGTGCTTGAAGACTGGTCTTCATAGAGGGCATCTTTGCTTAATGCCTTGGAAGCCCCCCTTCCTACTCCTTGTACAACTCCTTTACCTATAACAAAATTTGCTCAGTTGTGGGTACTCTTCCATTTTATTTTTTCCTGAGAGATGCCGAGCGATACTTTGGAGTTAGACATACCATGGCTCTCTTTTGAAAAATAACATGCTTAATGTATATACATTTTATTTTTGTGTTTTGGGTGTCAAGGGGGAGGGGGAGGGGTGGGTTCAACTACCCAAAATTATGTGGATACAAAGCAACATGTTTGCTAATACAGTCTTGGATGAGGTTTTGCCCAGTGTAGCAGCATCAAATTTGGTGCTATTGCACCACCAAATTTGATACTATAAAGGTTTAGTCTCTTTATTGCTTTTCTTAGAAAGGTAGAAAACTAGACAACCATCTACACAAGCTCTTATGAATTGAAACTATGAGATCATGCAATAATGTTGCTTTGATATTAGAATTGCTCTCTACACAAGCATGCATTGGAAGATTTGATGCCTTCGGTGATTTAAAAAAAATGTTAACACAGACTTGTATTGATGTGTAAAGGTAAAATTTACAGCCTAAAAAGGAAGCCAAAGCTTGCTAAAAGGCTTTAAAGTTTAGTAGCCACTTTATACACGTTTCTTACATCCTACGTGGTGTTAGGATTTGACATGTACCCCTTTTTTGTAGGATAGCTTCTTTCGAACCTTGCAAATCCCAATTGCATGGCAAATTTGAACATCGTTAATCCATTGAGAATCATAGTAAATTTAGATTTGAAAAGATAGAGTTGAATTAATAAATATCAAGCATTACATATAACGATCGCCACTTGACATGGGCATTACATATAACTATGGCAATCATAGTAAATTCATGCCTAGTACCATTTGAAGGCCAAAGTTACAATAGAGAACCCACTTTAACCCTTAAGAGAAAAAAGGTTAGATAATTATCAAGCACATATTATATGGCTTAAATTATTTTTGATTTTGGATGGATATTCCTTATTATTATCCATCCATTAACATCTTTCCAAAAACTTTATAGTTCCATATGGATTGACAATTCTTTAGGTTGATAGTCCCATGTTAATTTGCCATTCTTAGGACTAGTTGGAGACCCTTGGACCAACTTTGCATCTTGAGTTTAATCTTAATGTACAGCCAATCGAATCTTTGCTTCAGTATGAGCCTACTGACTCCAATTGACCCCAATTGGACAATCAAGGTATCTCAGTGGTGCCCCAAGTTGTTATACTATCTTAAAGTTGATCTCTATGAGCTAGCTCAGGGGAGGGTCCCATGAGAGCATGATTATCTCTATTTTTTCCTTCTCGATTTTAGAGCCAAATGGAATAAGAACGTCTTCATATATTTGAAGAAGTTCTTTCGTGGAAGGTTTTCCCAAACCCCATCACTTGCAGAAGATGGCCACAAACCCCATCACTTGGAGGATTCCTAGATAACAGAGAGGATCATGAGAGCCTATCATAAGGATTTTTGAAATCTATGATCAAAAGGAGGTCTCTAGCCTACAAGATTTTCTTGCCTCATGAACACAATTCTCACCCTTACATCGTACGAGGGTTGCCACCATGCAATATGAGTGCCTTCTACTCCCCATTGACATGGGAATCTCTCGCTTGGTGGTGACCCATGTAGGGTTATCACCAAGTGATATTGTACTCTCCACCCTTGGGAGGGTCCTCTCTCACTTTGCGGTAATCCATTGTGGGTTTAAACCACGTGAGGGTCACAACCGAGCAATAAGCTCTTAGGAATTGAAACAGTGAGATTGAGCAATGATGTTGCTTTGATGTCACCATTCACCATATTATGTGCCAATATGGTAGACTGCATAAAGTCTCGGATTGCTTCATGGAACAACTATCCTTGCTTGCACTAGTATTTGGGGTCCGTGTCTCCTCCAACATAGACCGTAGTGTCTTGTTGATGCTACGAGGGGATTTTCATCCCCTCCTTATGCTTCGTCATTGGGGGCCTTCATTGGGGCAGATTTAACAATCCCCTTTCTTGGTGGAGTCCTCATGGCAACATGCAAATAGCCAAACTAGGTGCAAAGCACCAAAAAGAGAGTTTGAACAGCACAATAAAGAGCTCTGGGGCTGTGTTGAGAGCTTAATGGTTGGAGGAGGCTCAGGCTGTATCTGGGGTAGCGAGGTTGAGCACGTCTCCTATGCCTCATTAATTGGACGATGGTGAGATTCATTTGTGGGATATGATGTTTCTTAGTAGTTCAAACTCAAGTCTACTTGACTTGAACTCCATCCATACATGATCATAATGACACCATGTATGTACATCATGTCTTGACATCATTTGGATTAGCGATGTGTTCAAAATTCTTTACAATTTTAACTTTTCTTATCTAGGGATTTTCCTCCAAAATCCAAATTAAGAATTAATGGAAGCACCAACCAAGTAGAAAAAATTGTTCCTTTTCTTATACCACCAAACCATGCTTTCATCCACCAAGGGCTAAATTTTCCTTTTTTTTTCCCAATGGTGTTTTTTACAAATTGCACAACACCTTCTATCTCCTCAATTTTTTATTGGGCCAAAAATTGACCTCAAATCTACCCTAATGGATAGACAAAATGAAGGTAACCCTCAATAGTAAAAGGAACATAATGCTTGAAATATTAAGACCAAAGCCTTAAGGTCAAAACTCATGAATTTTAAAGAAATAACAATTGAAAGATGCATAGACCAATTCATCCTAGCAAAAGGAACACATCTACAAAAGTGTAATCAAATAGGATTGCAAGACTACACAACAATGGAAAAGCAAATATTGTTGAAAGATGTGCTTGAGGAGTTGAAAGTAGTGCTAGAAAGCTTTCACATTGCAACCAACAAAGACATTAGTGAGGTATTACCAATAGGATTAGAAGACTGATATAGCACTTTGGCAGGAAAGAGTAAGGACATGTTAGATAAGTTGATGGACTTGAAAATAGCGGCTCACCATTAGAAGGAAAATACACAGCAAGAGTTCAATGATATAAGAAGGCTATTCTACAACAAAGACATTAGTGAGGTATTACCAATAGGATTAGAAGACCGATATAGCACTTTGGTCGGAAAGATTAAGGACATGTTAGATAAGTTGATGGACTTGAAAATAGCGGCTCATCATTAGAAGGAAAATACACAGCAAGAGATCAATGATATAAGAAGGCTATTCTACAATGTAAGTGTAGAATCTTCTATTCACTAAGTCATTGACTTGGTACAATGGAGACTTACACCCTCAATTTCTAAACACATACAACCAATTCTTTGTTGGTTAGTTCTAGGGACTAAACATAAATTCCCTTGGTCATTAAGCAAATAGGAAAGTGTATAGCAAGGGATAACCCTTATAGCTTCATAGAGCAATTTGAGTAGTTGTGCGAGATGCACAACCTCATTGTCAATGATAAGAGGGCTCATGCCTTTGGAATTTTCTTGAGAAACAAAGGTAGAACATGGTTTATAGGTCTAGATGCTAACAAGAAAGTGTGCTTCTTTAACCTTAAGAACTTGTTCAACATGCGGTTCATAGAGACTAGGTATTGGGGACAACCACATTGTATGGATCGTGAATCTACAACAAAAAATGGAAGAGAGTATGCACTAATACATCTCCAAGGTATGAAGATTTTATAAAGTGAATCCCTCTTACTGATAGGCCAAATGCCAAGGTTGTCACAAAAGCATGTGTGAAGGAAACTAGTATGAATGCATCTATGAAGCGATGGCCAATAATTTGATGCTAGTAGATAGGTCTAACTTGAATGTAGTTTTGGATGAGGCCATATGTATCAATGCCTTGCATAGAGAAAGAAACTAAGACAAAAAGGGTAGGTTTGATAATGATGCTACAGCATTAGGAAGTATACAAGACCTCCTCACATCATTCAAACATCATGAGACTAAACTACTTGGACTCAATGGTGCCTTAAAGCAGCCACGGATTCATTGGCAAAAAATTTAGTGCATGCATTGTGGGGGCAACTATCTCCCATTTGAGTGTTCTAGTCCTCATCAAGTTCGTACAAATTGGGGATCCATATTGGACACAAAATAGTCTAGTACAAATTGAGCTCCTAAACACTTGCCCTATGTAAATCCTTTCAATAAAAATCTATATTCATGTAAGAATAGGGTACAAAATTACCTTAGGCCTGCAATAGTTAGCTTTTCTAGTTCCCATTGAGCAAAAACCAACATCACAAAGAGCAAAAATCAATCCTTTAGGCATACCTCGATCCCTAGCTTTGATCATCACTTATCCTTTGAGTGATGCTCTTGTGCACCACATAGAGGAGTTGATCAAAGAAGAGGAATACATGAACCCACATATAACCTATGATGAGGATGATTACAAAATCCTCATGGACTACCAATCCATATTGGTCATAATGTCTAGGCAAGGAAGAAAAAGAGCTCCAACATAGTTGAAGGATCCCATCAAATGCTAGAAATGTAGAAAAATCGGACGTGTTTCTACTGAAAATTCAATCATCCAGGAATAGCCAAGTGGATCACAATGTCCTAAATGTAGCAAAACACATATGTATCCTAATTGTCCTAGGCAAAAAGCCAACACAAATAAAGCCAATCTAACCATTGGTTTCAATGCAGAAATGTGAAACTCAATTTTTTTTTGCACTGGCTTCAATGAGTGTGATAATACTGCTTAGGTTGTTGATGTACAATACCTCTAACCTTTAGAAAGCATTTAAATAATGGATAGAAGGTGGGGCGGAACCTTAGAATCCACAAGTTTATGTAGTCCAAGGAACAATAGGAACATCAAGGCATTTAATTCTTCTCCAATGGCTCTCAAAATCAACACATTTTGGCAGGGAGCAAAGAGTCACACCATCCTTTCTATGGAGGCCTTGGGTGGCTTATTGAGAAGAAGAGGAATCATTGAGATGATTGCAGAAGTCAATCTCGTCAATTAGCTAGTGCTTGAGACATGGGAAAGTCCACCCATTAAGTAAGTGCATTTCAACCTTATAGTGGCCAAAAAGCTACAAGGTATGACCAGTGAAGGCAACCCTCCCACGACAACAAACCGAACACAAAACCGAGGAAACAACACACAAAATCTATGTGTATGGCTTTGCCATTGATCTCAAAACATGAAAGAACCACAAATTTTTCTCTTAATAACAAATAGATTCATTATCTTCATCATCTTCATCCATATCTTCAACCATTATGCACAAGAGAAAGAGAAAAAGGAAAAGAGATTTTTTTACACAAAGGACACAGGGGAGAGAAAGAATGGGACCATAAAGGGAGAATGTGAGAATCTTGAAAGAAAGAAGAGAAAGAGGTACATAATCAGCCATGCACTCTGCCCCACTTTTTTCCCAAAAGACACTGGAACCTTCATATTTTTTATTTTTAAAAATTTTGGATACATTTCTATTTGTAAGTCTTTATTCCTTAGTTTTTTATTCTCTCTAGCTCTTTAGAAGTGCATGCATGTATACTTTATGTATACCATTTATTTATGATGGATGTGGATGTGGCCCCCTCATGTGGGGTGTATTTTAGTGATTTTACAACAAAATGAATGTGGATGTGGCCTCCTCATGTGGGGTGTATTTTAGTGATTTTACAACAAAATGAATATTATTATTTGAACCATAAAAAATATAAATGTGATATATGCACATATCTTTTTATGACTTGTTATTGTGCTTCTTTGGGTGTCATCATTTCCTCCCATTGGTGCGCAGATCGGATGCTGTACGCTTGTGTAGTGAATGCCGGAAGGTCCTCAAGAACAATAGAACTCTACTTTTTGCACAAAATTCAAGGTAAAAAAGCATTAACAACATGAACAAGAGACCAATTGGGTGCAATCTCCCCCCATGCCTTGTGTGAACTCTCCACAAAGCATGTATTTTATGTATTAATCATCTTCAAGCTCAAATAATAGCCCAAATTACAAAATAGCAAGCTTTTAGCTTTTGAGTTTGCTTTAGCACAAAATAGGAATAAAGCTAATGGACGGTGCCCAAAGAGTCTGGCATGCCCAATACGATGTCCAAGTAGAAATAACATAATCGTGCGCCCATGCGCATACAAAATAATAAATAAATATCCAACGCCTCAATAAATAGGCGTAACAAAATATAGGCGCCATGCCTAAGGTATGCGCCCATCAAAATATAAATGATAAATCGAATACTCGCTATCCTCCAATGCTTTCCTCCGCCACTGCTGCTATCTCTACACATCAACTGAAGCATTCACAATCCTTAGTAAAATAATACAATTAAACCGACAAAAGTGAATACCTAGCAGTCTTCAGCTACATAAATAAATCAAATGGTTAGAAATCAATCCTAACCTTAATTTATTACGAGTGCGCACTCTAAACTCATAAACGTTTATTAATTTAATATGCATTTTGCGGAATCACCCACTATGGAATCACCCATGTACACACTAAATTAATGAAACGCCCGAAAAGGATAGGCGTCCCCATCAACTTCTTGCACAAAGAATCCACTTTGTGTATGAGCCCCGGTCAACAAAGTTTACGGAATCCACCGTAAAACCTCACGGAATCCACTGTGAAATATGCCTCCTGGCATCATACCCTCGGGGTGGGATAGCAATTGACCTCAATTGCTATTAGCTCAATGTGGAGCTAACAGAGTGGGGAAAGCATTTAAGTCTCTAGCGTGCATCCATTGTGCTTCTTCTCTACAGGATGGTTCTTAAATTTGACTAGATATCTAGAATATCTTCGGCCAGTTCTAGTGGTCATAAAATCGGTATCTATGATAGCTTCAGGTTCAAGTATTTCAGTCTCTTCCTCTAACAAAGGTGGGTTTTCATAAACAGGGTGTACAGGTAGTTGGCCTCTAAATGGTCGTAATAAACTAATGTGAAATGTGTTGTGAATTTTCCAATGAGGTGGTAATTCTAACTTGAATGCATTGTCATTAATTTTATGAATGATCCTAAACGGTCCATAGAATCTAGGGGCTAATTTCACAACTGGGTGTCTATCTACACTTTGTAATCTACGTTTTTCTATTCTCAACCAAACATAGTCATCAACTTTGAAATTCATTGCTTGTCTTTTCTTATTGGCTTGTTTGGTATATGATTGCTGGGCTTTGGTAATCATGTCTTTAACCTCATCAAAAATAGTATTGTGCATACTAGCAATATCATCAGCACTCTGAATTCTATTTGACAAAGATGCAATAGGTGTAGACAATCTATAACCATAAATCACTTCAAACGGTGCTTTCTTTGTAGATGTGTGTGGTGTATTGTTATATGCAAACTGTAATAAATGCAAATGTGTGTCCCATGTCTTTGGTTTAGAAATAGTGTAAGCACGTAAAAGATCTAGTATAGTACTGTTAGTGGCTTCTGTTTGTCCATTAGTTTCAAGATGAAATGCAGATGAGAAATCAATTTTTGTGCCTAGGTTAGCAAACAAAGTAATCCAAAAGTTGTTACAAAATCGAGAATCATGATCAGAAATAATAACTTTTGGTAATCCATGGTTAGTGAAAATAGTTTTCAAAAACAATTGTGCTGCCTGTGATGCTGTTAAAGTTTTCTTACATGGAATGAAATATGCTCGTTTACTAAACCTATCTACTACTGTCCAAATCATATCATGGTTAGATTTAGTATTAGGTAAACTAGTAATAAAATCCATAGAAATTTGTTCCCATGGTCTAAACGGAATAGATAAAGGCATACGTAATCCATACTGTTTACCATGATGTCTCTTAACTCTTTGAAAAATCAAACATTCAGAAACAAAGTTAGATACATCAGTGTCCATATGCGGCCAATAAAAATCTTCAGTTAATGTACGTAAAGTAGATATGATACCTCTATGACCTTGATATGGAGGACAATGAATCTCATTCAAAACAAAAGATCTGAATGGAACTGTAACACATAATCTCTTTTCATAAAACATGAATCCATCATTATAAGATAGTGAATAAATAGGAATCAAGTTATTTTGAACTAATTTATTCCAATCAGCATGAAAAGTAATATCCTGATGATAAGTATCTTTCATAGCAATCAAAGAATCAAATGATATAACGGAAATGTTATGAATGGCAGGTCTTCTACTTAATGCATCGGCCACTACATTTTCTTTACCCGGTTGATATTGAATGATAGGATGAAAACTCTGAATAAAGGATGCCCATTTGATATGTCGGTCAGATATTTGAGGTTGGCTAAGTAAATGTCTAATACTTTGTTGATCGGTTTAATCATAAATTCAGAACCCATTAAGTAGTGTTTCCACTGTCTTAAGGCTTGTACCACAGCTAATAATTCTTTATCATATGTGGAATATTTCAGTTCGGAGGGTTTCAGCTTACAACTAGAATAGGCTATAGAATGATTGTCCTGCATAAGTACGGCTCCTATTCCAGATCCACTAGCATCAGTCACTACTAAAAAGAATGGTCTATTAAAATCAGGCAACTGTAGTATAGGAGCATGGGTTAATGCATGTTTCAATAAGTCAAAGGATTTCTGTTGATTATCGGACCAATGATAAACAATACCTTTCTTCAGAAGTTTGGTCAATGGTAAAGCAAGTAATGAAAAATTATGCACAAACTTCCTATAGAAACTAGCAAGACCTAGGAATGATCGTAACTCATGCACATTTTTAGGTATAGGCCAGTTCAATATTGCTTCTATTTTCTTAGGATCAACTTTAATTCCATCAGATGATACTATATGACCTAAATACTCAATTTTTGTTTTAAAGAACTCACTCTTTTTCGGATTTGCATACAATTGATTATCTTTTAATAACTGGAAAACCAATGACAAATGCTCATAATGTTCTTTCTCATTTTGACTAAACACCAAAATATCATCAAAGAAGACAATTACACAATGCTGATATTTCAAAAATATACGGTTCATCATTCTACTAAATGTAGCAGGTGCATTAGTCAATCCGAAAGGCATCACTAAAAATTCATAATGACCAAAATGTGTCCTAAATGCAGTTTTAAATATGTCAGACTTATCTAGTCTCACCTGATGATAACCAGATTTAAGGTCTATTTTACTAAATATGGCAGAACCTTGCAGTTTATCCATAAGGTCATCGACTCTAGGAATTGGATACCTATTCTTTACAGTGATCTTATTTAAAGCTCGATAGTCAATGCACATACGATAGGTATTATTTTTCTTCTTTACTAACAGAACAGGTGCACCAAATGGAGAACTACTAGGTCTAATCAATCCTCTATTTAGTAATTCCTCAACTTGACTTTGAATTTCTTTTTGCTCTATCTGGTTATGTCTATATGGTGCTTTACAAGGTGGTTGGGTACCAGGAATCAAATCTATTTTATGGTCTTCTGGACGTGAAGGAGGTAAACTAGGTGGTAGATCTTTGGCAAAACAGTCTTTAAAATGTGCAAGAAATTCTTTATGCCTAGGATGCATATGATTTTCTTTAACTTACAGTTCATTCACCCAAATGAGATAAGATTTACTACTTTTGCGTAATGCTCGTTTAGCTTGAGTATGCGAAAGCAGTGGAAAAGCATTAGATGCATGCATACTATACAATGTAATATGTTTTCCTTGAAATTTGATATTAATTGAATGTGTGGAATAATCTACATCTGGATTATGCTGATGACACTAAGGCATACCTAAAATAATGTCACTGGACTGTAATGGTAGAACTAAAAAATTTCTTCTTTCAGTGTATTCACCAATTTGAATTTCTAAGTCATGCACTTCCTGTGTACCATTATACCTAGTGCCTAAGAATGATGCTTTAATGCGATAATGCGTAGGTACAGTCTGTAACTTCAATTCTTTTACTAGTTTTGCAGAAATAAAATCATGAGTACTACCATCATCATGCAAAATAATCTTTTCCTTTCCATGCACTAAACATTTCATTGTCAATAAAGAATGTGGAGTTGGCATACATGGTAAAGTGTCCGAAGGAGTAGTAGTGTCATCTTCATCTTCCGTGAAATCAGGCATTTCTTCATGTTCGTCATCTTCCATTGCTCCAAGGTAGTTGATATGGACAGGTGGCTTCTTCGAATGGCAATTTGTTGCTAGATGTCCAGGCTGGTGGCATTTATAACACACTATAGGCTTGGCTTTGGTTACATTGTTTGCAATAGCGGGAAGTCTAGAGACATTAGGATTTGGCTGTGGAACAGGCTTGGGGTTTTGGTTGGTATTGGATGGTAAAGCAAGTGGTTTTGCCCATTTTTACGGAAAGATGATGAAGGAAAACGACCTTGATTAAATCTTCTAAAATTTGAGTTGAATTGCTTAGATCCATAGTTACCATTGGCTTGGAATTGCTGTGGACATTTGTCTCTTCCTCGCAGCTTGTCTTCAGTGTCATGAGCTAATGAAATTGCGTCTTCAAGAGTTGCAGGCTTGAACATATTAACTTCAGCGTAGTAATGCCCAAGTAGTCCAGACATATACTTGCGCTTGTGTGTCGCTTCAGGTACGTCTTCAAGCATGTGTAACTGGAGTAATGCATTCCAAAAGCGCTCGGTGTACTGAGGAATAGACTCACGATCTCGTTGCTGAAGAAGGTCCCATTGCTTTATGGCTTTTTCATGAAATTGTGGAGGAAAGAAATTCTGCATAAACTTCTTCTTGAAGTTCACCCAGGTAGTGGGACAATCTATACTTTTACGAACCACGGTCCACCAAAGAGATGCTCTATCCACTAAATGATTAGTGACACACTTGATTTTATCTTTTTCTGCATATATTTCCTCATGAAAGTAGTCATCGAACTGACTAATGAATGCAAGAACAGTTTTTCCCTCTTGAGTGCCATTGAAAATACGGAATTTGAAATTTCTTTTACTTATCTTTGTTTCCTTGCGGATGGATTGAGCTTCGAGAGTCGCGTCGATGGTATGTCGGATAAGGTCTTCAGATTGAGGTTCTTCTTTGTCAGTAGTCGATCTTTGTAAATTAGCCAATTGAACTTGTAATGCTTGCCTAGCTCGTCATTCTTCATCCAACTGCATTATAATTAAGTCCAGCTTTTGCTCCATCGTAGGTTCAGGTAGATCGCCTTCAGCCATTAAATCATCCATATGTGGTTTCGTCATCCTGCAAAACTCAAAAGACCTCTCACTCTCAAAATCAAGTTAGCGGGATGAGCGTAGCTCAAGATCGGGAATACAAGGCTTATATGTTTTTGTGTGTGGCTTTCACAATCTTCGTCTTCGACTATTGCGGGATTCGCAATCTTTGAAAAATCTGCGTTTTATCCTTCTGTGTATGCTGAAAATGCTTCAGCAAGCCTGCGTATGCGAAGAATACCTTCTAATGAACAACTTTGCAGTTCGGAGTTTTTGCGCAGGAACAACCCTTCTATGAGTTTTGAACATAAGTTAGTTTTGACTTCAGATGACTTGTCTGACTTGCAGAGTTGTAGACTTATGTGACTTGCAGAATTCCAGGACTTGCAGAACTTAGTTGCTTTATCTGACTTGCAGGATTTGAACTTAGAGAACTTTGAAGACTTGAATAGTTGAGTAACCTTAGATGACTTAGGGGATTAAGAAGCTTTATGCTTCTTAATCAATCGTCATTTTTGAGGACAAGAATATGTCCTCGGCGCAAATTTCGGCTATCAGAACGTCCTCTCATCCTCGTGATCAGTCGTTTTGAAGCTTAAGTAAAGCTTCTAATTAAACTAAGCTTTGAAACTTTAAGATTTAAGCTTTTAAGCTTGGTAAGAAATATGGCTTATCTCTGTTTCTTCACGACTTGAAGAAAAGGATGTAGGAGTGGTCCTCCACTGCTGCAGGCCGGTCCTTCGCGATCTGATGATGGAAACAGAGGTTCTTGATCACTAGGAATCCACCCGTATCGACCGTTCGCGACGAGATTGACCGTAGAGCTCGATCGTTCCAGGAGCTCCGCCTTCATACAAGATGGGTAGCGATTGGAAGCTCTTGATCTCAGCTTCGCTCTGATACCACTGGTGCGCAGATCGGATGCTGTACGCTTGCGTAGTGAATGCCGGAAAGTCCCCAAGAACAATAGAACTCTACTTTTTGCACAAAATTCAAGGTAAAAAAATATGAACGACATGAACAAGAGACCAATTGGGTGCAATCTCCCCCCATGCCTTGTGTGAGCGCTCCACAAAGCATGTATTTTATGTATTAATCATCTTCAAGCTCAAATAATAGCCCAAATTACAAAATAGCAAGCTTTTAGCTTTTGAGTTTGCTTTAGCACAAAATAGGAATAAAGCTAATGGACAATGCCCAAAGAGTCTGGCATGCCCAATACAATCTCCAAGTAGAAATAACATAATCGTGCGTCCATGCGCATACAAAATAATAAATAAATATCCAACACCTCAATAAATAGACGTGACAAAATATACGCGCCATGCCTAAGGTATGCGCCCATCAAAATATAAATGATAAATCGAATACTCGCTATCCTCCAATGCTTTCCTCCGCCACACTGCTGCTATCTCTACACATCAACTGAAGCATTCACAATCCTTAGTAAAATAATACAATTAAACCGACAAAAGTGAATACCTAGCAGTCTTCAGCTACATAAATAAATCAACTGGTTAGAAATCAATCCTAACCTTAATTTATTACGAGTGCGCACTCTAAAGTCATAAACGTTTATTAATTTAATATGCATTTTGCGGAATCACCCGCTATGGAATCACCCATGTACACACTAAATTAATGAAACACCCGAAAAGGATAGGCGTCCCTATCAACTTCTCGCACAAAGAATCCACTTTGTGTATGAGCCCCGGTCAACAAAGTTTACGGAATCCACTGTAAAACCTCACGGAATCCACCGTGAAATATGCCTCCTGGCATCACCCACAATGAAATATGGAACCCAAAACAACCTCAAATGGCCAAAAAAAGAAGTGGAAAGCCCTAAATAATCTATTTGTGAAATATACAATGCTCATCCTCGTGAACCTTGTAAAAAAAAGAAACACTATGTGACAGAAGAAACTCATGAAACTATTAGCAAAACAACTTCAATGATCATGATGAAGCCTTGCCATGGTAGGGTATCAGAACTCCAAAGCCACGACCACCTACCTCGATCACTCCTACATTGAAAAGCTTAAGTACTCTTCAAAGGATAGGGTTCAATCTCTGACAAAAATCACAAGAACAACTTTGTCAGGCAATGTATGAAGAAAGATGACTCCATCATGTAGCTTAAAAGACCCTTGGAGGAATAGGGTTTGGTTTTAGGCACATCTTCAGGTATCTCCTTATGTGGGGGGTTTAATAGGGTTGTTAGATGTGAGTAGAAAGATTTGATATTCATACCTTCAGGGCTTCCACTTTAAAGGTTGATGATTAGTTGTAGGCTTTTTGAAGGTTTAGGTTCTTTCTTCTTATTTCTTATTTTTTTCTTCGCTTGTTTTTTAATCTTTCCTTTTTGTTGTTTGGGTATCCACGGATGAAGAGGGATGGGGTAGGCATTAGAAACATGGGGCCGTGCTATACATCTCAACAAAGAGGAGGGCTATAGACCTTGGTGTGCATACGATGGCAGAGAACCTGGCATGCCCTTTGATTAGGTTATCTCAGGCTCTCGCTTCCTCAACAGCCTTCTTCCTACTCAACAGCCTATCCAACATATCATGCACAGTCCAGAAGGGCGTAAGGTTATCGAAGACCTCATCTCCCTCTTGGTCTGGTAGCCTCGCACCTTCAGATTTCGTCGCTCTGGCAGCAAGGTCGGCACATGGTTGTAGGAGACAAGGGGTTGCTGCCATGTGTGTAGGGGATGGAAGGCAAACAGGAGATCGTTCAAGCAACTGGATGACATTGAATGACAGTCATGCAGGGCAAAGGAAGCGAGATAAGGAGGTAACTCAAGACCTAAGAGGCACAAGAAGCCTCTCTTCTTTCAGCATACGCCTGCTGTCTGTCTTGTCCCCTCTCAATCTTCTTCTCCTGGTCTCTTTGAACATGTTAGATGGAGGGGGCAATGGCAAACCCAAAGAACAACAGAAAATGAACATTGTGGAGGAGATCTTTGATTGGTGTAGTGGATGGGGTAAAGAGGAGATCGAGGCATGCTGCTTCTATTTCATCTCCTTCATCTTTTCTCGGGTGCTTTATCAAACGTTTCTTCATCATCTTCTTCTCTTTGTTTGTCCTCTCCAAATGCATGAGCTTGATCCATGAAAGGAAGGCCAACTTGTCCCATACATTGGCATCTCATCCCCTTCACTCTCTTCTTTTTGCGTATCTTCCTACTCTTGTTTTTCTTCCTGTCATCATTTTGATGCTTGGTCTATTGGTGAAATGGAATCCACCTCCAGAATTTCTTCATATGATGATGCTACTATGGTCTGTGAAGCTTTTTTCCTACTCTTCTTGCAATCAGTGGCCTTTGCTGGTTGAATTTCCTCCTTTGAGAGGGGACCTTCTTTCTTGACTCTTCTCAACCTTTGAAATTATAAAACTTTAGCCTTTCTACAACATCACTCCTATAAGTGTTCCTTTTTCTTTGAGAGGGGTTTTCAAGGAGAAGATTTCAGATACTCAAACCACCATCCATAGCTTTTTCCAAATCACCATTGCTCCACCATTATTGCATATTGTTGCCTCTAAAAGCTTTTGGACTTGGATTTCTTTGTGCTTGAACTTCTTGATAAGACTTGAGATTAGCTTCCACACAAAATCTATGTGTATAGCTTTGCCATTAACCTCAAAACATGAAAGAATCACAAATTTTACTCTTAATAACAAATAAATCATCAATTTCACCATCTTTACCTAGAGCTTCAACCATCATCCACAAGACAAAGATAAAAAGGAAAATATAAATTTTTGCACTCTTCTTTACCTAGAGCTTCAACCATTATCCATAAGAGAAAGATAAAAAGGAAAAGAGAAAATTTTGCACAAAGGATAGAGGAGAGAGAAAGATTGACACCATAAAGGGAGAATGCGGGAATCTTGGAAGAAAGGAGAGAAAGAAGCACATAATCGGTGCTGTGCACTCCACTCTACCTTTTTCCCAAAAGATACACAACCTTTCATTACTTTATTATTTTTACATTTTTATACATTTTATTAGTAAGGCTTTAATCCTTACATTTTATTCTTTCTAGGCCTTTAGAAGTGCATGCATGTACACTTTTATGTATATCATTTATTTATTATTGATGTGGATGTGACCCCCTCATGTAGGGTGTATTTTAGTAATTTTGCAAGAATGAATATTATTCACCCTACAAAAAATATAAATGTGGTATATCCATAGATGTTTTTATGATTATTTTTGTGCTTCTTTGGGTGCTATCATTATGTTGAGTGCTAAAATGATTGTATTTTTTAGCTATTTTTAATTAGAATTTGGATAATTTTTATTTGATTTTGTGGTTGATTGATGGGTTTTTAGATGGTTTGGAAGTATTTTGAAGTGTACTGGAATGGATTGAGTAGGTTTGAGAAGCTTATGATAGTTTTTAGTTGAGTTATGATATACTGATTGGTTTTGTGATATGATTGTTTGGTTTTGATGGGTCTATTTTGCTTTTTCTTTAATCTATTTTCTTTCTATTTGAGAGGTTATGATTATAGATGAGTGGTTTGAGAAATGTTTGAGAGTGAGTTGGATGGTTTTTGATGGGTTGAGTTAGTTTTGGTTTAAGCTCTATGGTTTTTATGCCTTCTGTAGACCTTTTGTTGTCCTCTATATGCTTCTGTAAGTGTTTTGATTGATGGATATTTAGCTTGGAAATATTTTCTAATCTTGGAAAGAGAAGAATGAAAGCTCTTAATAGCTTGAAGAAGTAGTTGATGAAGACTTGAATCGGAGATTGAAGTAATAGTGATACTGGATGAGCTCTCAAGGAACACTGTAGTGGCTTTGGGGCCTCTTTATATCAGGCATACCTCTTGGGAGGGATATCTATGACCAAGAGAGGATTAATTGAGTATGATTCTTTGTTATTCTCATGTACAATTGAGAGAGAGCATTTGTAAGAGAGATAGTGTATGAGAGATAACCAATTTCTATGAAGAAACATTGTATCTATATGAGAGAGATTGAGAGAAAGATTATGAAGACTATGAATATGATAACATATGAATACAATGTGATGAATTCCATTCAAATGTGATCATTTCTTTGTATTCTTTTGGTTATTTGATGGTTTCTATGAAGAATATGAAGAATACGTTGAAGTTTTGTTGCGATAAATGAGTGGAAGATTCACTATATAATACTATGTGAATATTGATTGTTCTTGGTGTCCTTTTACTTATTGTGGTTGATTGTAGTATGAAGAAAAAGCTTGTTAGTGTGTCAAGCTAGATTTTCTTACATTAACTTCCCCGTTTTCTTAGTGTTCTTCTTGGGGCTTTATATTTTTGATGCGTAGCAGCTGGGAAAAACTGCCATGAATAAGTGCCAAAATAGAGTGATTCATTATTCAGGCTCTATGTGAAAGATTGATTTCATTGTCTTTAGAAGCTATAAAAAGTTATATTACTATAGCCAACTATTTTTCACAAAACTAAAGAGCAAAATAAATAGAATGAATATCAATGGAAGATTTGGCATTCATTGAAGAATTTTTAGACATTATCAAGTAGGAGATTGTGAAGAAGCTTTAGGAGTCACGGTTAGTGGAGATTCATAAGAATAAGAAAGAAAAGAGCTAGGACTTGTTCGTGGACACACAAGAGCAAGATACATGGGACGTTTGGTGCACAGATAACCTTTTGTTTGTTCAAGTGGCAACCAGCTAGAAGCTAGTAGACAGAGTATTCTTCACAACTCATGCTGTTGAGACCCTTCAAAGTTACTACTATTAGGACAATGGCAGTATGACAATCCTCAGAAGAATGAATTTTGATACCTTCACAACTAAATATCTTTCCCTTTGTAGTGGCATGAAAGTGGAATTCAGAGATGTTGAAAATAAGAAAGTAGAAAAAATATTGGCAAGAGAGTCCTCCAGAGATTGAAGCCCCTTTGATTTTCTTATGTTGAGTACAAACAAAGTGGGTGGAGCTAACTCTCTGATGAATGATACGATAAAGAGGCAAGCACTAGAACGAATCCAAAGATATATGAGAAGAGAGAAGGAAAAATTCAAAGCTGAGAACATGCTAGTAGTAAAAGCCTCCTTTGATGCCCTTGCAATGCTCTTTACAGAAGTCTCCTTTGATGCACTTGTAGCACTCATTATAGAAGTCACAATGGTGAATCAAGGTCCTCTTTATAACCAGATCTATCCTAGAAATGTTGATGATAGGCTAATGAATGTAGCCCCATTGCCAATCTTTAAGGAAGAATACAATGAAGACCTTGATCTTCATGTATCCGAGTTCATGGTAGCATGTGTGGCCAATAATACTAGAATCCTAGAGCATTGATTGACAATGTTCCTTGCCACTTTCAAAGATATGATGTTTTAGTGGTATAAGAGTAAGCAACTAGAACTTTTAGGACATGGGATGACCTGAAGATGGCCTTTCTCACAAAAGAATACGTACGAGAAGCGAGCTTTTTTGGGCAACCTCCATTTATTATTCCACATACTCCACTTATTCCACCTCTTGATTTTTTTGACATCCACCGCCACTACCACAACAACTTCCACCACCACCACCACTACCAGCATTGCCACCAGTATTGCCACCACCATCACGGCTACCTCCATCACTACTACCACCATCTCTACCATCGCCGCCAATACTATTGCCACCTCTACCACCACCACCATTATCCCCACCACCTCCATGATTGCTACCACTACCTTCACCTACTCACTCACTCACTCACTCACTCACTCACTCACTCTCTCAGTTTCTCCCTCTATGTGTATATTATTTTTTTCTCTTTCTAGCACACTCGATCAAATAACACTCTATCTCATGTAAATGATATTGTACATGGCTGTGAGCTGGAATTCTTCTTACAACCCAAATAGTGTCATGAAGGACTGTCTCCACCACCATTTCCTCCGAACAATTTGGTGATACTACCCTTGATTGGTCGGAAGGCAAAGGGTCCTCAAAGTTTAGTTTTCTTGTACCCTTCCTTCTAGGTATGTTTTAAGTCACATACTCAGGCCTATGAGAGGCATTGACTTCCTCGGACCCCACTTTCCCATCAACCTTGCATTTTCTTACTACAGTCAGATTGTTCCCTTGAAAATCGGGACGTTTATGTAATTCAGTTCCTCTTGCCCCACCTCCTCAACCATCCTTACTGTTGCTCGAGGTGTGGGGCTAATTCCTTGTTGTAGTCGATTCAAAAGCTTCTCTGCATTGGGTCCTACACCATGGAACTTTCCACCAATGAATGCATGTCATTTTGTGCTCTGTAGTAGAGCATTGGCCAAATCACTGACACATGCATAGTACAAGTTGATAGATCCCTTGAATCCCTCCCCTACCAACCAAATTGCATGCATTGGCTCTGCCAAGTTTGTGGTTGGCATATGAGCAATGTCCTCCACCACCTGAACAAAAATACAACACGAGAATGTATGGAGCATGAGAAAACAAATGCACCATACGTCACATCCTACTATTACGAACTAGTCTTAACCTGACAAAGTGCCGCCTCCAACGTGGATATTTGATATGCCACCAAATAAGCCAACAATCCATTGCTGGTATATTGCAATCCAAAACTTTCCTTGAGACCCACCAAGCTCGAATGAATTGATATTGCATTGTTGCATCATCTTCCATGACTGCACACCTCCACATGCGGCACAAGCACTTATGCTCATCTTGAAAACTCTTGTGCACATACTGTGATGTGTGTATTTGGAGACTTTGTTTCCCAATGAAATAAGCAATATCTCTCCCTTCCTTGCATTACGTTGTCCAGACCACCATTGAACACTGTGCGGATGGCCCTCCAATTGGTAGCTGCCTCATCTGCCATGAATCCTCAAAAATCAGCGCTTGGGTGTCCACACTTCTCCATCATCTCATTCATCTTTGTCCAAAAAAGAGCTTGTGCATCTGTATCCTCTTCCTTCATCTCACATATTGCCAGAGCCATCAACTCTTGTACACTACAGAGACACAAGAAAGGAATGGGAGAGTAAGAAGAACTATGTTACTTAAGTTTTTTTTGTGATAGTAGAATCAGGTAAGAGAAAGTACCTTGGGTCATATACATGTGCTACCATGGTAGTCCAATCATTAATGCGATGCACGTGGTCAAAGCATACCCAGCTATTGCATAGGTCCCCAATGCCATTCCTTCGCATACAATTCACTAAGTCAACCCTTGAGGCCAGCCTAGTTGTTAACATTTTGAATATAAAGCATCTACTATCATTGTCAACGGCTTGCCCAAGAAATAGGCTACCATGGAAAAATCTGTATGCACAACGTTGCTTTAACTTTAGAAGACGGGATTCCATTCCTTGATCACTCTTAGTGCGTGCTGCATAGACCATGTATTTGAACCTGCATGCACAAAATATTGATCTTCATATGCATGGCCTTTTAAAGATATTTTGAAATGTGTTGTGAATGGGATAATATGTTACCTGTTCCTCTGAATGAGTGGTTGGAGTTCCTCGAGCATCATCGAGAGTTCAGTGTTGGACATGGGGACACCTTGCTCACGAATCAAGGCACCCATCACTAGCCTTCTAGCCACAGTCATTTGTAGGTGTCGAGGTCCAGCTAGACTAAAGTATCTTACCATTTCCTCTACAGTCTTTCGCACCTCTTTGACATCAGCTCTACTTGTGCCTCTTTGCACCTCATGGTTATGTGTGCCTTGATGAATAAATAGTCTTGACATTGGCCTTGCTGACATCACATACACTACACACTCACACTTGGAGAGCAGGATGGGGGGGGGGGGGGGGTTTCTTACAATAGAAGCATCCAAGGCTTCCGAGACCAACAACTGACATTCCAATAGTCCGTATGGTGGTACTGAGTTTACCTGCATGGCATGTATTTGGACTTGATTAGTGCGATTTACTTGCAATAGGGTACTAGAACCATGTCATGTGACTCTGCAATCACTTTAATGATAGTGGAGTGAATGAAGAATCTTGCACCTGTCCATGCCACCTTGTTTGGGGAGCTAAAAATCGACCTGCCAATACAATCTCCATTGGGACACTTTAGCTCTCCGATACATTTTCTTCGGCGAACCGTATCGAGGAATTCCATCGATGTTGATGTGGGCTTTGTCCAGAAATGGCCATCATACTTTTGCTCCATACCCCCCATTGGACGCATATTGTCTGCTATTGACGGAAGCTCGTATGCCACATTGCCATCATAGAAAATTGGGATCTCCTCCACTCTCTCTATAGCACTTATGGCATAAGACTCGGTGTCGGCCCCTTGAAGACATTATGTACTCAACCACACTTACATCATAAGAGGATTGTTGCATCCCCTCCTCTTCCACATCAAGCATGATAGGAATGGTTTTGTTTTTCTCAATGTCCAAGGGGGGTGGTGAGGCTTTCGTGGTGATTGTTGTTTTCTCAACGCTACAAGGGCTTTGGGTGAGGTCTATGGTGGGGGAAGGCTACAATGTAGGTCAATTTCCTTGTTCGACAAGATAGTCTTGCGAGACCAAGATATCCAGAACATATACCTGGACAGCCTCATGGTCATTTTTACAATGGATCGCTGTGCTTTGTATTCGGCCATTAGCATGGGTGATAGCAAGAACATGGTAGCCATTGCCATTACAAATGTCTTCCTTCTTCAACATCAAGGACTGACTACTTGTGTAGTGCATAATAGGTTTGGCAAAGAGGGACGATACATATATGCAGACCTCGGTATTTGGTGTAGCACTAGATGTTGGATCCATTTCCAAAGCTATCTACACATGTACGAATACTAATGTCAGATATGGGTGTCATTGAAATACTTAGTGTGGGGGTGTATGTCATATACAAGAGAGGGAGAGAGAGAGAGGAGGATATATAAAGTTGTGTGCATGAGAGAGAGAGAGAGGGAGATAGAGAGTATACATGCATGTGTGTGTGTGTGAGTGCTATATATATAAAGTATTTGGCATGAGAGAGAGAGAGAGAGAGAGAGAGAGAGAGAGAGAGAGAGAGAGAGAGAGAGACTCTGTGTGTGTGTGTATGTGAGAGGGAGAGAGAGGATATAAATAAATGTGTGGGAGAGGGAGAAAGCAAAAGAGAGAGATAGAGAGAGAGTGTGTGTGACTGGATGTGGGTGCCACAAAGAGAGAGAGAGAGAGAGAGAGAGAGAGAGAGAGAGAGAGAGAGAGAGAGAGAGAGAGAGAGAGAGAGAGAGAGAGAGTGTGTGTGTGTGTGTATGTGAGAGAGAGAGAGAGGATATAAATAAATGTGTGGGAGCGGGAGAGAGCAAAAGAGGGAGATAGAGGGAGAGTGTGTGTGACTGGATGTGGGTGCTAGATATGTGTGAGAGAGAGAGAGAGAGAGAGAGAGAGAGAGAGAGAGAGAGAGAGAGAGAGAGAGAGAGAGAGAGAGAGAGAGAGAGAGAGGTTTTTAGGATTTATGGTTTAGGGTTTAGAGAGAGAGAGTGTGTGTGTGTCTGTGTATGGATATGGGTGCCATATATGAGAGAGAGAGAGAGAGAGAGAGAGAGAGAGAGAGAGAGAGAGAGAGAGAGAGAGAGAGAGAGAGAGAGAGAGAGAGAGAGAGAGAGAGAGAGAGAGAGAGAGAGTGTGTGTGTGTGTGTGTGTGTGTATGTGTGAGGGAGAGAGAGATAGAGGATATAAAGATTTGTGTAGGAGGAAGAGAGCAAAAGAGGGAGATAGAGAGAGACAGTGTGTGAGTGGATGTGGGTGCCACGGAGAGAGAGAGAGAGAGAGAGAGAGAGAGAGAGAGAGAGAGAGAGAGAGAGAGAGAGAGAGAGAGAGAGAGAGAGAGAGAGAGAGAGAGAGAGAGAGAGAGAATTGGAAAACACCAAGAGCGAGCCAAGGAGAGAGACTGGGGGTGATGGAGAGAGAGAGAGAGAGAGAGAGAGAGAGAGAGAGAGAGAGAGAGAGAGAGAGAGAGAGAGAGAGAGAGAGAGAGAGAGAGAGAGAGAGAGGGAGGGAGATGTGTACGTACCTGCGAGATTAAGAAAATAATCCACAACTTGAGGGAGGGGAAGGCATGTCATAGGGGGTGTGCGACCTTATATAACCACTTTGATATAGTGGGGCATTAAATGCATGTCAAAGAGAGAGAGAGAGAGAGAGAGAGAGAGAGAGAGAGAGAGAGAGAGAGAGAGAGATATATATATATATATATATATATATATATATATATATATATATATATATATATATATATATATATATATATATATATATATATATATGGAGAAAGGGAGACTGGGAGACATATGCCATACGAAGAGAGAGATGTGAGAAGGGGGAGGTGCTAGTCATATTTTTCTACACCAAATATTGGACCGCTGGCGATCCCTTCTTTGACAACAAAATGATCCCAATCCACATGCACTCTCTCTCATCAGCTATCCTAGCTGCCCACATGCACACACTCTCTCATACCGTGGACCCTAAACCCAAATAACTAAGATAGATGTAGGCACACCGACGACCCCTTTCTCACGGCGGACAGAACGATCTTAGTCCACATGCACTTGCACTCTCTCTTCATTCCCTAAAAAAAAATCCCATACAACTAACATATTAATGTACAATCATATTAACTAATTAATTAGTATTACTATTACAATACATTGATTTATATGAAATGATTAATAGTAATATATAAATTAATAAACAAGTTAAGTTTATATTAATATACCAATGGTTCACTTCATACTAATTGATTACTACAATAACTAATTAATCAATAAGCTAGTTGATATACATGAATTTAAAAATAAGCTCACTATTATCAATTAAGAAATTAATTAATAATTTAATTGATATAATTTGATCGATACACTAATTATCTAATTAATGAACTAATGGATATCATATTGTTAAAAATTATTTGATTTAAATTAAATCAATAAAATTTTTAATTAATAGATTAATATTAATTAATTGAGTAATAAATAACTTTAATTACTAAATAACTACGTGATAAAATTATTTAATATTTTTAAATAAAATAAATACATAATATTACCATTAGTAATTACTACTTGAATAAAAGATATTTATTGATTATTAAAAACTAATTTATGACTAATTAAAGATATTTAAGTAATTTATAACTAATTAATAAATAATAAATTATTTATTAATTTTAAGTAAATAGTTATTGGTTAATACTAAATTGTTTAAGTTTGTAGTTATTAATTTTAAGCAATTAGTTATTAATTTCAACCAATAGATCAATATATAATTTTATTGGCTAAGTAATTGATTAATAGTTAATATAAAAATTAGTTATTTATTAATTATTAATTTTTAATAATTAATTATTTAACTAAGTAACTAATATAAAGTATAATGCTATTTCTAATTAATACTTAATTTCTTAATTGGTTAAATGGTTCCTTAATTAGTTACTTAGTTTTTAATTAGAGAATTAATCATTAATTGGTTATTAATTTATTGGTTAATTAGTTTGTTAATTAATTAATCGCTTATTGAATAATTAAATTTAAAAGGTTATTAATTAGCTAGTTATTTAAAAAATCTATTACTTAATTTTTATTAATTACTTAATTAATCAATAGATTGATTAGTAAGTCAATTTGGTTGATAATTAATTAAATACTTAATAGTTATATTGTTAATTTAGTTAATAGTTAATTTTATTCATTTATTTTTTGACTCAATAATTATTTACCTAATTAGTAATTTATTGTAATTAATTATTTTATTAATAAGTTAATTTACTAATTAAGTTAATTAGTTAGATTAATTAGTAAGGTCAATTAATAATTAGTTAATTAACTAATTAGTTAGCTAATTACTATCAAATAGTAATTAACTCATTAATTAGTTAACTTGCTAAAATTAGAAATTAACTAATTTGTAATTACTATTTGTTAATTACTAATTTATGGAAATTACTATTACTAACTATAATGACTTAATTATTAATTAATAGTAATTATAATTAATTAATTAACTAATTAGTAATTAGCTAATTTAATTACTATTAGTAAAATGCTAATTAATAAATAACTAATTACTAATTAATTGCTTGATTAACTGATTATAACCTAATCACTAATAAAGTAATTACTAATTAATTTAATAATTAATAGTTAATTTATTAATAATTAATGAATTAATTCATAGCTAATTTTGTTGGCTTATTACTTGACTCAATAGTTATTAAACTAATTAGTTATTTAGTATAATTAATAAAATAATCATATAATTAATTAATTAGTAAGTTAATTTACTAATTAAGTCAATTACTTATATGAGTTAAATGATTTCTCAATTAATTAGTTACTAATTAATAGTAATTAATAATTATCTAGTTAACTATTAATTATATATCATTGATTAACTAATTATTAATTATCTAATTAACTATTAATTAGTAATTAACTAATTACTAACTAATTATGTAGTTAATTAGTTACTTAATTAACTAATTAATAGCTATTGATTAATTAGTTAATTAATTTTTTAATTTAGGAGAAATCAAATATTATTTTTTGTTTTTTTGTCTTTATATATATATGTGAGAGAGAGAGAGAGAGAGAGAGAGAGAGAGAGAGAGAGAGAGAGAGAGAGAGAGAGAGAGAGAGAGAGAGAGAGAGAGAGAGAGAGAGAGAGAGAGAGAGAGAGAGAGAGAGAGAGATGCAGTGTGACATGTGGACGCGACGCATGTAAGCACCATGAAGGGGGCACCGACGCTTACTTGCAACGTAGGCATAGACCTTGGCATACTTGGCACAATGGGCTACGAAGGCTTCATTGAGCCGTTGGCTGCGTGTGAGAAGCTCTCACTAGCTTGTAAAAAAAACTTCCCAGGAGGTCACCCATCCCGGTAGTGTCGTCACCCAAGTGCACTTAACTGCCAAGTGCTAGGTATTCACTTTTTCGGTTTAATTTTATTATTTTCTAGCAATTTTGAATGCTTTAGTGTATACCTAGAAGAAATTATCATTTTTTATGGGCGTGCGTCTTATCATTAAAGGCGTGGCACTAATATTTATTTAGATGCACTTATTTATTGAAAAACTTGACAAATATTTATTATTTTGTATGCGCATGGACGCACGGTTTAAATATTTCATTATTGGACATTGCATTTGGGCACATCCTCACTTTTGGGCCACCCAACCGCTTTATTCTTTATTTGGACAAAAGCAAACCCAAAACACCGCTTGGTAGCCAAAAGATGCCATTCCTTTCTTGTGTAAAGATATTCAAAGCTCCATAGAGATATCAGTTACCACCTGTATTCAATAGTTGTGTTCTTCTTATTATAAGAAAATGTTGCAGTCCAAGGAGGAGTTATGCAAGGACACTACAAAGCTTGCCTCTACTAGAGAAACCCTATCTAGAAACTAAATTGTTAGAAGCCCAGAAAGTGGAGCTATCCTCTTTTGCGTCGGGCTTTCTCACCGATCAGCGCATGGGTGGCTAGAAGATGAGTCTCCGAGAGGCATTCGAGTTTAACTAAGCGTTGTGTCCATGCCTCCTGCCCTTCCCATCATTCTTGAAGCGCTATTCTTAGGCTAGGAATGAAGAATTCTAATGGTAGAATCGCTTCTGTTCCATATGTCAACCTAAAGGGGGTTTGACCGACAGCCGTTTTATAAGCTGTGCGGTAAGCCCACAAAGCTGCCATCAGCTTGTTGTCCCAGTCGCTGCGTGAAGCAGAGACAACTTTGATTAGGACATTGACAAGAATCTTATTCGTCGATTCGACCTGGCCGTTTGCCTGAGGGTAGTATGGTGAGGATTTGCGATGGATGATGAGGAAGGTGGACAGGAGATGCGCGATCACTTCATTGATGAAGTGCGCGCCTTGGTCACTGACCAGTTCGATGGGGCAGCCGAATCGTGAGATCACTTGCTCCCACAAGAACTTAGCAGTCGTTCTAGCGTCGTTTTTTCGTATTGCTCTCGCTTCTGCCCATTTCGTGAGGTAGTCCGTGGCTACAATGATGTACTTGACCTGCGAATACTGTGCCGTAGGACTGATGGGTCCAATGAAGTCAATTCCCCATTTTTCAAAGGGTTGTCGAGCAATAACTGGGGTTAATTCCATTTGATCCTTGCGAATCGGAACCTTCGTTCGCCGCACTCGTCACAGTGCTTGACAAATCGTGCTGCGTCACAGAAAAGCGTGGGCCACCACAGTTGAGACTGCAGCACCTTTCGTGCTGTCGTATCCCCGCTAAAGTGCCCTCCAGCAATGCCGCTATGTGCCTCTGAGAGCACATCGTGCATCTCATGCTTGCAAACACATCTATGCAGCAATCCATCTTGCCCCAGCCTATAGAGTTGGCCTGCAATCAGCTGATAGGGGGCTGGATTTGAAGGATTAATTGCCTAAGTCGGGCTTTTTCTATCGGTCGGTCAGGCAGTCCGTGCTCAAGCACCTGGACTATGTCATCTGCCCAATATGGCGTTAGATTAGCCTTAAATAGATCTCTTTCGCTGGAAAGGTTAAACAGATGGGCGTCGGGTAATTCATCAACAACACCTTGTCCTGTGGCTTCTCCAGTGGGAATGCGTGACATGTGATCAGCCATGTAATGCTGTTTTCCCTTCCGTACCACCACGGAGAAGTCGAACTCTAAAAGCAGAAGGAGCCATCGAGCTATGCGTCCTATAGCGCAAGGTTTGTTTACTAGATAGAGCAAGGCTTGATGGTCCACGAAGAAGGTAAAGGGCGTGGCCAAAAGATAATGCCGGAATTTCTTTACAACGAATACCATGGCTAATCCCTCTCTTTCCGTCGTCGAGTAGTTCATTTCCATCTCAGTGAGTTGTCTGCTAGCAAAGCTTACTGGATAGTCTAAATTGTGTTCGCCAGGTTGGCACAACACTGCCCCCACGGCAAACTTAGAAACATCGATATGCACGTGGAAAGTAATGGTCCAATCTGGGGCTCGTAGGATTGGTGCTGTGGTTAGAGCCTTCTTCAACTCTTCATATGCCCGTTGGCATGCTTCGGTCCATTCGAAGACAATAAGCAGCTTGTACAGGGGTCTGGCGATCAACGCATAATTCAGTACAAACCGCCGATAGTATCTAGTATGGCCTAGGAAGCATTGAACTCCCTTGTAGTTGTTTGGGGATGGAAGGTCAACAATAACCCTGACCTTTGAGAAATCAATGGCAATGCCATTCTTTGACACCACATGCCCTAGGATGCATCCATGCTTCACCCAAAACTGGCACTTTAAGGGGTTCAAGGAGAGACGATATAAGCGACACCACTCGAAGACTGCTCGGAGTTTGTCTAGGCGTTTGATCCAGGTCGAGTGGATATAGAGGTTGTCGACAAAGACTTCTAACTCCTTGCAAAGCATGTCCTTAAAGATGGTGCACATGAGGAGTTGGAAAGTGGCAGGGGCATTAGTCAACCCGAAGGGCATGACTATGTAAGCAAAGACGCGCCACTCAATGGAGAAGGCCGTTTGTTCGTAGGATGCACTTGCACCTGGTTGTACCCTGAGAAGCCGTCCAGAAAACTGTAGGCTTCCTTGCCTGCCACTCTCTCAAGCATGTGCTCGGTGTACGGCAACGGATAGTTGTCCCTCTTGGTAGCAGCGTTCACCTTCTTATAATTGACGCACACTCGGATTTTTCCATTCTTCTTCATCACGATGACTATGGGCGATACCCAGTCTGTGTGCTCAATTTCGTAAATGAATCCCGCTCTCATCAGCTTATCAATCTCTTCTTTGACATCACGAGCGTGTTTTGGATTCATAGGGTACGGTTGCTGCCTGACCGGCGTTGCGTCTGGCGTCGTGGGTATGTTGTGAGTCACGACACTCGAATCCACCCCCTTAAGCTTTTCTAAGGACCAGGCGAACACGTCTATGTACTCTCGCAAGAGAGCGACAAGGCTCATTTTATCTTCATCAGTCAAGTCATCGACAATGAAGACTGGTGGGGGTGTTTCCCCTTCCTGGGCTAGGTCCACCTCTTTGACCTTGGCTAGTCCCTCGATTGGTTCGCTCGTCTGCGCTTGACGTTTGGCACCTAATAGAACTACCATCATATCCCCTTTTTTGAATTTCGTAAATCGTTTAGGGAGGTCCTGCGGTTTTTGCTGTTCTTCCGTTCGTGTATCCCTGGGTTGTTTTGCCTTTTCCTACATTAATCATCTGTGCCTCAGGTGGACAGGCAGGTCCCCCTTGGTGCGTCTAGTTGTGGGCGGCCTAGGGATTTCTGGATCACTATCCGAACTAATGTCCGATTCAGAGTCGAACCCTCCGTCTTCGCTAGAAGAGGTGGTCTCCCGTGGTGGGTGCAATTCAGATGGTGATTTAGTCCTAAACATTGATGTCGTTCCTGGCTGGGCTAGGCTTGCTCTATGGCTCCTACGTGTTCCAACCAGGCGCGATCACACTCCACGCGCATGACTCCTCTCTCCATCCTGAAGATACTCTTTTTTTGCGGCTTGGAGTCTGCACGTATTTGCTCTATTTCTTGTCCTTCAGTGTCGTATTCCACGGTATTTACCTCACCCTCACTTTCATCACTGAAGGATTGGCAGTCTTCGTATTCGTCGTTAGAATTCTCTTCATCAGACTGCTCGTCGTCTCCCAGGGCTTGGTATATCTCTGGTCATTGGTCAGGAACTAGGGCCCAATTATACATGAGGTTTAAGTCATGCACTTTGGTCCATTGCCACTTGGATTCATCTAAGAGATCCTGGAGTGGTTTGAAATTTGCAGTTGGATTGCCAGCTAGCTTGTCCGTTAGGTATTCCAATATATCCTGGAGTTCCCTTTTGTTGGTTGGGACTTGGAAGTTGACTGGCTTTGGTTTCCCACAAAGGCTTCCTGCTGCCATCATGCAGACTGGTACGGAGGGTGTGTTGTTAGCCTTGCCAATTGTTTTGATGGCTTGCTCATACGCCTCGTGATTAGAGAACGGCAGGTCAATTGTAGCAAGGACATGCATCCAATCCCGCTAGTCCTCTGGGCATGGGATGTACTTGGTCAAGGGCCCATAGGACTTCTTGACCTGAGCATTACCCTTGAGCACAGCAGAGATGGCATTTAAGTCGACTGGTGAGGTCTTCCAGGTGTCCATCTCTACTCTCACGGTGTTCGTCCTATTGCCAAGGAAGATCAAGCCGTTACCCCAATCTTCGATGACTCTAGCGTTGCGTATCCAGGGTCGGCCTAATAGGATGTCGTAGTCCACTCCCTTCATGACTATAAAGTCAATGGAGAACTGGACACGATCTTCACTGGCCAATTCTTAAGCACCCCTAATGGCTTGACTCTCATACCATTTGCTAGTGTGACATTAAACCTAGCAGTCTCAATAGGTGGGTTTCCCCAAGTCTGAAGCACTGTGTGGCTAAGCACACTAACCCCAGCTCCCGTGTCCATGATTCCCTTTCTCGTGGTATCGCCTAGGGCTAAAACCGGTAAGAGTGCATGCATCTCGGAACCTTCCCAGAAGGCATTGACGTGTAAGGATTTAGGCATAGAGTGCAGCGTCAAACTCGGTATTTGCGTCTCTACATCATGGTCATGAGGGTCTGTCGTGACCTGCTCTCGTGACCCTTCAACCCAATGCTTAAGATCTTGCCATAGGGTGGGATGCTGCCTAAGCAGATCTCCTAAGCTAAGTGTTACAGGGGTAGTCACCAACGTGGTCAGGAGATCGTTGGGTGTTTGTCTCTCTCCTAACCTGGATCGTCTTGACCAGTGGCTGTGACTGAACCGCGGCCTTGTAGCACCGAGGCTTGGCCTTAGCGGCACTGCTTGTGGTGCAGTTGCTTCTCCCGACTTTGGTTGTGGAGGTGAGGTTGGCGTACTTATACTGGAGAGATCATCGATCTCGTCCTCTATGATGGGCTCAGCGTCTTTTAGATGCTCTTGGGCTTCCTTCACCCATTCCTTCACCTTTTCTATGGCCTCTAACTGTTGCTTCGGATGTGGGTATTTCCCTAGTTTAGCACTTCCATTTGCGGCCGTCTTAGGGGCTGAAGTCTTTGCCTTTGCATCAAAGACCTTCTTTCCAGTAGGCAGAGTTGTAGCACTCTCCGTTTTTAGTGCAATTTTAGCTTTTGACCTCTTCCTCCTCCGTCTACGGCTCTTCTTTCCTATCGAGGCTGCATCGAGATTGCTAGGTCGTGGCAGAGAGATGCTAGCTTGCTTTGTTTGGGCATGGGCCATGACCCGCAATGGGATAGGCGTGGCCTCCCTATCGAGGTTCTCGACACCAAACAACCCCAATGAGACAGATAGCACGTTGGTTGAGCTAGAAGACGGCTTTCGCTTTGGGCAATCGACGAAGAGATGGGTGATCCCGCACTCAGCACACCTTTGGTCAGCCTTGTCTTTCTCTATTTTGTTGCTCCCTTTCAAGGCAGCATGATGAGACATGACCTAGGTGACCATAAGTCCAACAAGTGATTGGATCCTGCGTCTGCCCTCCTAGGCCTTTACCTCGTCCTCTTCCTAACGCCATCACCGGTATGGGGCGATAATCCATGAGGACAGTGTTGCCCTCATCGTCATGCGAGATGTAAGGGCATATGTAAGCTTCTTCCTCGTTTGGTTCTTCCATATAGTGGACAGGAGCGTCACTCGATGGATGGGTTACGTAAGGACCAGGCAGTCTAGGAATGCCTGTAGGATTTATTTCCATCCTAGGAATAGCCGGCTTAATATCGTTAGGCGCAAGGAGGGCCAATGGGGCTCCCCTTCCAAAAAATGGCTACGGCCTGTTCACTAAGTAAGACAGGCCCTATGGTTGTGAGGATGGAAGTCTCCTTGGCAATCTACAATACGCAACGTCATGACCGAACCTACCGCAGTTAGCACAAGGTCTTGACCTAGGGTCTTGACACTCGGCTGGCAAGTGGTTTCCGCCATAGTACATGCATTGGACGTGTGGGCAAGTTTATCGTCTCAACATGTCTTGCAACTTGGCTAATTCCACCTTAACATCAGCCAAGTCTCGGTGGTTTTCCCCTTATCCTGGGATGATGGGACTGATTGCTCACTCGAGGCTGACGCTCTCTCTGAATTTCGCAAGTTGGTTTTCTCAGAGTTCGAGCCCTAGAGCTTCGTTCCTTCAGCTGATCGTCAACTCGGATGGCTTCCTCAAAGACCCTAGCTAGCGCGTCTCGTTGCAAGCTCGAGTTGCTTGCCAAAGCCTTATATAGTTCCTCGTTCTGAATCCCGCTGATGAATACCGTTGATACTGCTCTTTCAGTCGGTCGTTCTCCGGTAGGGATTCTCTTGAAGAGACTCCGCACATGGGTCACGTAATTGCGAATGTCCTCCTTCTCTTTCTGCTTGACGTTCAACAAGCGTACTAGTAGATTATCGGAGTATCCGGGCTCGACAAATCTCTTAATGAAGAGATCCTTGAGGCCATCGAAGTTGGCTTGCTCTACGGTATCTAAGCTCATATACCACGTCCTACCCTTGTCGCCCAAGCAAAGCCCGAACGCTTGAGAGCGTTGAGTTAGGTCATTGAGGCCATTGGCTTCGCAGACTTGCTCGAACTGCTCAAAAAAGCTGTATGGATCATCATGGGATTGGTACTTATCGAGTTGTTTGGCAACAATAGGGATATTAGACTAGCTCTTTGAGCCCTGGTTTGCTCCTAATCCTGCGAGTAGCGATGCTGCTAGGGCCGTGGCACTTTGCTCTACAGCCATGTTATCGAGCAGCCGCTTCATGAGAAGCTCACTCAGCGTTAAGTCTCCTTCTAGTGCTCTCTCATGGTCCGTTTGATTTCTGCCAGCCAGGTTCAGCACCCGCTGCACCTCTCGCAACTCCATGCTTTGCCTTTGGCTCCTAGCCTGCTGATCCCTATTGTATTCAGCCATGCTTTGCAATGCTTTGCGGGCCAGCTTTCTCTCCTCTTCTAGATCTACGATGATAGCGTTTATTGTCCTACCGCGGTGCTCATACCGGGCATAACTGTTGTAACTGCTGACCAACTCTACTGAATAGCATCTGAAAAGACTCCTAAGTCAAATTCCTTGTTAGATCTGCGGTTTGAACTTTCTTCTGCCATTGTTGAGTTATCGTACTCTACCAAGCTATCGATCAGGTTCAATAGACTTGTCAAATCCACTTCGTCGGCATCCCTTGCTTGGTCCTACTTTTGCACGTTGATGGTTTGTCTATGTCTTGGGTCCTCTCCTACTAGTGGGTTCCTTGAGTGGTTTATCTAGGTGAGTCCCTTCAGTTATTGAATACAATCCTCAATTTATGGCCACTCAATGTGTGTGTCTTTTCCTGTGCACTTGTGCTCAATCAGGCTTTCAGTTTCCTTAAGTGTACTTTAAGTGCAAAAATTCAGGGTGAGTGCAGCAACCAATTTCTAGGCGTCTTACGCACTCTCACATTGTTTCGGGCCTAATAGGCTTGTTGGTCAATTTTCTGGCCGTCTTGGCAGGGTTTAGGGTTTCCCTAATATGTTGCCTCGTTCGTTTTTTTGTCCAATCAGGCTTTACAACTCAGCAATTTTCGTTTAGGTCTCTGGGTCTAGCAACTGCCTACTTCTAGCTGCTAAGCGGCTGCGCCCTACGATTTTGCCTATTCCGTGTGCCATAATCAAGTTCTGAGCGTCCTAAGGGCTTTCGACAGTTTGTGTTGCTGAGTTCTAGCCGGGTTAGGTCAAATTTTTGAAAATTTGGTAAAATCTACACTCGGTCCAACTGGTCTGAATTGCAGGGTCCAAGTGGGTCACTCAAACAGGCCGAGGCGCATGGGCCGAGGGTCGAATTTGGGACTTGGACAGGGTGGGCTCGGACGGGCCGAGGAGCGGACTTGGACGAAGTCACTCGGACAGATTGGCTCGGATGGGCCGAGTGATCAATTCGAATGAGGTCGCTTGGACGGGCAAAGGCAATTGGGCCGAGGGAAGTGGGCCAAAGGTCGAGTTTGACACGTGGTAGAGGGCCGAATTTGTCCACTGTCCGAATGGTAGACTCGGACGGGCCAAGTAGGTTTGGGCCGAGTGGGCCGAATGGTAAGGTGCCAAGGGCCGATTCTGGGACTCGGCCTAGAAGTGACCGTTCGGATGGGCCGAGCGCAGTGCACATCAACATCATGAGTTTGATTTCGATCGTTCCTTGTGATTTACTCAATCGTATCAGGCACAATCCTCTAGATCCTACCTAAGGGGGTAAGGGAAGGGATTCATATACCTAGGTAGAGTGGTGGGCTCGTCGTTGGTGCGATCGGATCGAATCAGGCAATAGCTCTCTCTCTCTCTCTCTCTCTCTCACTGAAATGGTCACAAATGGGCTCTCCCTTGGCCTCTTGGCTCTTTATACCCCTTCCCGGGTATGGTGTTGGTGCCCCCAATCACTCACTTGCCGATCTTAGGCATCATAAGCGAGCTTTTTGCCATTTTTTGCACGATTTTTGCCTTGTTTTGCAACAGTAAACCCTACTCTTCTCTGGTGCGATTTCCTAATCCTAACCTACTCTAAATGCAACAAGAATCAAAAGCAAAACACTGAAATGATTTCTCCATGTTTTCCAATCATCAAACAAACAAAATAACCCAAAATACTTACTTGTTTTGAAGATCAAAAACACCCAAACTTCCTACCTATCTCAAGCTCCGTTTCGGGGATGAATCCCTTACTTCGATGCTCGATATGAGGCGCGCAAGTGCTCAAGCTTAAATCCGTTGGTCTCGGCAATGGAACCAAAATGTGGGAGCTTTCGCTCAACCGCTAAGACCCATGGACCGCTTATTGTTTCAAGCGTTCCAAGCGAGCTCTAATGGCTATCTCTCACCTAGCCGACACGCCATCGATCCTACGAGTGTAGTGAGCTTACCTAAATGCCGATATGAGTTGCCTCCTCTCTCACACATGCCGGTAGCTCCACGATCCTAGATGCTAGCTCAAGCATCCTCAAGCCTCCTCCACCTCCAAGCTCCATCCTTCATAGCCATGCGCGCAAGAAGAGAGAAGAGAAGAGAAGAAGAGAAGAGGAGATGGTGAAGAGCTTCACCCTCTTGATCCCTCACTCTCACACACTCACTCCCTCACACTCTCACACTCCCTCTCTCAAGAGCACACACAAGCAAGAAGATGAGAAGGAGAGAAGAAGAAGAAGACTCTTGTTGCCACACACCAAAAGAATGAGCTCTTATTCACTTTTTGAACTTTATATATACAAACCCTAAAATCCCATGGGCATCCATCCCTTTTTTATATGACCGGCCATTGTGGCAAGGTCCTTTTTCCATTTCCCTCTTCTAGCCTTATGCCTCTAGCCTACGCCCATCTAATATTTTACAATCGGCACAGGAGGGAGCCTGACACTCCTTTACAAGAGTTTTTCGAGTTTTTGAGGCGCCTTTTCATTTAAAGTTGCACTTTTTGCCCCGGTTCATCTTTAGAGGCCGCTTGCGTGTCTTTGCTCTTTTTCCATATTCCTTTTGATTTTTCCTTCATTTTTTCACCATCTCAACTTGGGGTTAACAATGTCCATAATTCATGGGATTCTTGGTTACACTTGATTGAGTTTGCCTACAATAACTCCACTCGTGCTAGTATTGGAGTTTCACCCTTTGAGGCTATGTATGGTTATAAGGTACTCTTATCCACATTCATCTTTAATGAAAGAATCAATTCTCATGCGAAAGAAGAGTTGGAAATAATGTAGACCCTTCTTCAACAGTGTAAGATTAATCTTAAGAAAGCCCAAGACCAAATAAAGATGTATGCATATGAGAAGAGGCAACCTTTAGGGTTACAAGAAGGAGAATTGGTTTTTTTGAAGGTGTCCAAGTTTCAATATTCTACTTTGAAACTGGATCCAGTAGCAAGCTTGCTTATAGATTTTATGGCCCCTAATAGATCTTGAAGCCCATTGGAGACTTGGCATATAGATTGGAGCTATCCTCTTCCACTAAGATTCATAATATATTCCATGTGTCAGCTCAAGTCTTTCTATGGTGATCATGTTGATATAGTTAATGAGTTGCCAACCTATTGATGAAAAATGTCTTATTTAGTACATCTCAGAGGTTGTCATAAGTCAGCATGAGAAGAAGCTTTGATCTCATTCTATCATTGAATATTTAATCAAATGGAGAGGTTTACCACATGAGGAAGCTTCTTGGAGTCCTGATTGTATATTATATGATTATCCTTACCTATGGGACACATTGGTGGCTGAAGCTTACTGACTATGGAGCCAGTTATGGTACAGACAGGGACTTGATAGCAGACTATTTTAGAATGATTTTTATTCTACCTAATTTTCAGAATTATGCCACCTAGATAGGGTCAAAGTACTCTTCAATAGCTAAGTTTTGACATGTGGCACGCTTCATTTAGATACTTCTATCAGAAGTTGTAGCGGATTTGATTCAATAAGGTCTATTTATACATCAAGCTATCTACTTCATTTTGAGCTCATCAATTGAAGACTTTAAGGCTCCAAGTACTTTTGAAGGATTCTTGATCATGTACATAGTTGAGGCCTACTTCCATTCCTTCATTTCAATCCATATGTCTCTCATTTTCATTCATTTTTCCATTTGTAAAGTTAAAAATAGAGTAGTACTCTGTTCTATCCATCCTTTTCTAATCTTTGTAAGTTTGTTTTGGAGGGCAAATACCCTTGGGATGGGATGGATTGTAAGAAGGTGGGAAGAATAGTGATTTAGTATGTAAATAATAGTGATACCATGTCACACTGACATAAGTATAAGAGGGGACATGCAAATTTTCTCATCTTTTTGACACATTAATATATTAATGTCCTTCTCCTCATTACCTTGTTCTCAACTTCAACGGCTTCTTCCTCTTTTCTATCTTTCTCTCTCCTATTCTAGTCTTTCTCTCTTGTTGTCACTCTCTTTCTCTCACTTTTGCACTTCTTCTCCTCTCTCTTTTGTAGTCTTCAATCCCCTCTTTCTCTGTCTCCAGTTCACTTCTTGACAAAAGCCCAATGACACTCATCAATAAATTTATCAAATGGCTATAGCATTTGAGACACTTTCTCAAGCATATAAAATGATAGATATGTGAATTGTAAATTATTGGCCTCATCTTTGATCAGAAGACCACGTATTGGGAGGATAGTGAAACACCTTTTGAAAGTGAAGCTATTAAAAAAGATATCCTTACAATGCTTCCAAAGAAGAGCACTAAAGCCATGCATCTCATCATAAATTGCGCTCTAGTCATAAAAGTAAATAACCCTACAAAGAAATGACCATAAAAGGAAAATGAGAGATTTAGAAAACAAATCGTAAAAAGGATACAGTGGTTGTTGTCCTTAGGACTTATGCCCCTTTTTGCATTAAGATAGAGTGGTTGTTGTCCTTGGGACTTATGCCCCTTTTTGTAATTAAAGCTAATAGTTTTTGCAAAAATGGGCTCCTTTCTCTTTTGTAAGATTTTTTCTCTTTGAGGCATGCAACCAATAAACACCTACAAAGTTAGTGCACACAATCATAATCTAAAAGTATGCATCTAGCAAGCCTCAAAACTAGTCAAAAATATTACACTAAGCAAAAGAAAGAGTAAATTTTCATAGGGTGTGAGATGCCTAAAGAAGATTCAAAAGGCAATCAGGGCTCTTAATAATGCAATTCCAAAGCTTCCCTTCCAAAGACTTTGTAGCAAGGAGATTTGTCGTAGTTATTGTCTCAATAATTTTAGATGGAAAAGAATAGCTCTTGACTACATCTAGAAGGCCATAGAAGACTATTTGATTGAGTTTTTGCGAGATGTTACATCTATGCTACTCGTGTATATAGGTTGACTCATCAAGAAAATAGGCATTCATGTGGTTGGAGAGTAATTAAAAATGCTAAAAGATTGATTCATTTTATTTATTTTAATGAGGATAAAGTTATAAAGGTAGTATGAAAAACATTTAGCTTTAAGATAGAGTTTTACTCAAAACATAGTCCATTACAAAATAGTAGTGAAGTAACACTCTTTTTATTCCAATGTATATAATTTTCTACAAATTGTTACAATACTAAGTACATCTAGTATGTGAGAACAAATCTTTCGAAGTATATAATCATCAATTCAACAATACCTAAGAGACAAGGAGGACATGGAGAGTGAAGAAGTGGACAAGGAAGGAGAGATGGTAACAAGTGTGGAAAGTACACCTTGATCACCTAAGGCAACCAAATGACCAAAGAAAGGCCAAATGACTTCTAAAAATATCCTCTCATAAGAAAAATCCTCACAAAAAGAAATAGGTTTGTTGTATTGCCTTATAAATACTCATGAATGAAATCATAATGAGAGAAAAGAGAGATTTGCTTCAATGTCAATACATGTATTCATATTGATAGTAAAGAAACCTTGTCCTTAGTATCCTTATATCATATATTCTTATCTCTCCTCTTTGATATTGATAAGAAATTTTAGCACAAATATTTGTCATTCAAGAAATGGAATCAAATATACACTTATGTATAACCTAATGCAGAGACTTACCCTTTTGTTGTTAAGTTGGAATACAAATGAGCTTGGAAATTCAATATCTGCCTTCTATAAGTCCATCCTCACTTGAAATAGTGCACATAATTATCTAACCTTTAGGATTGTAAGAACATCCTTGTTGAATCAAATATAAGGATCCAATATAATATCTTTACCAAAATCATCAAGGTTTTTGTCTAAAGCAACCTGATTGCCACTAGCATAATGCAATCTATTTTGATAAAAGCTAAGGATGATATTTTAAGTATCTATCATTGTATTTACAAGAAATGAAGATGTGATCTATCTTATAAGTTATCTTGTCTTCTAACATAGTATGCCATCCTTCATCATCAATAAATTGCAAGATATGATCATTTTCTAGTCTTTTCACTAAGAGCATTGCCTTTGATCTTCTTATATCTATGTATTGGAAAAGAAGTTGACCAATATATTAATAGGTATTAAAAATGTGGTCTTGCTTAGCTTACTCAAGATATTAGGTTTCAATGCTCTTTGCATCTCAAAACACAATTTACACCTATAGCATACATGGTAGGGCTTGGCAAAGGCCATCCAAATGTAACATTCCCTGTTTTCTCCCCCATAGGAACTCCCTCCCTTTTTAATTTCTATATATATATATATATATATATATATATATATATATATATATATATATATATATAAAATGGTTAGTTCAAAAAATTTTCCCTCTCTCTCTCTCCCCGCTGACAGCACGTCGGGGAGAGAGAGAGGGAGTGATGTGGTGTAATGGGGGGGCACGCAGGCCCCCAGGTGGGAGGGGTGGCCATGCCACCCACCTCCTCCCCCCTCCTATAAAAGGGGAGGCCCCTCCCCCTCCCTGATACATAGAGAGAGTGCCCCCCTCCCTACTGCTTCACCCTCTCCCTCCGTCGACAGCTGCGTGGCCCTGGGCTCCCGTCAATGACTCTTCCCCCCTCCTCGCTCGTGTGGTAGTTGCGACAGTGCCCCTGGGCCTTCCGTTTGAGTCTTCACCCCCTCACTCCGACCTGCTGCGACAGCACCCCCTGGGCCTATGACTCAAGCCACCCCCTGATTGCCAGTTGCCGTGGCCCCCCATGAGAAGAGAGAGAAGAGGAGGAAGCAGGAGAGAAGAAGAAGGAGAGGGAGAGAGAAGATAAGAAGAGAAGTAGAGGGAGAGAAGGAGAAGAGAGAAGGGGAAGGAGAGAGAGAGAGAGAAGAAGAGAAGAAGAGAAGAAGAAGAGGAAGAAGGAGGGAGAGAGAGAGAAGAGGAGGGAGAGGGAGAGAAGGAGAAGAGAGAAGGGGAAGGAGAGAGAGAGAGAGAAGAAGAGAAGAAGAAGAGGAAGAAGGAGGGAAAGAGAGAAGAGGAGGAAGAGGGAGAGAAGGAGAAGGAGAGAAGAAGAAGGAGAGGGAGAGAGAAGAGAAGAAGAGGGGGAGAAGGAGAAGGAGAAGGAGAGAAAAGAAGCAAAAGGAGAGAAGAAGAAGGAGAGGGAGAGAGAAGAGAAGAAGAGGGAGAGAAGGAGAAGAGGGAGAAGAGGAAGAGGAGAGGGAGAGAAGAGGAGAAGGAGAGAGAGAGAGAGTAGGAGAAGAAGAGAAAAGGGAGAGAAGAGAGGAAGGGAAGGAGAGAAAGAGGAGAGAGAAAGAAGGAGGAGAAGAAGGAAGAAGAAGTAGAAGAGGTAGAAGGAGGGAAGAGAGAAGTAGAAAAAGAAGAAGAAGAGGAAGGAGAGAGAGAAAGAAGGAGAAGAGAAGAGGAAGAAGAGAGGGAGAGAGAGAGAAGGAGAAAGAGAAAGGAAGAGAGCTGGAGACAAGTCACCCCCTCATCGACAAAGGATTCCCTTCCCGCGACCTTTCCCTCCCGAACCGGTCATCCTGAAGGCCGCTAAGGCCCGGACTACCCAAACCCCGAGTAGAAATGGCTCCAAGGAAGAAAATTGTGGGAAGCATAGGTGCCAAAGCTACCATTGGTACCGGTAATGCGGGAGAGGTGAGCGGAGCAGCCAACACAATAAACACACCTAGGAACACGAATCAAACCCAGGTTCTTTAAGCGTTATAACTAATTATGTATTATTTTTCGTGGAAGAGATGAAAGGGTTGGCTATGTGCATGGAACAAGAACAAGTCTTAGGGTTTTTATTTACTCTAAGTGCTAACTTGCCTGCGTGAAACGATAGAGTATGGAATTCACATAAGTTTATATGCATGAAATGATAGCTTGTACACACATAAAATGATAAGGTTATCGCCTTACTTCACATAAAATGATAGCTTTTTAACCAGTTCAGTGCATGAATAGTCATTTAGAGTTCATCTTTCGCAATCATGATTAAAAGAAACACATGAAATGTTAGTTTCTGTTCACGAGATACTCTTGCACCGTTGGACAAAAACCTAGACTTTCATATACGCAAGTCACATGTGATCCGGTGCATCAGGAATAAGTACTCATTGCCAAGAATGAAGAGAGATAAAGGTTGTTTAGGATGTACAACTATACTAAGTGCACCATGTGCATGATGGATAAGGTTGATTGGAAAATTTTGCATAGAATTGCACTAAGAGAAATGGAAGGAACGCATGCATCTAGACTGTATCTTGAAGGTCTAAATGAAGAGTCCTATGTTGCCAAGTGTATTAACCAAACTTGATTAGAATTGGAAGATTAAAAGACCTTTGGTTGGGTTGCGAATGAAGGCATGTCCTGTTGTCCAGTTAATACTTGGGTTAGGTTAGGATACCATAAGGTAAAACCCAAGGAAAAAGGGCAAGTCAAAATAAGTTAATTTACCAAGAACATTTGCTTGCGTAATCTTGTTTGAGATTATTGGGATCTCGCCAAGTCGCGAACAATCCAGGATCGGATGCTGGGAGCATCCGAGAAAAAGACCCAGGATTGGATGCTGGGAGCATCTGGAAATAAAAGGAGTCACACCTTAGTAGTTGGTCGTACGAACGACCTCCGAAGTGTTTGTGATTGTACACTTAGGTACATTATTTGATCTCTTTGTTCAAGGAACTAATTCAAGGAAAAAAACACTTAATGCTTTAGGTTAAAAGCCTGGAGAGAGAGGCAGGAACAGCAATCTCCGACTGTCTACCTGGCCCTATCCAAGGGGGTTGTTAGCTGCGCCGGGTATATGGACCTAACCCACTGCGAGAGATCTCTCTATGGATGCTACTTGGAGCAGGAGGATGCTTGGGTGCCAGGGGAGGCTCTGGTTGTAAATCCCTTGCCTTAGGCTCCCGCACAAGAGGCCGACGTGATTCGAGATGGGATCTCAAGGCCTGTGTACTAGTCAACGGACGGAACTTGGACCAGCAATCTTGTAGATTGCTGGGATAGCCTTCGAGCATGATATTGGATGTACTCCAGGATTATGATAAATAAAGATCAGATATTGGAGATAAAGGAACTTGCTTGACATTGTTTTTATGTTAGTGCCTAAGTTGCGTGAAGGAACCTATGATTAATTTGATTAATTAAGGAAGCTACTTTTACATGTCAAAACATAATGTGGTAGGTAATTAGATAACTAAAGCAAATTGAGGAAAGTGCGGTGGATGTGACTTAGGTCCATCCTACGGAAGGGTGGTCCCGGTTAGCTGGGAACTTTTCTCAAATGATGAGATAATAAGACTATGAAGACCTAGTGTTAGTAGATGTAGAATCCTGGTTTATTTTGTTTTAGGGGAAAGGAATGGGACTATGCCGTAAGGCAAAGAGGTTGAGCTTCACATCCCTCTCGTTTGCCATTCTCCATCAACCAAGTGCAGAATGAATCCGCTTTCACTCTGTTGTTCCTACGCAAAAAGGTACATCTGGAGCTCGATGCTAGCTTCTTCCTAGAGACTTTACTGATAGGAAATGCATCCTGACCTCAGGTCGATCCCAAGTGGGAATGGCCAGACACTTTTGTTCGGGCTGAATCGGGAAGACCTAGATCACAAACCCTGTGTCATTCCTTGTGAGTGCCAGGCGGAGCCTTCTAGACCCTCCTCCCGATGGGCTGCTAAGACGTGTCCCACAAGCAGACAAGTGGACATGTTACAGTTGGTATCAGAGCAAACCAACGAGATTCAAAGATTACAAGGGAACTTAATGGAAGAAAATAAAGGGAATAAGGGGACAGTGAGGGGAAGGTGAGTGGAATAGAGTGGTGTTTTTTGTTGAAAACATTCATTTACTCACTTATGGAAGCTGGGTTGCAGAGTCACGAAGCATGGAGCAAGTTCTTGGTGTTCCAGGTCATGTTCATGACTGCAATGCATGCTTCGGATTATCATCAGAGGCTAGGCATGATGAATATTCTGGACCGCATCTATAATCCTTCACCCCTGTATGTAGAACAGAGATGGACAGGAGAATCAAGAACATACTACATAGCAGCCCACCGACTCGCGTACCTTCAGACCAACTTGAAGAGAATCAAGTGGATGGAGGATTTAAAGATTGTGAAGCTCTTCATCTTTGTCGAAGCTCACGCAAATGCAACTCTGCACGTTGGCGGATGGCAAGTCAAGCAGAACAAGCATATCTATGAAGAAGTGACCCAGGTGATCCCTGCTGATAGTATCAAAGTGTTAGGGCGATATGAGAAGAACATGTATCAAAGGAAGGGATACCCCAAGCTTCCTATGACTTATCGTTTCCTGAAAATCCATGACCCCACTCCATATTATTACTCAGTCCCTGTAGCTGATTGTAACACAATCTTATTTTCCCCAAACTGATGTATCAATCGGCTTGTCCTACTCACCCAAAATAAATGTACTCAAAGGCTTATGCCCTCATGAATAAATAAGACTTTTTACTATTGTCTATCTTGATCGTAAATGTTAGAAAAGGTGTTAAGTGATTAAGTCACTTGACTAAAAGCTGTGCAAGTCATATTAATGTGATATGGGGAACGATTGATAAGATGTTAACATAAAAAATCTTATTGTCCAGACACAGCCCCAAGCGCAAGTTCCAAGTCTAAATCCTACACTAAGTTTAGTTGTGATTCAAGAGAAGAAGTTCCTTCTCAAACAAATTAAGCCACCTGAGTTTGATGGCAAGGGAAGGACTGTTCAAGCCGATGCCGAGATTTGGATTGAGTCCATGGAGGATTACTTTGAGGCAGCAGGAACTGCACCTGCTAACCAAGCCATGCTCGCCAAACTTAAGCTTACAGGTGAAGCGAGACTTTGGTGGAAACAATGGTGCAGAGACCAAGCAATCTCGGAAGGGACAGTCACTTGGGAGAAGCTTAAGGAAGTTGTGCAAGGGAGGAATCTGCCACCTACCTACTAGACACAAAAGATGAATGAATTCTATGACTTGAAGCAGCTAGGACCATCCCTTAATACATATTATTCAAAGTTTGTTTCTCTCCTAAAGTATGCGCCTCCAATGGATATGACACAATAGGTGTCAAAAGTCTGTGCTAGGTTGAATCCACCCATAAATACCCGCTTGGAATCAATGCGCCCAACGGACCTATAAGCGCACTCATTCGAGCTGCTCCAATATAATACAGGAGGTGCAGACCAAACCAAGGAACAACATGACTTGGCCTTACAGAGATTAGAACAAGGGTATGTCCAGGGCTCAAACTAAGAGAGCGCAGGGTCAGAATCAAGGCCAAAGGAAGAAAGCTAGGGCCAATGCTATCAACAACTTTGTTCCTACACAAGGTAATGACCGCAATCTACGTTGCTTCCATTGCAACGAGCTTGAATACTTCAAGAGGCATTTTCCAAAGCTTCGCAGAGGACATCGCCAAGGGCAATTCCAAGGAGCCGCCCATGGCCAAGGAACCATCATCATGGCCAGAGGAAGAACCTCTAGTGTTTTCAACAAGGAGCTGGGCGATGAAGAAGATCCATCCATGGATGCTGACATTGAGAGGGCAATGGTCCACGCCGCTCTTCACAAGAAGGGTCTGAATCACCAATTCTCGGTGATTCAAACTCCATCAGATTATGAAGGTAAAATCTTCAAAACCCTAATTGATTGTGGCAGTACACATTCCTTCATTTCACCGATTTGTGCAAAAAGGTTAGAGATAGCCACAATAGACACACCTACTTTACTTGTGGAATTGGCAAATGGTCGTGATGTCTCTTGTACTAGGCAAACTGCTAAGGTGAAATTCCTACTAGGTGGGAAGCCAACTTCGGTGAGATTCAAGGTAATGAGCCTAGGTGTCCACGAGTGTTTACTTGGAATGGATTGGCTAATACCCAATGATGCCCACATCCACTGTGGAAAGGGCCAAGTCTCCTTCCAAAATTCTGAAGGGGAACTAGTCACGACTCAAGGAGATGATGGTAAGCCAAAAATGCATGCTGGCAAAAGCAACCCGGATAATAAAAGGTGTTAGAAAGGGCCTACCTGTCTATTTGATTAAATTGAATAAGCTAGATCAGAATCAGGAATCTAGGGAAGAACCTTCATGGTTAAGAGAATACGCAGACGTATTTCCTGAAGAGCTGACAAAACTTCCTCCCCAAAGGAAAGTCGACCACGAAATCAAACTGGCGCTAGGAGCTGCACCAGTCACAAAGAGGCCGTATAAGATGTCCATCCCGGAAGCTATCAAATTGAAAGAGCAACTCAAGCAACTGTTAGACCAAGGCTACATCTGTCCTAGCAATTCACCATGAGGAGCTCCAGTGTTGTTCCAAAAGAAGAAAGATGGAACGCTTCGTCTATGCATTGACTACAGGGGGTTGAATCAATCAACCATAAAAAATAAATACCCCATTCCAAGAGTAGATGAATTACTTGACCGTCTTCAAGGTGTGAAGATATTCTCTAGGATAGATCTCAAATCTAGATTTTATTAGATAAGGATGAAGGAAGAAGATATCTTGAAAATTGCATTCAGTACGAGGTATGGGCACTTCAAATTCCTAGTGATATCATTTGGACTGACGAATGCTCCTGCTACCTTCAATAGGTTGATGCAGGATATCTTTAGGCCCTATCTTGATGACTTCGTACTCGTCTTCTTTGACGATACCCTAGTCTACTCTTAACATGAAAAAGATCATGAACCCCAGCTTTGCATTATTCTTGAAACAATGAGAGCACACAAGCTTTATGCCAAGAAGAAGAAGTGTACATTTTTCAAGCGACAGATTGAATATCTGGGATTCATTGTATCAGCGGAAGGAATTTCAGTAGATCCAGCTAAGGTCAGAGATGTTTTGGAATGGCCAACACCAACTTTTGTCAAAGAAATACATAGCTTTCTTGGATTGACAGGATGGTACAGGATTTTCATCAAAGATTATGCTTTGATTGCAGCACCTCTGACTGATCTACTAAAGAAGCAAGTAGCAATTGTATGGTCACTTGCCGAATAGACTAGCTTTGACAAACTAAAACGAAGCTTAGTATCAACACCCATCCTGAAACTTCCTGATCTTAGTAAGGAGTTTGAAGTGGTACAGCGCACTTGCTTTAGGATGTGTGCTTATGCAAGAAGGCCATCCCATAGCATATTCTTCAAGGAAATTGAAGAGCTATGAAAGGAATTATGCTAACAATCTGGAGCTGTTGGCTGTCATCCATGCTCTCAAACTTTGGAGACATTACTTGCTAGGTAACAAATTTTTCCTTAGTGACGGAACACAAGAGTCTTAAATGGATCTTCACCCGGAATGAGCTCAATATGAGGCAACATCGATGGATCAAAGTGCTGGAAGAATATGATTTTGAAATCAAATATAGGCCTGGAAAAGAGAATGTAGTTGCCGATGTACTCAGTCGCAAGGGATTTCTAAATTCTCTTATTTTGCAGGATCCATCAACAGCAAGATCTCTAGCCACAAAGGTATCAACAGCAAGATCTCTAGCCACAAAGGTATCAATGCCAAACAACCCAATTCTTGAGCTAGCTAAGGAAGAGGCCTATCATGACCCCGTCTATCAGAAATTGCTAAGGGAGATCCCCATCAAAGATCAAGACCCAAAGCTAAAGACGAAGTATCAAGAATTCTTTGTCAATAGTGGACTTGTCTACTTTAGGACAAGATTATGTATCCCTGCAAGCCAAACTCTCAAGCAAAAGATACTTTGGGAAGCCCATGACTCCCCTTTCTCACGACATCCTGGCTATGCCAAGACCCTTAATGCGGTCAGGAAGAGCTATTACTGGGATAGGCTCGAGGGTGACGTTCTCAAATATGTCACAAAATGTTTGTCTTGTCAACGCATTAAGGCAGAACGTGTCAAAATGCCTGGGAAATTGCAACCACTTGACATTTCCCAAATGAAATGGGAATTCATTAGTATGGACTTCATTGTTGGCCTACCCCAAGTCTAGGGAGGATACAACTCTATTATGGTTGTAGTAGATATGCTCACCAAGGTCGCACGTCTCATCCTTGTCAAGACAAACTATAAAGCTTCAGATATCGCAAGATTATTCATCAAGGAAATAGTCAAACTGCATGGATTACCCAGAAGAATCATTAGTGATCGTGGCTCTCTCTTCACATCACACTTCTCGAGGGCTATCTTTGAGGCTATTGGGACTCAACTATGTTTCAGTATAGCTTACCATCCCCAAATTGATGGTCAAATAGAACGATTCAATCAAGTCATTGAAGATATGCTTAGGGCATACTACTGTCGCGAACCCAAAAAGTGGATTCAATATTTGCAACTGGTTGAGTTTGCCTACAATGCTTCTTACCAACAGAGTATTCAGATGACCCCTTTTCAAGCATTGTATGGGCATGATTGTCGTACCCCTTTGAGCTTCTCGGATCCAACTTTGAGAGTAGAAGCTTCAAGGCAGATGCTGGAAGACATGGAAGATCAAATCAAGTCAATAAGACAAGACATCCAAGCTGCCAAGGATAGACAAAAGGCTTACACTGACTTAAAATGGCAAGACAGATCCTTCATTGAAGAAGGTGATATGGTCTTCATCCGCATACGCCCTAAAAAGAGTTCACTGTTCTTGGGAGAGTACAAGAAGCTAAGTCCAAGGTATTGTGGACCTTATAGGATCACTAAGTGCCTAGGACCTAATGCTTACAGACTATAGCTGTCCGCAACCCTAAAGATTCATAATGTATTCCACGTTAGCCTATTGAAAAAGTACCTACCTAATCTGAATCATGTACTTGATTGTTAACCCTCAAACGAACGAAGGTGGAAAATCCGAAAAAGCTAAAGTAGAAGACAAAGGCCAAGGCAAAGAGAAATGGAAGACAAAGACGCACAAGGAGAAAAGTCCTAAATTAGGGAGAAAGGCGCGTAAGGAAAAGCGCAAGTCAATACTTTAGTAAAAGAGCCCAAGCGCATCATGGTTTAATTCAAGGAGCGCTGGACTCTCACCCATGCAATTTGTAAATGTAGATGGGCAGTGGAAAGGAAGCTAGGAAGATAGAAGGACAATGGAAAAAAAAAGGGCCTAGGCCATGGCCGGCCATGTAAAAAAGGGGATAAGGGGATGACTGCCCAAAAGGGATTTGGGGTTTTGTATATAAAGTTGAAAAGTGAATGAGAAGCTCATTCTTGTGTGTGGCCAAAAGTGGCTCTCCTCTTCTTCTTCTTCTTCTTCTTCTTGCTTGCTTGCTTGAAGCTTGTGCTTGAGAGAGGGAGTGTGAGAGTGTGAGGGAGTGTGTGTGAGGGTGAGGGACCCGAGGAGGAGAAGCTCTCCATCTTCTCCTCTCTTCTTCTCTTCTCTTCTCTTCTCTTGTCTTGCTCGCGGCAATGGAGCTTGGAGCGTGGAGCTTGAGGATGGAGCTTGCTTGAAGCTTGCACTTGGATCGTGGAGCTACCAGAGTGCGCGGGAGAGGAGGTAACTCAATCGGCATCATGGAGGTAAGCTCACTACACCCGTAGATATGGATGGCGTGTCGGCTATGTGAGAGGTAGCCATTAGTGCTCGGCTTGGAACGCTTGAAACAATAAGCGGTCTGTGGGTCTTGGCAGTTAAGCAAAAGCTCTCACATTTTAGTTCCGTTGCCGAGACCAACGGATTCAAGCCTTGAGCACTTGCGCGCTTCGAATCAAGCATTGGAGTAGGGTTTTCCCCGAACTAGTGCTTGAGGTAGATAGGTAGGAAGTGATCGAGTTTGAAGAGGTATTCGATCTCCTTAGCAAGTAGGTTTTTGATTTGTTGTTGAATATTAGAGTAGGACAATCCATCTCCATCTCTGGTTTTGATTTTTGTTGCATTAGGTTAAGGTTAGGATAGGAAAAAAGAAGGAAAACAGTAGGCTTTTCTATTGATGTATAACAGGCTGAAACAGAAAAATAGGGGCATAAATTCAGATATCTGGCTGGAAGAGTATGAGGGACTATCCTCTGAAGTCACAGCAGGCTAGGATGGGGCAATAAGAGGCCCAAGGAACCAAGAAAGGCCACATTTGACATCCTGCCCTCTGAGAAGAGAGTATGCTTGAGAGCCATGGAGAGAGAGAAGAGAGAGAGAGAGCTGCGGGGAGATCATCAACGTGCTGATCGATTCGAGCACCACACCATTTTCAGGTACGCCAAGTGTTTCCCCTGTTGCTTTGCATCTAATTTGATGGCACGGCACGATTTGGTGAAGTAGACATCAGCCTAGAGACGTCACGTGCAATTTGCGGGCCGTCGGCCGCGTAGTCGGACCAGTTCGTCCGAGTCCCAGAATAGGATTGCCCTATCTCTGGAGTCGGACCGTCCGACTCCAAAAATCGGACCTCTCCAAAAAACCGTCCAACTTCGAAAATCGGACCACCCTCCCGATCCGATTCCCAGAATTGGACCAGTCCAGAATCGGACTCGGACCACTCCCAGAATTGGACCACCCTTGTCCGACTGATTGGACACTCACCCGTTCGATTTTGAAAATCGGACACTTGGACCCTGAAAATCGGACACACGGAATCGGACCACTCAGAATCGGACACTTGTCAAAATCGGACGCCTGATTCCAGAAGTCGAACGTGACCAAGATCGGACCACTGGGCTGATCGGACCAACCCAAAATCGGACATCCGATTCTGATAATCGGACTCCTGAAAATCAAATATCTGAGAATCGGATAGAAAACTGTCAAAATCGGACAGGTGTCTAGAACACAAATTTTGATGCATCTAAACCCCAAAATTGACCCCAAAGGCTATGTAGAGCTAGAGGTACATCACAGATCCATCACTGGGCGGCTGAAACTTAGAGCAAGTAGTTCAAAATTTGGCTATAAACAGTCCTCCAAATTGCGCATGGTGTTAACAGTAACGGCCCTGCGAGCCGGGGGGACTGCCCCCCCAGACCCCCGTAGAGGGGGCTTTGCCCCCTTTGCACCTCCCCTAAGTAGGTTGGAGAGAAAACGTGTGCCGTGACAGGTCCTCCAAATTGGACCCTAGTGTAATAATGTGTTGAGTGTAAAATATGTTGGTTTTTGGGCTGATTTTTTGTTGTTTTTGATGATAAATGATTATTTTTGATGACTGATTTTTGAATTTGAAGATATTTTGAAGTGTTTGAAAAGGTTTGGATAAGTTTGAAGGGTTTTTTATGGTTTTTGATGAGAATGTTTGGTTCTGTAAGGTCTGATTTTCTTCTATTTTCTTCTATTTTCTTCTATTTTCTTCTATTTTGTTTTTATTTTGGTAGTAGTAGAGATGGTTGAATGAATGTTTTGAGAGATGATTGAAGTTATGTGAAGAGGTTTATGAAAGATTGAATTGGTTTTGTTTTGGTTTTTATGATTTTTATGGGTTCTATTGATCTTCTGTGAAGTTCTGTAAGCTTCTGTAGCTCTATTGTTCTGTACTTCTGTTGCTCTGTGGTTCTGTTCTGTTGTTTCTGTTGAGTGTTATGATGGATGTGTGGATATTTTGGGAAGTGCTTTTGTCTTAAGGAAAGGATGAATGGAAGCTCTATCCAAGCTAATTGAAGTGAAGAAGTAACTGCTGAAGATTCACAGAACGTTACAGAAGACAGTGACAGAAGACAGATCTCACAGGACACTATGAAGTCTCTGGTGCCCCTTCATACCACACATACCTTTTGGAAGGTGTATTCACGACCAAGAGAGGAGTATTATGTGTGATTATTGATTATTGTAGTGAGGAGATTATGTACATTTGAGAGAGTATCATTGAGAGAGAGAAAAGTGAGAGATAGTCAATTTTATGCATGAAAACAATGTATCTACATGTGAGAGAAGAGAGAAGGATTATGAAGAAAATAAAGAAGAATACTATGTGATGTATTTCCAAGAAAAAGTGGTGTCTTTCTTTGGTGCTTTATTGTTCTTTTGATGGAGATTATGAAGATTTTGAAGAATATGGTTGATTTTATAAAATCCGTGGGAGATCTACATGTTGCTGCATGAAGATTTGTTATGCATGGTGTTCATTTCTTCATTGTGATCATATAAAACCTAATAAAAAAGATTGTGATGATGACAAGATAGATTTTCTTGCAGTAGAAACCCTATTTCCTTGGTGTCTCTCTTGGGGCTCCATGTTTTTGGTGCGGCCATCAACAAGCACAAACAGAGGTTGAAAATGGAAGAAGTGGCACTGTGGAAAAAGAAGTAAATCAATGGATAGTAGAGTTCCTACCACTGTTGAAGAATTGCAAGCCTTCATTGCCAAGGCAACATTCTACAAAAGATTCATTCCCCAATGGAGAAAGCACAATGCCATTCTGATGAAGTCCCTCTGTGACGGTCTGTTTTCACTACCCTCTGAAGCTGTAGAAAGTTGCATCACAGTTGCAAAGTTCCTCCCACAAAACTGAAGAGTAGAACAGAGAGAATGAGTATCAATGGAGGATTTGGCCTTCATTGAAGAATTTCCAGATATCATCAAGTGGGAAATAGTCAAGAAGCTTCAGGAGTCGTGGTTTGTGGAGGTTCACAAAAATAAGAAGGAATAGAGCTGGAATTTGTTCGTGGATGCTCAACAGCAAGATACATGGGATGCTTGGTGCACTGATACTCTTCTGTTTGTCCAATTAACAACCTACTGGAAGTTGGTAGACAGAGTGTTTTTCACAACATACACTGTTGAAACCCTCAGAAGCTGGCATTATTATAATGATGCAACAACGATCCTAAGAAGAATGAGTTTTGATACTTTCAGAACAGAATATCTTCCCCTGTGCAATGGCATGAAAGCATAATTTAGAGATGTTGAAAAGGAAGAAGTAGAAGAAATGTTGGCAAGAGAGTCCTCCAGAGACTGAAGCCTTCTGTTATCCCTCTATGGAGCACTAACAACATAGTGGAGCCAACCCCTTCATGAATGACGACATCAGGAGACAAGCACTAAAATGACTTCAGAGGTACGTGAGAAGAGAGAAAGCAAGAATCAAAGCCGAGAACGAGCTAGCAGGAGAAGCCGCCTTTGACGCCCTTTCAGAACTCTTTATAGAAGTCCCAATGGCACAGCAAGCCCTTCCTCCTCCTGATGGAGGTCCACTTCCAAGCCAGATGCATCCTGGAAATATTGATGATAGGCCAGCGAATATAGTCCCGTTGTCAATTTTTAAGGGAGAGTACAATGAAGACCCCGATCTTCATGTAGCAGAGTTTATGGTAGCATGTGTGGCTAACAATGCCAGAACCCCTGAGCATTGGTTGGCAATATTCCCCGCCACTTTCAAGGGCGCGGCGTTTCAGTGGTATGAGAGACAAGTAGCAGGAACGTATGGCACATGGGATCAAATGGCCTTTCTCACTAAATTCAGGCGTGAAGGTTTTGAAGAGCGGATGCGAGAAGAATTCATGAACTTGAGTCAGTCTGTTGGAGAATGAGTGGAAGCGTCTGTCTCCAAAATGGAGTCCATACTGAAGAGATGGACCAACCATAATCTAGATGATGGCATTCAGAAGGGAGTCTTCCTCAGAGGATTACAACCAGAAGTCCATAAGTTTGTGGAACTGCAAAGACCAGCAACACTGCAAGCTGCCAACAGAAGATGCAAGACTGTACGATGAAGTAGAAGCTAGATTGGCGATGAATCCAGGAAGAGGAGTCCCACCTCCTCTGATGCCAAGAATGATGTACCCACCAAATACAATCCCAGGGACTGTCCCCTACCCCTACCAACAGATGCCCCCAGTATCATAGTACAGTGCACCAAATCCATAGTGGCCACAATCAATGCCTCAAATGATGGTTCAACCACAACAACAATGGTCCCAAACAATTCCCCCAATGCCAAATCAGCAGCAATAGTGGAACCCTACCAACTGGAGCCAACAACCAACAGTTCAAATAGGAGCTCTGAATCAGAATCAGAACAGACACCCCTCTGCACCAGCCCAACCTGTTTATGTAGTGATTATAGAGACTCCTCAAAACCCTACTGCTAGTGCCTCAGGAGGAGAAAGCTTGAAGGATTATTTATCCAACTCAGTATTGCAAATATCAAAAAGGAGTTGATGGATGTGATTACAGAGCAATTGCAGACACTGAAAGTGAATACCGCTAGCATATCCAACGTTGCAGGAGTAGGAAGAGATGTGATGCGGTCAAATACTTGGTGTGGTAAGTGTCATCAAGCAGGCCATTTAGCCACTGAATGTACACGAAAGCCAACAGTCCCTGGAGCTTTATGCTCCTACTGTCTTAGGAAGAACCATACAGAGGATATTTGCTCTCTGAAGGAGATGCATGATAGGAGATGGAAGGAAAAAGACGCAAGATTCAACCTGCTGGAATCCAAAATGACAACCCAAGATATTGGGCTAAAGCCTAGAGACTTCGGTCCTAACTTCGGACCCAGAAGATTTCCATCCCAAAGTTACAGAGGAAGACAGTCTGGCGGTGGTCAGAGATCAGAAGTGGAGTGTTACAGATGCGGAGAAAGGGACACATTTCACCAAATTGTCAAAATCCCAGAAGGTCAGTGGATTACAAGCTCTTATGCAGTCGATGCAAAGGAGAAGACCACACTGTAAAAGACTGTCCAAGCCCAGCTCCAGTGAAAAACAGTGCTATTGATAATCCGTCCAAGGCCCACCAAGAGCCTACCTCCAATTTAATGGAATTGGAAGTTGCTGCCATCACGCGTGCAAAGAAGAAGGAACCATCTGTCTAGAAAGAAAATAATCCTCCTGCCAAAATAGTGAAGTTCAATCTTCCAACAGAAGAACAGAACAGAACAAAGCCTGACAGTGCCGTACAGAGCACTACACTGCCACAGAGAGTCATAGAGACAGTTCCAGAGACAGGACCAGAGGTCCAAGAGATAGAAGAGGAGGAAGTGCCACAAGTGGTAGAAGAAGTCCCCATGATGCCCCTGTTGGAAGAAAAAAGGAAAATAAAAATGGGTGTCACTCCATTCCCTAACTGATTGGAGAAGCCAGTGGATCCTATTAAGGAATACGATCTGGTCAAAAATCTAGATACCTTTAAACCACACATTTCGACAATTGTTGATGTCGTCTCCCAGTTGTTGCCGAAAAAGGTTCAAAAGTATACTGACAAGAAGATGTGGCTTAAGGATTGCTCCCTCAACAGCAACAAAGTCCAACAAAGCTCTAGAGCTTGTAAAAGAAGTGGATGTGGCTAATGCCTTCCTAGATCCTGGTACCCAGAGACTGGCATGTGGATAGAAGGTTGCTTTATTGCAAATGCACTGATTAATGGTGGCTCATCAGTGAACATTATGATGGATGTGACAATGAAGGATCTAGGCCTACAAGGTATGCAACCAACTCAATGGCTTATCAGACTGGCGGATCATAGCAGAATCAAGCCTTTGGGCATTCTCCCATATGTGAAGACTACAGTGGCTGGAAAAGATTATTGGCTAACCTATCTGGTGGTGAAGCCAAACTCTTATGGTACATCCTATCCCCTATTACTGGGCAGACCATGGCTTTTTGAAGCCAGAGCAAGGACGGATTGGTTCAAAGGAACCTTGACCTTGGGTAGAGGATCCAATAAAGTGATGCTGAAGCTATATGGTGCTCAAAAAGGACATGGATCCACCTCCTTGGAATTATCTTCTGACTCCCCCAATGAGGCTACAGATGGAACATCAGCAGAAGAAGATGCTGTCAAACAAATCCTTCCCAAGAAAACAGAGGCACATTCCTAACAGTGGGTACTGTAAGCCAACTCCCAAAAGATGCAAAGCCATTATCAATGGGTGAATACTTCCTGCTTGAACTAGGAACAATTTTTGAAATCACTTCTGACAGGGAGATAGAAGCATGGATGTACTGCTCTCCCTGTTACATGGCCATAGCAGAGCCAGAGACAGAGGCAGAAGGCGAAGCATAGGACTTGTTCTTCTCTTACAGAGCGCCTATAGAGGCAGAGCTGGAGTCTGAAGAGGATGATGATGAATCTGAAGAAGGAGACTTTGAAAGCGAGATAGAAGAAATCACTCCACCCACAGAAAGCATAGATGAGGAGGGAGTTCTAGAGGCTTCAGAAGCAGAAGACTCCATGCTGTGGGACAGAATGGCAATGGTACCCTTTGGATTGGTAAATGGATCTTTCCATAGGCAAAGCCTATATAAGAAGTGGATCAAGCAAAATAAGCCGTCTTTTATCAGTGGTTCTTGTGGCACCCATCCACACTTGTCAAGAAAGGATGATGATGATGCTCCTTGTCAACAAGTACCAGTCCCAAGGCCACAACAGAATTCCGAGAGCCCCTCTTATGTAACATTCTTGGATGCATCCTCTGAAGAGGAGTCCTCAAGCTCTAAGGTAATTAACATTCAAACCAAAACCGAAACAGCGCTGATCCCATTTTCAGCATTTCAAGGAGCAACCTAAGCCCTTACTGAAAGAAGACGTTGGGTCTAGTGGGACATCAGAAGAGGACACCACCCCCTTGAAGGAGTCGGATCTGTACCTAGAAGCAGTCCCTGGGACCTTCATCTGTGAAGTAGAAGGTGAAAGGCAGTTAACCTTTGTGGATGCAGATGGCACTGAACGCCACTTGAAGGTGGGTAGCAGCCTACCAGAAGAGGAGTTGTCAACCTTGTACAACTTGTTGAAAGAGAATTTGGACGTGTTTGCATGGTCTTACAAAGACCTAAAGGGGATTGATCCCACATTATGTCAGCATCATATTGGCTTGGAGCCTGATGCCAAGCCAGTACGGCAATGACAGAGGCGAATGAACCCTAATTATTCCACATTGGTGAAAACAGAGCTGCTGAAGCTTTTGGAAGCGGAGTTTATCTATCCAGTGGCCATCGGTGAATGGGTCTCGCCCATCGTGGTTGTACCCAAGAAGAATGGCAAGCTTCGTATAGTGTGGATTTCCGCAAGTTGAATTCCAAGACAAAGAAGGATCACTTTCCTATCCCTTTTACAGACCAGCTGTTAGACACAGTGGCAGGACATGACCTTTACTCCTTATTAGATGGCTTCAGTGGATATAACCAAGCGTAGATAGCAGAAGAAGATCAGTCCAAAACAGCCTTCACCACAGAATGGGGGACCTACGCTTACCGAGTGATGCCGTTTGGGCTCTGCAATGCCCTTGCTACCTTCCAGTGAGTCATGATGGCTGCATTCCAAAATCATCTGCACGACTTTATTGAGGTATATTTGGATGACTTCTGTGTTTACAATCTGATTCTTAAACACTGGGGACATTTGGAACAATGCTTTGACCGATGCCAGGAGTATGGGATCTCCCTCAACCCCGACAAATGCATCTTTGGAGTCTCTTCTGGAGTTCTGTTGGGCCACATTGTCTCTGCACAAGGGATATCAACAGACCCTGCAAAGATCAAGAAGATCACAGCTCTGACAACACCCACCAACCTCAAACAGTTGAGGGGATTCCTAGGCCATGTGGGTTACTACAGAAGGTTCATAGCCCATTTTGCAACAAAGGCAACCCCCTTGCACAAGCTTCTGAGGAAAGATGTAGAGTTTATTTGGACGGAAGAATGTGACAAAGCCTTCAACACTCTGAAGCAGTGTCTAATTGAGGCACCCATCCTGCAACCTCTTGATTGGACGAAGGAGTTTCATGTACACACTGATGCATCAATTGAAGGCTTAGGTGCGGTCCTATGCCAGAAGGGATCCTCGAAGTTGGAACAACCCATCTATTACGCAAGCTGAAAAGTACTGATAGAGAGCGGAATTATACAGTGACCGAGCTGGAGTGCTTGGCAATGGTGTTTGCCCTAGAGAAGTTTCGCCACTACCTACTGTCTACCCACTTTAAATTTTATGTGGATCATGAGGCCCTATCCTTCCTGATGAACAAAGCAAACGTGAAAGGACGAATGATGAGATGGCTTCTTCTATTCCAGGAGTTCGACTTTGAGGTAATTACCAAACCTGGTCGTTCCCATGTTCTGGCTGATCATCTGTCGCGTATCCCGCAGACTGAAGACGAGGAGTAGGATGATCCAAACCTTCCTGATGCTTCCCTATTCCTGGTAGAAACTGTAACCCCCTGGTATGCAGACATTGCCAATCTGTTGGCAACCCAACAGTACCCTCCTGGCATTTCTAGTCTGGAAAGGAAGAAGCTTATGTTAGAATCAGCCCCCTATACCCTGTTAGGCAGTGCACTGTACAAGAAAGGCAAAGATGAAGTGCTCAGAAGATGTGTTGTAGGAGATGAGATTGGGATTGTTTTGAAGGCTTGCCATGACGAGCCATGTGGAGGCCACTTTGCAGGAGAAACTACAGCCAGGAAGGCTCTGCTAGCAGGTTACTGGTGGCCGACCATTCATAAGGATGCCTATGACTACTGCAAGCGATGTGATGCCTGTCAGAGGATGGGGAAACCCACCAAGACCAGCGCTATGCCACTGCAACCTATCCTTCCTTTGAAGCCATTCAAGAAGTGGGGCCTCGACTTCGTCGGCCCAATCGATCCTCCCACCAGAAGAAAACAGAACAGATACATCCTGGTATGTACGGATTATGTTACTAGGTGGTGTGAAGCCAAAGCTCTGAAGCGGGATGATGGCAACAGCGTGGCCCTGTTCCTGTACGAGAATATCATCACCCGGTTTGGCAGTCCCTTAGAGCTGGTAAGTAACAGAGGCACTCATTTCATTAATAAAGTCATGGAAGAGTTGACAGAGGTGTATAAGATCCGCCATCGCAAGTCCACTCCTTACTACCCCAGAGCTAACGGCCAAGTCGAAGTCACCAATCGCATCCTCTGCTCGATCCTAACAAGGACGATTGCCGCACATCGTCGTGATTGGGATGATCGACTTACAGAGGCCCTCTGGGCATACAGAACCTCCCATAAAGTAGCAACTAAATATACACCCTTCCAGCTAGTGTATGGTACAGAAGCTGTTTTCCCTGTTGAACTGGAATTGCCCTCTTTGCGAGTGGCTATCAAAGAGCGTTTGGGGGACGATGATTCACTGCAACGTCGTCTCCTGCACTTGGAATGTTTGGACGAAACTCGCAAGATGGCTCTACAGTGTATGGAAGCCACACAAGCTCGACGTAAGGCCTACCATGACAGCTTCATCAAGCACAAGGAGTTCAAAGAAGGTGATTTGGTCCTAGCCTATGATTCACGATTTGGCAAGTTTCCTGGCAAGCTTCAATAGCAGTGGATGGGCCCATATAAGGTACTTGCTGTCAACCCTAATGGCTCTGTCCAAGTGCAGACCGTTGATGCCTCTGATAATCCCTTCCTAATTAATGGCTATCGCCTGAAGAAGTACTTCCCTCCTTGGGGATCTTGACAATCACAGTCACCTGATCCTTTCCCCCATTCGCGTGGCACTATAACTTTTATGATGCTACTTCTGATAGCCGTTCTTTAGCCACTCCTAATGAGGTGGACGCAACCCTCTGTCTCCTCAGCCCCACCTCCCGCCCTTGATCTCTTATCCTCTATTTTTCACCAGCGGCAGTGGCGAGGATGGTTTTGACAAATGGTATTTCTACCATTCCCTTGCTTGATTCGAAAAAGAAAAAAAATTATACATATCGATCATGGGAGAAAAGGACTTCGGTCCCTGTCATGCTGACCTATTCTTCGAGAAAAGGTGGAGACACTCTCGGGAATAGGAGAAAAAAAAAACAAGACAAGAAAAAAAAAATCTGTTATGGGAGAAAAGGAAGAAATTCCTTGTCATAGCAGGCCTCGTTTCAAGAAAAGGTGGTCAACACCCTTGGGTGGGAAGCTGGTTGTGGAAAAGGTGGCAACACCCACCAGCAGTCCAGAAAGTGGATTCATCAGTTGACATCCCCAGGATCTAGTTCCGAAGCTGCCTCCCTTGGTACGCTGTGTCTTGTGCCTTTCTGCAGAGTGTTTGACAGTCCTCTAGCAGATGCCATGTTCCTATCTAACACAACGTTCGATTTGATGGCTACCTCCCTGGGTACGCCTCTTCAACAACTGACGACGACACGATCTTCATCGACAAATAATCGAGTGACGCGATCTTTCATCCTAACTGGATGGGAAAGTGAGTATGGGTTGCCCTTTGTAACTATCAAATGAGTGTGAGACAGAGGGTGGGGGGAGTGACCAGTCTTTTCCCTTCAAATCAAATGAGAGGTACGATGTGTGAATGGAGTGTTGCACGCACGGGATGGGCCTCTCAATGCACAAAGCACGATCTATTCCTGTGCACTGCACCATAAGGCTCCCTGGCCTTCCTTCTTGCACCGTATGCCGGCACAGGGCGGGATGCACTGTTGCACCATCAGATGCGCACAAGGCATACAACCTCTACACAAGCGACTGTGCGGATTACATCAATGGGTTTAAGGCACAGGCTGCCCTCTTGTATCTATCAACAGAGCATGAGACAGAGGGGGGTTAGAGTGTGTCTACTATGTCCTAAAAAAAAAAAACATCGAGAGGTGAGATTGAGGGACGTTACGACCCTTGGCACAAGGTATGTTCTCTTTTCCCTATGCACCCACGGGGTGGGTCTCTGCCGTCATCACAGGACGCGTCATCCTGTTCTGTACACTGCATTGTAAGGCTCCCTGGCCTTCATTCTTGCCTGCACCTATGCCAGACGTTTGGACGCACTGATGCACCATCAACTATGCACCCTGGCGTACTCCTCTGCACCATCCCCCTTGTCAATTCCTAAACCGGGTGTGAGATATGGGTTTCAATCATTATTCATCGAGTGATGTTCATCATGGGGCGAGTGACTGTTCTCTCATCCCATTTGAGTGCTGTAAGCTGAGTGACTATCCTTCGTCAGCGACACCAACCCAACGAGATTCATCCATTAGCTACCTCCCTGGGTGCTGTTACATGGTCCCTGCCATGCTGGACTCTGGTACCTTCTGCCGCCGCCTGAGACACAGCGTGCGACATCGATAATCGATTTCAACTATCTGCCACACGGGCCAAGTTTTCCTAACCCTATCTCCTGATTGCACGTGTATGTTAAGGTGTTAAGTGTGGGGACGTCAGCGTCGAGTCTGTCAGCATCCAGTCGGTTTTCGAATCGTAGGTTGTTGTGATGCATTTCCCTTGCCGTTAATGTTTTAAGTGTGGGGACGCGTCCTTGCACGTCTATGTGGCATACCGCCTTGCATATGCCTCACTTTGATCATGCATGTATGCCATGACTTTCTTTTACCCTCCTGGGGTCCCTTCCCCATCCACCCGTCCACTGTCACCCCTCCCTTGGGGCTATTCCTCCTCCATTTCTCTTTCTCCCTTATTTTGATGTGTTTCCATGTGAACGCACCCTATGTTCACCGGAATCCCCATCTGCCCTTACAACCTTGTTCGTCCCTTTGAACTATCCAATTTTCCTTTTTACCCACCCCTTTTTCGATGCACGGTTTTTGAGTTATTAATTTTTGAAGGATTTTGCGTACATTAGATGGTTTTCCATGTGAACACGTTTTTCTTGCTTTAGAACCGTGCTCTGACATGGCAACCCTGACAATAACTTTTCCCCTGACATTTTTTGTTTTTACTCTGTGTCATTCCGATGCACGGTTTGTCCAATATTAATTTTTGCGGTTTTTCGGGACCTTTTCGTGCGTCTTTTTGATATTTTTCCATGTTTCCATGTGAACCTGCCTTGTTTGCATCGGAATTCTAGTTTGACTTGACAGCCGTGTCCACCGTGCCTTTCCCTACATTTTTCCTTTTTTTTCTCCCCCCCTATTTCAACTTTCAGATTTTTAATTATTAATTTTTAAAAGTGTTTTCGAGTGTCTTTTTGGTGTTTTTTTTGCATGTGAACGCCTCCTAACCCTATCCGAACTACGTTTTACCGTGCCAGCCCCATGCAACCCCTTCCCCCGCACATTTGTCGTTTTTGCTGCCCTCTGTTTTGGTGAACCGATCTTCTATTATTAATTTTCGACCGTATTTGCGTGTGTTTTTTATGTTTTTCCCATGTGAACGTGTCTTATCTCAGTCGGAACGGTGTTTTGACGTGATAAGGTTGTCGAGTTCATTCTTCTGCATATTTTTCCTTCTTCTCGCACTTTATTTGGATGCACAGATTTTTCGAAATTAATCCCTGTATGTGTTTTCAGGGCCGTTTTTCGTGTTTTTTTGCATGTGCACTCCCTTTATTCCCCCTGGAACCCCCGTTGACCTTTTCCCCTATCTTCCCCTTGCTGTCTTGTACATTTTTCATTTTTCCACCATTTCATTTCGATAATCGGAATGTGAGATATTAATTTTTCTTTATTTTGACGTGTCTCGCGCGACTCATCTCACGCGTGAATGCACACATTTTTGGTTTTACGCGTCTTGCCACGCCGGTCGCGTAAGCGCACCCCGTGCCGACGTCCCGGCATCGTTTCGATCCTGCCACTGTAAATTTTTTACCCCGCCCCGCGCATGCGTGCGGGACGGGGGCACTCCTTTCTTTTATCCCTTTCTTAATTTCTTAATTAATTAATTAATTAATTAATTAAAAAAATTATACCCCCCTCCCGCGTCCGTTACCCACCCTTCCCCCCTTCCCTTCTCTCTCTCCTCTCTCTCCTTCTCTCTATCTCTCTCTCTCTCTTCTTCTTTTTCTTCTTTCTCTCTCCCCGACACCTTCCTCCCCATCTCCCTTCACCCTCCTCCCTAACCATCTCCCCCCCATCCCCCCCACCTGCTGCTCCTCCTTCCTCCATTCCCTCTTCCCCCCTTCTCCTCCCCTACTCCCCCACCTCCCCCTTCTCCCCCCTTGGCGCCTCCCTCCCAGCGCCCACACGCGCCCTTGGCGCCTCCCTCTTCCGCCTCCTACCTGCCCCTTGGCGCCTCCCCCACAGTGCCTCCCCCTGGCGCCTCTTTCCGCGTCGCCGCCCACCTGCCCGATTCCGTCGCCGCCCGCCTGCCCGATTCCGTCGCAGCGCCCATTGTGCACCGCCGCCGTCCTCCGTCTGCCACCTCCACTCCGCCCTCGCCTCCCCTACTCCCCCGCCTCCTCCTTCTCCTTCTCCCCTTCCTCCTTCTCCATCTCCTTCTCCACCACCTCCTTCCCCTCCCTTCCCCCGATGGCCACCCAGCTCACCCCCTTAACCAGCCCCCAACCCCCCTCCAACTAACCCCCTGGTTCCCACCCCACCCTCGGTTCCCCCAACCAACCCCTCCCCCTAAGCCCCTTTCCGCTACCCCCTTCTTAAGCCCCCCTCCCCCATCCTAGCCCCTGTTCACCCCCTCCCGCAGCGAGCCAAACGCACAGAAAAAACAAATCAAAAACACCTCAACCCCGTGGTTCTCGCACAGCAACCCCGTGCTGTGATTTTTGTTTATTATTGTGTCTCTGCATCAGCAGCCGTTCGCGTGCGTGTACGCGTGATTGCGTCTCTTTGTGACTGTTCACGCACGAGACGCGCGTTTGGACTTGTCCGTGCGGTGGTGCGTGCTCGTTCGTTCACACGCAGTTGTTCATGTGTGTCCAGGTATTCATTTTTGAAATCCCGAAAATCATTTGTTAATCACAAAATCCATTAAACACATTTAAAATTTGAACAAAATCATAAAAAATTCAAAACAAATTTTGAAAAATTACCAAAAATTGCTGAAACCTTTACCCACAGTTTAATAATTTTTCTTCCTGAAAAATCCTATTAAAAATTTCTTGAAAATTCCAAATTGATTGAAATTCTTTCTAAACTGATGGAAATTGATAAAAAATCCAGAAAAATAGAAAATAATTCAACATTTTTTTTAAAAAATCACATTTATCCTCTTTCCTATTTTGGACATTTTCTTGGAATAAAAAAATATTCACATAATGTTGGGAACTTATTTCTTTTTAGAAACATCTCATGACCATGTATTTATTATAAACAAAATTTTTCGAAACTCCCCAACATCAAATGAACATTTCCATCACATTGAAACAATATGGGTTTCCGTCCTCGTAGTGGGAAAATTTGGGTTCTTGGTTAAAATTTAAGAAAAAAAAAACACAAACAAACAAACACACACTTCAACTTAACCAAACACCACAAACTAAAAACATAACAACCCTACCAATCAACACATCCAAATAAATCCAATACATACATTTTTTTCTTCTTCTTTTCTTTTGGTCATCCGTTTCATTGTTCTTTGTCGTAGTCACGGTGTTAGTTCGTTTTTGTTTTTCTATCTAACAGGATGACTCTTGGCAGTCGACTGTTTGACCGTTTTGTGGATTTTTGTGGACTAGGCATTCCACTTTTGGAGGTTGTGATTTCAGACTTCGCAAGTAGACCCACACATTACCAGGTTCCTTCCTTTTTCCCCCTCTCACTTGCACAATAACACACATTAATTGTAAATAAAATCAATCGAATGTTGCACACACATAATTAACAGACTCCACCTCAGAAATTGTAAATAAAATGAACCGGACGTTAATTGTAAAAAGAACCCCCGCCGTTGCACGTGCACCTTTGCACCCTAACCCACATAAGTTGTAAATTAAAATCAATTCACAAATGCACACGCACACGCATTTTAGACATTTTAACTTGTAATTAAAATCAACCCCCGAAGTCACGCATGCATGCATGCAAGTGACATACATAATCTAATTATAACAAGGAACTGCATTAGTAGAGACCCAGTCAGTTAGTCCAGTCGTGTCAAAATCTGAGTGGGGCTGGGTTACGATGTCGACTCACCATGCATTAACGGGTTAATTTAATAATGAATGATGCTTAATTGTTTCTATAATAAAAAATGAGTCGTTAGTTTCACTCACACACTCCATCGCACTGTAGGACGTGAACGCTACGTGGGAGTGGGAGTGGTAATCTGACATTGGTCAACATGGTATTTATTCTCGTTTTTAGTCAGAATATTTGATTGTGTCATGATTTTTTTTGAGCCTCTGTCTAGGCTACGGAATGTAGTTTTATTTTATTTTCTGCATGCTATGGGGTTACAGGGTGCATGTATGTCTGCATAGCATGAAGCTTTCGGTCACATATGTGTGTAGAGGTCATGCCGATTTTTTTTTCTAGGATGTGGTTTGCCTGGGGGTTGTTATGGTCCAGTCAGTCGTGTCAATTAGTCGATTTCCTGTCGATGGTCTCAGTCTTGGTTTTGTTTTTGGGTTTTGCAGGTTTTCTTTTTGTTTTCCTGGTTGTGTGTGTGGGTTTTTTTTTACCATAGTCTGAATGGCACCTCTTTCTACGCCTCCAATTGTCGTCCAGCATGTTCCTCTTGTGATCCATGACTATTCTCTTCTGTTAGAGGCAGATTGTATTAGACGAGCTGGCCTTCGCCCATTTGTGACTCTCACTTTACCACCTGTGGATGAGAAGCTATGTTATTATTTCCTCACTTCTTACAAAAACCAGTCTGGCCTGGCTTACAAGCGGACATTCTGTTTATCAGTAGCCAATATCAGTGAAGCATTATGTTTGCCCTTATGTGCTTCCTTTGTGCCCAGTGGTAACCAGCTAGACGCCTGAGGAGATAGTCACACTAATGAAGAAGGAAACTTCCATCCCCCTGCTCCTTAACCAGCTCATTAATAGCTCAGGGGTGTCTGTTGCCCACATTTCTTCTCCAGTCTGGGAAGCAGTTATGCCAGTTCCTATAGGACCAGTTCATGTCAGGAAAGGCTGCATCCAAATACCTGTCAAAAGAATTATTCACAGCTTCTGTGAAGATTCTGGAGGGAGCTAAAGTCAACTGGGCAAGTTTCCTGTTATCTAAGATGGATCAACATTTCCAGCGTGTCAAAAAGGGTCAAAATAGTATTGTTTCTTATGGTGCCTTCCTACAGAGGATCCTTACTTTTGCACCTCCTCCTGGTGGTGTTCCAGTGCTAGATCCAGCTCCTTTACCAGTGCAGCCTACAGTATCAGTTTCTTTTCCTAGGCTCATATAGCTTAATTCAGAAGATGAGGAGTTGCTTGTTATTTTTTCTAGAAAGAAACGCCTTCGCACAAAGGGACCTTCCAATCCTTCTGTCCAAGATCCACTGGTGCAAACATCCACTCCTGCTGTGTCTGGTAGTGCCCTTCCTTCATTCCTTTCCTGTACCAATCTATTTGTTGCTCAAAAGGAAGGAAAAGTAGATTCACAGATCCCTTCATCATTACAAACCATTTTAGCTGGACCCATGCTTCCACAGATGGTTTCCAATGTCCAGTCTACTTTGGAAACTTCCCTTACTTCGTGTCTTCAGACACTGTACACCAGTGTTTACACTTCCATGCAAGACAAGGTGGATTCCCTCACTAGTCAATTGAGTAAGGCACTGGAGGATCTATCTTTAGAAAGGGCTACCCTCAATGATATCCACAATCAGATGACTACTGCCACAGCCTTAATGGATTCACAGAAGGTCACTATTCAGGAGCTAGAAGCTAAGGTTGTTAAACTAGAGGAGGAGAATGCATCTTTGATGCTTGAGAAGAATTTTGCCCTTGCAGAGATGGTCACTTTGGCTAGTAAGCTTGCTACCAGTGAGGGTCAGTTCTAGCAATCTCAGGACACTGTAGAGTCCCAACAAAAACTCATTGAAGAACTTAATCAGAAGGTGGATGTTCTTTCTGTTTCCCCTCCTGCTCCTGTATCTTCTGTTGTGTCATCCCAAGAGGAGCTTAATCAGTTGCAACATAAGGCTAAGCTCTGTGATGGGTTCTCAACTAAGGTTGATTGCCTTCAGCATAGATGGATTGTGTGCATAATGATTTTGTCCGTTATACTGAATTGGTGTCACCTCCTCCATCCTTTTGGGTGAAATATCATCAACAGAGGTTTGCCTTATATATCTCTTTGAGCAATGTGGATTTAGCGCCTCTAGAGGATGGATGGTCCAATCTCTGGCCTGCGGATCTCTTACGAGCTCTTTTTGACAGATTTGTGGATGATTTGATTTCCCATGAGGTCCAGTTACTCTCTTTCATGTATCTTACAGGCTATCTACAGATCCCTGATAAGAAAGATTTAAACGTTTATGTGGGAGATGTCGTCTTACAAGCAGTGATGTATGTACATTCAGTTGAGCTTCTGTTAGCAGAGAGTTTACGAACTTATCATGAGGAGACGTCTTGGTGCAAGGGATATGCTTGGCATCCACCTTTGGAGGATGTTGCTTTGGAACCTCACCGCCTCAGAAGTGTCTTTCATAAATCAGATATCCAGCCTCTTCAATCTCAATTGTTGAGCTTCATTGCTGATAACCCATTATTTACTGAGTCTTTCTTTCAGGATTTAAATTTCTGATGTTCTATTTATCCTTTAGATCCTGTTGATCTTTTATCATATTCCCTAATGTCTTATCATTTCCCATTATATGTTTCTCTTCTTTCATCTAGTCCTGGTAATATTCCTCTCTTATCATTTACCCCTTCAGGATTTCCTCACATTCCAGTGTTCACTACATGTCCTTTCATTGCTGATCCTACATTATCTCCTACTCCTTCTGACATTCCACCTACTATTCCTCCTGTTCCTTCAGTTTTTCCAACAGAATCCCTTCATACGTTTTTGATGTATTCTCCATCTTTTCCACCTTCTTTATCCCTTCACTTCAATTACCCTCTTTTTATGATCTATCCTATCCTCCATTACAATGCTCTCCTTTCATTCCATTACCCTCTCCGACAGATTACATTAACCTTCCTCCCCAAACAGTGCTGGATACCCCAGGGTATGATGGTGACATCCTTCGTAGAAGATAGTGGACATTACATGATTCAGTGATGACAAGTCCAGTGTTTAATTGGCCTCTCATTCCAGGATCCTGGGATACTTCTGCAGCGTGTTCCAATTCTTACTTCCACTTTGCTAGGGTACATGGTACTTCTGGAGATACCACAGTTCGTCTTACTGCTCACTTTTGCTGGTATCTTGCATTAATGCATCATCAATCACACTTGAATACTCGCAAGGGTATCCCCCAGATGCTGATTAATCCAAATGAGGATGTAGCAGTTGCTCAAATGGATCTCTTATATTATTTTGCACAGGCCTTTCCTACCAGATTCATCATTTTATTGGAAAGGATGTGTTGCCTACAATTCCTCCAAAATGTACCTCAGTACTTTGTGGATGAAAACAAAGCCTTGGGCCGTCTTAAAATTAGTCTGCAGTTTAAGAAGAAATACCTTCATCCTACTTAGTAGGAGGGTTTTCTTGATTGTATCCACTCTCTTCTTTTTAATGGAAATTTCTTCTTTCTCTTCAACATTTTTGAGGAGTTGTGCCATTCAGATTATATTTGTGTATGGGTATTTTTTGTATTGGATATTGTTGTTTTTCTTTGTGGATGAGGAGCTGATGAAGATGGAGCTGTGAAGATTGATGATGTTGCTTATTAGCTGGATGAAGTTGCAGTTGAAGATTTGGAAGCTGAAACATATTATATAGGTTTTATGAAGCTGATGTTGGGGTCGTGATCGTAGCTGGTACATTGTGCTGATTGAAGATTTTTTAGCAAAGAGATTAGAGCTTTTATTCATTTTTTCCTGAGGTCGCAAGGACACTTCCTTGTCTAAGTGTGGGGATATGTTGAGTGTGAAATATGTTGGTTTTTGGGCTGATTTTTTGTTGTTTTTGTTGATAAATGGTTGTTTTTTATGACTGATTGTTTGAATTTAAAGATATTTTGAAGTGTTTGGAAAGGTTTGGATAAGTTTGAAGGGTTTTTGATGGTTTTTGATTAGGATGTTGGGTTTTGTAAAGTCTGATTTTCTTCTATTTTCTTCTATTTTGTTTTTGTTTTGGTAGTAGAGATGGATGAATGAATGTTTTGAGAGATGATTGAAGTTGTGTGAAGAGGTTTATGAAATATTGAATTGGTTTTGTTTTGGTTTTTATGATTTTTATGGGTTCTATTGATCTTCTGTGAAGTTCTGTAAGCTTCTGTAGCTCTATTGTTCTTTACTTCTGTTGCTCTGTGGTTCTGTTCTGTTGTTTCTGTTGAGTGTTATGATGGATGTGTGGATATTTTGGGAAGTGTTTTTGTCTTAAGGAAAGGATGAATGGAAGCTCTATCCAAGCTAATTGAAGTGAAGAAGTAACTGTTGAAGATTCACAGAAGGTTACAGAAGACAGTGACAGAAGACAGATCTCCATGACACTATGAAGTCTCTGGTGCCCCTTCATACCACACATACCTTTTGGAAGGTGTATTCACGACCAAGAGAGGAGTATTATGTGTGATTATTGATTATTGTAGTGAGGATATTATGTACATTTGAGAGAGTATCATTGAGAGAGAGAAAAGTAAGAGATAGTCAATTTTATGCATGAAAACAATGTATCTACATGTGAGAGAAGAGAGAAGGATTATGAAGAAAATAAAGAAGAATACTATGTGATGTATTTCCAAGAAAAAGTGGTGTCTTTATTTGGTGTTTTATTGTTCTTTTGATGGATATTATGAAGATTATGAAGAATATGGTTGATTTTATAAAATCCGTGGGAGATCTACATGATGCTGCATGAAGATTTGTTCCTGGTGTTCTTTTCTTCATTGTGATCATATAAAACCTAATAAAAAAGCTTGTTGATGATGACAAGATAGATTTTCTTGCAGTAGAAACCCTATTTCCTTGGTGTCTCTCTTGAGGCTCCATAATGGCTCTACATGAGCATGGATTCTCACTTGCAAAAGAGCAGCCAAAAGCCCATACCCGAACAGAGATAAACAGAGACCCTAGAACATCAATGGGCCAATCTAGCCATCAAGGGCAAAAAGGCCACACCACGAGAATGCAAAGACATTGTGTTTAGACTGTGTCTAGTCAGAGCAAAATGCAACATCAGCAAGCTACAAATGCGAAGATGACTGGACATGACAGTCCTGACGATAGATGCTCCTTGAATAGCATTGCACTGACAATCCATGACATCAATGGAGAATCCACATCTGATCATGCAGTTGGGGACTCAAGGGCATTTCTTAGAAGGCTTAAATTTACAAGCCAAGACCCGGAAGACGAAGACATAGTACCACCTACTTATCTTAGGGTCAAACTCACCACGAAAAGAGAGCGTACTATCAATGCTCTGATTGATGAAGGAGTATATTTTAATATCTTGACCTATGAATCATGGACCCTATTAGGCCAACCAGAGCTCACACCAACTAATGCAACTCTTAGCCCTTATGGGGGACACCCACAAGCACTCATAGGGAAGTGCAAAATCCTTGCAAAAATTGAAACTGAAAGCTTGTCTATCCTATTCCATATTCCTCCAAATAGTGCTAATTACGGGAAGGAAACCCTCCTAGGAAGACCCTTCAAAAGGGCAACCAAGTGTGAGGCTGACTATGTAGCACAGAGGATACACCTGACACTACCGGGTGTGAGGATAGTCACAATCTTTAGCAAGGGTGACCTCATCAAACCTCGAGGGAAGGGCAAGGAAGGTGCTGACATAACAGTCAAGCCTACTAACGAGAGCAAGGACTTGTTGGAAGAGTTGATACAAGCACAGGTCGAACAACGAGAACCAGTGAGTGAGGCCATGCCTGAAACAAGAAGGTCAAGAGACAAGGCCAAGGACAGTCTTTGGACTTACAAACATCGTAGAAGACCCTAAAAGAAGCCCAAGCCTTATAGACGAAGGCATCGGTGGAGGGTCAACACAACGCCGCAATGGATATCCAAATCATTGCTACGTGCTCAAGGGTATTATGCAGATAACCGATGGATTTGGGTACCAAAATCCCCTGCTAAACCACATCTACCAGCTGAAGGCCAGGTTGCATCAGAAACAATGAAGCATAGGAGGAAACCTAAGAGAAACTCCAGGTCTCGAGGCAAGAAACCAAACATGAGTGTTCGAAAGAAAGAGCCTCAGCCTAGCATGCTTAATAAGCAGATGTCATATGTAACCATTGAGCATGCACAAAGGCCATTAGTGCTCAAGGAGCTTTTGACTTCCCAAGAGGATAATGAGCGCCAGAGGCACAACACTGATCGTGAGAAGGCTGATTGCTCAACAAAGCAAATGGCACAATCGTCTAATAGCCTCGAGAAAATCTGTCAGCCAGTGCCAAGTCCACCTAAGAGTCCTAGATCTCCTACACCCTCTTTTTCCAAACAGACACAGGAAGCACTACAGCAATCGTCAAGGGCGATTGCTCAATCCCAATCTCTATCTCCATCTAAGCTTCCAAATGTCCAAGAGGTGGGACATGACACCATCTATAGCTCTTGGCCCAAGGATATGCCTGAGCAACCTAATGTGACTAGATCAACTCATGCTCGATCTACACAGATGAATGCTCAAAGGGCAACAAAAGACACGACCACTTCCAATCGCCCTAGGGACTTAACACCGCAATCCACCAAGGGTAGCCAGCCCACGAGACTGGCCGCTACTTCTAATCAGGGATCACGGCAGTCACATCCCTTGGCTGTGTCAATGCCCCTTGTGGAACGTGTCCTTAGTAGTTTACCTGTGGAGGAGGTGTCACAACCAACTTTCTTGACAACTCCAACACTTCCAAAGTGCCTAAAGCCTAGGCTGGAGGAGATAAATGCAAGGGAATTGGTTGAAGAGCTAGACTCTCCAAAAAGGGAGGCAGTTGTACCCTCACAACCTAGCGAGGCTATTCAGCAGGCCGCGGCTATACCCTGCGAGGACACACTAGAGAGAGAGAATGTTGAGGCCCAACCAAGCACATCAACGGTTGACCTAGTCCAGGGTCCTCAGTCATTGAGAGATGCCCCATTACAGACCAAGAAAAAGAGGAGAAAACAATGAAAACAAGAGTACTTACAGGTGGTTGTGGACCCCAAGAACATTAACACCAAGAGTGCTGGAGAGCTGAGGAATAAAGCATTGAGTCCATCCACCAATGACCCCATTGATGCCTCTCCTAATAGTGGTGAAATCTCAGACACATCCGTGTGCTCTGAAAAATCAAAGTAATCATTACCATTGACGACTGCTTGCAACACTCAATCCACCGACAATAGAACTCGTATTGACCGATCAAGAGTGGATACAACACTATCACAATAGGGTGACAAATCTATACCAGTCACATCCAAGGAGAACCATGATGCAATAACGAAGCCTCAAGAGAATCATGGAAACCCCAAGAGCATAAGAAATCCTAACATTGGCCAAACTTGCTCTTCTAGGCCCGAGCCCTAGTTTCGCTAAAGCCCAGGCAAACTCCTAGAACCTTGCATGAGATAGCAACAACACAAGCCCTCGTTGAACATAGAAGTGTCACAGAATGCTTAATCGAGTTGGATGCTAAGCTCAAAGTGTTTGCACGTGTCTATGTCCTGGCAGACATGGGCGCATTCCCTAAAGAGCAACTTGAAGAATACTTGCCATTTCCCTTATCCTGGGAAGAGCAAGAACATCTTGACGAGCACTATAACAGGCTCCTGTATGAACGCATGTGACTCATCTCTGACGAGGAAGCCGACGAACTACGCTTAACTGTCACATTCAATGATGTGCTCTGCCAACCGAATCTCTTAGAGATAGAGAAACTAAAATGACTATCAGAGGGCCGAATTCAATTTGAGCAACGTTGGTGTGAAACCGCGTTGCAATGGCCAAATTAGGAGCCCAAATCATGACAGTCTCTGAGGAGCGATTGACCAAACGGCAGTCTCAACGAGACCCAACCTATGTGGTACTAACTTCCTTTCGAGTGCTGACTGCCATTCCGGGAGCGGACTTAGCTAAACCTAGCCAAGACAACTCTTTGTTTGATAAGATTCTCACTGAGGAGGAGTTACATGTTGCCAGTAGACTCGGACAAGGTTCCATGCTACTCGATGTTGCAAAATATCTATCGGTATTGAGTAAGCTGCCACGAGTACTAGATGCGCGTACCACGCTCCAATACAATCTGGAGTTCTACAATTGGCTTTTATCCTCGTGAAGTGACATGGATTCATGGATATGTATATAAATAAACAATGACTTTTGTGAACCTGTATAGACACTATCAGCATACACAAGCAATAATAGTCAAGCGCAAGGAGAAGAGTTGGGTTCAACAGGCTAAGCTCCTCAGGACCTCCTCTCACCACACATTTAGAAGTTGTGTGACCATTCCCACCTCCAGGTGGAGGGCATGCAACCCTCATTACCACCATAGGAAGCCCTGACCAACATCTCTGATGGGATAGACAGGGTACCGTCCCTTTCTATACACCTTTCCCCTTTCCAGTCTATCCTTCCGAAGATGAGCCCTGACCCACTCCATGACCACCAGTCCGCGTAACTGCAAGATCTGCTAATGGTTGGAGGCTAGATGAATATTATCATGGGGGCCACCTCTCTACAACAAACATTGCATGCCCCACCCCTCCCCTTCTCGTCATATGCCCTTGATATCCCACACTATAATCCCTCCCATGCGAATGGTTTATCCAATATCAAGGCTTAATCCTTGGTTTGCATTTTGCAGGTCCCCCTACAAGGAAGACATGGAGCACCTAGGGCAGCTGGCTTGCAAAGGCGCTCTCCACTATCGAAGGAAACATGCAACACAAGCTCCTCCACCGATGCGCTACGTGCCTACCCTCAAAAGGTATACAAAGAAACAAGGTCCCAAGTGACACCGTCCTGGACGTAGGCCGAAGAATCCCTAGGTCAGGGGAGTAGAAACTCGAAGAAGCACACAAGATGTGGCAACATCGGTTGTGCAAACCCCCAACAGATGCTCGGGCACCATGTGCTCAAAGGCAAAAAGGGCAGCTCGAGACAGGGAAGAATTCGATGAATTGTTCAAAAGCATTTTGGAAACGGTGGCGGCCAGAAACTACACCATTCAGGTCCCGGTCGACATCTTCCCTGCCCAACCTCACAGGAGCCCCGCACCAGCAGAGCCTCAGTCGCCTGATCACCCGGACTCACCCCGCCTTGTGCAAATAGAGTAGCCCCTATGATATATAAGCAACTTAACCAAGGCCATCCTGCCATAACTTTTTTGATGGTTAAAGGGGCAGGGTCCCCACTTGTATACACTTCCCTTACCTATTGCTAATATATGCCACGTCTTTAACAAGCACTGAAATAGGCATCGCAATCAGCATCATAGGATTTTGAAAAAGTTATATCTTGACATGATTGCATTTGTTCGTTGTACTCGACGCATGCGACTTGCATATACTCTCATGAAGTGACAAGTGAATGCAGGATGACATAAGTCTTTGTGCAAACGTGTTCAATGCCCAAGTCACCGCAAGACCACCAACCTCACAAAGAACCACAACAAAGCCACACTGTGCCGAACACGAGAAATCACCCTTGCGAGTGCCCACATCGCACGAACCAAAGCATAGTCATGGGCTACGCTCTCTTCCTGGGTCAAGCTCTACAGTTAGCTCACGATGATTGTTACCTCAATTGTACCAACATCGCGTGTCGCAAAGAGGTTTGCAGTATCTCAAGTGTATCTCCCCATCTCAACAACTGCTTCTCTAACAACGAGGCTAGGGCACAATCATCACTGTAATATCCATTTCCTGAGCCTTCGAAGCTTGACATTTTCCAACCCATTGAAAAGCTGATAGCCTCAACCTATTGCAATGGTTATACTCAGGCAAGTCAAAAAAAGAGAGAGAAAAAAAAGAAGAAAAAAAAGCATAAGAAAAAGCATAAGAAAAAGAAATTAAAAATAAAAAAGAAATGGAAAAAAGAAAAGAAAAGAAAGAAAGAAATAATAATAATAATAATAATAATAATAATAATAATAAAGAGGGACGAAAAGATAACAAGCACCCACAATCCCAGCACAGCACCTAAGGGTCCTCAAATTAGGTGCGTCCAATGACCTTGGTCGGCTAACTCCGTCCCTAGTCCCCTAGCCCCTTAGCATCACCCATAATTGTTCAGGGCACATCAAGGGCAGGACATACCTAGGGAGCTTGTCTCGCCTATGGTTAGACCTGTCACCCTGACCCATTCGCACAATTCCCTCTCGCACTCTATCTTAATACCATTGCAATCACTTATGGTAAGCACCGCACAAATGGCCATGAAAAGTACACCGTCCTCATCAAGCAAGTCCAATAGCTCCCAACTACCGAAAGTGCGGTGTCCTTGTGTTCAATTAGGCTACGTCGTCATGCAGTCACAACGCAAAGGGTGTCTCATACACCTCCACGTGTACTTCTTCTCAACTGGCACAACTTTGCTTCATCCACACATTGTTATGAGAAACCAGCCCACAGTCTTCTAACTATGTAATATCTAAGTATGCACGAGCACTCACATAATATCTGCACCAAAATATAAACACAGTTTGGGTTCTCAAGTCCAGGACAATACTAATTAAACTATGTCTTGTGCACGATAGAGAAGACTAGCACTACCCCTAGGGAGAGACCACCTATGAGAGGTTTTCAATTGTAGGTATTGAAGACTCCAACGAAGGTGTCGTTCACTCTTCATTGACACTCAACTCTGCATTCCTATCCTTTATCATCCTGCAAGCCCGCCAAGAATCGTCATGAGCAGAATCCCCAACAAACCGTCACTTCTCCTCCATCAGTGCAATCCCCACAAAGAACAACCCTACCACCAACTCCAATAGGCCTCCCACCAGCCACCTAAACCACCAACGTGTCCCCAACGACCTTCCTCCCCACCACTACCAACACTCCTCCATGGCAACCACGGACGTCCCTTCACACCCATGTCTTCAGTGAAAGCCAAAGCCTGCTAGCTATAACGGTGAGTGCCATGGGACTGGCACTCGTCTAGGAGGGGGGTAATGTTAACCCTCAAATGAACGAAGGTGAAAAATCTGGAAAAGCTAAAGTAGAAGACAAAGGCCAAGGCAAAGAGAAATGGAAAACAAAGATGCACAAGGAGAAAAGTCCTAAATTAGGGAGAAAGGCGTGCAAGGAAAAGCGCAAGTCAATACTTTAGTAAAAGAGCGCAAGCGCATCATGGTTTAATTCAAGGAACGTCGGGCTCTCACCGTGCAATTTGTAAATGTAGACGGGCGGTGGAAAGGAAGCTAGGAAGATAGAAGGACAATGGGAAAAAGGGCCTAGGCCACGTTCGGCCATGTAAAAAAGGGGATAAGGGGATGACCGCCCAAAAGGGATTTAGGGTTTTGTATATAAAGTTGAAAAGTGAATGAGAAGCTCATTCTTATGTGTGGCCAAAAGTGGGTCTCCTCTTCTTCTTCTTCTTCTTCTTCTTGCTTACTTGAAGCTTGTGCTTGAGAGAGGGAGTGTGAGAGTGTGAGGGAGTGAGTGTATGAGGGTGAGGGACCCGGGGAGGAGAAGCTCTCCATCTTCTCCTCTCTTCTTCTCTTCTCTTCTCTTCTCTTCTCTTCTCTTCTCTTCTCTTGCTCGCGGCAATGAAGCTTGGAGCATGGAGCTTGAGGATGGAGCTTGCACTTGGATCGTGGAGCTACCGGAGTGCGTGGGAGAGGAGGTAACTAGATCGGCATGGAGGTAAGCTCACTACACCCGTAGATATGGATGGCGCATCGGCTATGTGAGAGGTAGCCATTAGTGCTTGGCTTGGAACGCTTGAAACAATAAGCGGTCCGTGGGTCTTGGCAGTTGAGCGAAAGCTCTCACATTGATGACCAGAAAATTGTAATGCCTAGCCAAGGAGTCCTTGAGCTACGGCCTGATAGAGTCCTAGACGTCAGGGAGAGGCATTTGAGGTCAAGGACCTTGAGAGAATGCCTCATCCAGTGGAAATATTATCCCGAAGAGGATGCCACCTGGGTGGATGAAGATACTCTCAACCAACAATACCCCTAGGTCCTCTCGAGATGAGGACATCTCGATTACTCTAAGGGGGAGAGGATGTAACATTTCTGTGTTTTCTCCCCCATAGGAACTCCCCCCATTTTAATTTCTATATATATATATATATATATATATATATATATATATATATATATATATATATATATATATATATATATATAATGGTTAGTTCAAAATTTTCTCCCTCTCTCTCTCCCCGCCGACAGCACGTCGGGGAGAGAGAGAAAGTGATGTGGTGTAATGGGGGGGGCATGCAAGCCCCCATGTGGGAGGGGTGGCCATGCCACCCACCTCCTCCCCCCTCCTATAAAAGGGGAGGCCCCTCCCCCTCCCTGATACACAGAGAGAGAACCCCCCTCTGCTGCTTCACCCTCTCCCTCTGTCGCCGCGGGGCCCCGTGAGAAGAGAGAGAGGAGGAGGAAGAGGGAGAGAAGGAGAAGGAGAAGGAGAGAAGAAGAAGGAGATGGAGAGAGAAGAGAAGAAGAGAAGTAGAGGGAGAGAAGGAGAAGAGAGAAGGGGAAGGAGAGAGAGAGAGGGAGAGAGAGAAGAAGAGAAGAAGAAGAGGAAGAAGGAGGGGGAGAGAGAAGAGGAGGTAGAGTTAGAGAAGGAGAAGAGAGAAGGGGAAGGAGAGAGAGAGAGAAGAAGAAGAGAAGAAGAAGAGGAAGAAAGAGGGAAAGAGAGAAGAGGAGGAAGAGGGAGAGAAGGAGAAGGAGAGAAGAAGAAGGAGAGGGAGAGAGAAGAGAAGAAGAGGGGGAGAAGGAGAAGGAGAGAAAAGAAGCAGAAGGAGAGAAGAAGAAGGAGAGGGAGAGAGAAGAGAAGAAGAGGGAGAGAAGGAGTGAAGAAGAAGGAGAGGGAGAGAGAAGAGAAGAAGAGGAAGAGAAGAAGAAGAGGGAGAAGAGGAAGAGGAGAGGGAGAAAAGAGGAGAAGGAGAGAGAGAGAGAGTAGGAGAAGAAGAGAAAAGGGAGAGAAGAGAGGAAGGGAAGCAGAGAAAGATGAGAGAGAAAGGAGGAGAAGAAGTGAAGAAGAAGTAGAAGAGGTAGAAGGAGGGAAGAGAGAAGTAGAAAAAGAAGAAGAAGAGGAAGGAGAGAGAGAAAGAAGGAGAAGAGAAGAGGAAGAAGAGAGGGAGAGAGAGAGAAGGAGAAAGAGAAAGGAAGAGAGTTGGAGACAAGTCACCCCCTCATCGACAAAGGATTCCCTTCCTGCGACCTTTCCCTCCCAAACCGATCATCTTGAAGGCCACTAAGGCCCGGACTACCCAAACCCCGAGTAGAAATGGCTCCCAAGAAGAAAATCACGGGAAGCGTAGGTGCCAAAGCTACCGTTGGTATCGGTAATGCGGGAGAGGCGAGCGGAGCGGCCAACACAATAAACACGCCTACGAACACAAATCAAACCCAGGTTCTTTAAGCGTTATAACTAATTATGTCTTATTTCTCATGGAAGAGATGAAAGGATTGGCTACATGCATGGAACAAGAATGAGTCTTAGGGTTTTTGTTTACTCTAAGCGCTAAGTTGCATGCATAAAACGATAGAGTATGGAATTCGCATAAGTTTATATGCATGAAACGATAGCTTTTACACACATAAGATGATAAGGTTATCGCCTTACTTCACATAAAATGATAGCTTTTTAACTAGTTCAGTGCATGAATAGTCATTTAGAATTCATCTTTTGCAATTATGATTAAAAGAAACACATGAAATGTTAGTTTCTGTTCACGAGATACTCTTGCACCGTTGGACAAAAACCTAGACTTTCATATACGCAAGTTACATGTGATCCGGTGCATCAGGAATAAGTACTTGTTGCCAGGAATGAAGAGAGATAAAGGTTTTTTAGGATGTACAACTATACTAAATGCACCATGTGCATGATGGATAAGGTTGATTGGAAAATTGTGCATAGAATTGCACTAAGAGAAATGGAAGGAACGCATGCATCTAGATTGTATCTTGAAGGCCTAAATGAAGAGTCCTGTGTTGCCAAGTGTATTAACCAAACTTGGTTAGAACTGGAAGAATAAAAGACCTTTGGTTGGGTTGCGAATGAAGGCATGTCCATTGCCTTGATTGTCCAGTTAATGCTTGGGTTAGCTTAGGATACCATAAGGTAAAACCCAAGGGAAAAGGGCAAGTCAAAATAAGTTAATTTACCAAGAACATTTGCTTGCATAATCTTGTTTGAGATTATTGGGATCTCGCCAAGTCGCGAACAATCCAGGATCAGATGCTAGGAGCATCTGAGAAAAAGACCCAGGATTGGATGCTGGGAGCATCTTGAAATAAAAGGTGTCACACCTTAGTAGTTGGTCGTACGAACGACCTCCGAAGTATTTGTGATTGTACAATTAGGTACATTATTTGATCTCTTTGTTCAAGGAACTAATTCAGGGAAAAAAACACTTAATGCTTCGAGTTAAAAGCCTGGAGGGAGAGGCAGGAATAGTCACCTCCGACTGTCTGCCTAGCCCTATCCAAGGGGGTTGTTAGCCGCGCCGGGTATATGGACCTAACCCATCACGAGAGGTCTCTCCGTGGGTGTTGCTTGGAGCGGGAGGACGCTTGGGTGCCAGGGGAGGCTTTGGCTGTAAATCCCTTGCCTCCGGGTGTCCCGTTCAAGAGGCCGACGTGACTCCAGATGGGATCTCAAGGCCCGTGTACTAGTCAACAGGCGGAACTTGGAGTAGTAATCTTGTAGATTGCTGGGATAGCCTTCGGGCATGATATTGGACGTACTCCATGATTATGATAAATAAAGATCAGATATTGGAGATAAAGGAACTTGCTTGACATTGTTTTTGTGTCAGTGCCTAAGTTGCATGAAGGAACCCGTGATTAATTTGATTAATTAAGGAAGCTGCTTTTGCATGTCAAAACATAATGTGGTAGGTAATTAGATAACTAAAGCGAATTGAGGAAAGTGCGATGGACGTGACTTAGGTCCGTCCTACGGAAGGGTGGTCCCGATTAGCTGGGAACTTTTCTCAAATGATGAGATAATAAGACTATGAAGACCTAGTGTTAGTAGATGTAGAATCTCAATTTATTTTGTTTTAGGGGAAAGGAATGGGACTATGCTGTATGGCAGAGAGGTTGAGCTTCGCATCCCTCTCGTTTCCCATTCTCCATGAACCAAGTGCAGCATGAATCCGCTTCGACTCTATTGTTTCTACGCAAAATGGTATATCTGGAGCTCGACGCTAGCTTCTTCCTAGAGACTTTTTTGATAGGAAAGGAACCCTGACCTCAGGTCGATCCCAAGTGGGAACAGCCGGACACTTCCGCTCGGGGCAGACTCGGGAAGACCTAGATCGCAAACCCTGTGTCATTCCTTGTGAGTGCTAGGCGGAGCCTTCTAGACCCTCCTCGCGATGGGCTGCTAAGGCGTGTCCCACAAGTGGACAAGCGGACACGTTACACCAAAGATTGAGAAATCAAGCAAAGTAAGGAGAGATGTTTCTCTCTCCATTGGTAATGCTCTATTGGGACAACTTAAGAATGGTCATTAAAGAATATCTCATTCTCTAGAAGGTGTATTTTTCTCCTACCTTTGTACATTTTTTCTTCAATAGAACCATACATAACGTCAATAATATCAATAATAGACTGGATTGGTCACTATTCCTTAAGATTAGATGGGTAACATTTATAACCAAACAAACTTTGTCAAAATAGACAAGATTGGTTTGCCATTTTTCAAGATTAGATGGGTAAACAAACTTTGTCAAAATAGACGAGCTTATTTGTCGTTTCTCAATATTAGATCGATAAACATATGTAATATTTCCACACAATTAAAAGTTAGTTGGTTAGTTCAAAAGTTAGTTAGTCAATTAATAAGTTAGTAAGGTTACTAACTAAGGTAAAAAACTAACTAACATTAGTAACTAATAATTTTTATTTAATTAAAAATATTTTATTTAAAAAATTGAGAGTCATAAATCCAATATTTTTATTGGATTAACAAGGACCATAGCCACCCTTCACGAAAGTTACAATGTGAATGAGAGTTACGAGCCATATTAATTATTAGTGTTAATGTGTATAGTATGGATAGTTCGAAAACATCAGATTTTTGGGCAAAAAATAGCATATTTTATATTATCCTAAAAATATAGAATTGGATGTCATTTAAAAGAAAAGACAAGTGATTTTTTAGTTAGTTTTGGAGATTTTATAAAAAGAAAAAAATAAAGAGAGGGATTGGCAAAATCACACGTGCCACGATCGTAGTCTATAGACAGTAGACAGCACTTCAAACAAGGAGAGAAAGGAGTGATCTGAAAACTTTCCAAGCAAGTGTCTTAGGGTTTTACCCCTCTTTTGGAGCCAATGGAACCATCATATTTATGAGTTAAGCATCTTATCACTGCTTTTTCCAAGAGTCCCTCCACCAAGAATTCTTATTCTCAACCACATCCCCTCCTCTCTAATTCATTATAAATATGAGGCATGGGGAGGTACAATGTAATGTGTCCCCTTGTCCTCTTGTAGGACACGTCTTAGTAGCCCATCAGGAAGAGAGTCTAGAAAGCGCCGCGCGGCACTCCCACGGAATGTCACGGGGTTTGCAATATAGGTCTTCCTGAGTCTGCCACGAAGTGGAAGCATTCCGGCCATTTTCACTTAGGACCGACCCAAATCAGGGTTTTCCTAATGGTCAAATTCCTAGAATGGTAGCTAACATCGAGCCCCAGACGAACTACTTTACGTAGAAACATCAGGGTCGAAGTGGATTTATACTGCACTTGGTTCAAGGAGAATGGGAAACGAGAGGGATACGAAGCTCGACCTCTCTGCCTGTAAGGCATAGTCCCATTCCATTCCCCTAAAATAGTACAAATTGGGACTCTAGCTTTGTAGATTCTAGGTCATCGTTACCTTGCTGTCAATTCCTTTGAGAAAAGTTCTCGGCCAACCGGGACCACCCTTCTGTAGGACGGACCCATGGTCACGTCCACCGCACTTTCCTCAAGTTGCTTTAGTTATCTAATTACCTACTACATTTAGTTTGACAAGCAAAAACAGCTTCTTTAATTAACCAATTTATCACTAGTTCCTTTACGTAACTTAGGCCTTGACATAGAAAAACAATGTCAAACAAGTTCCTTTTCAATATTTGATATTTATTTATCAGTCTTCAGAATACATCAAATAATCCAGCCCGAAGGCTATTCCATAATCCTCCCGAAGGCAATTCCAGCAATCCTCAGGGATCGCTATTCCAAGTTTTCGCCCGTTGACTAGTATGAGGGCCTCGAGATCCAATCTTGAGGCCTCTTGTGTAGGATCCGGAGTCAAGGGATTTACGGCCAGAGCCCCTCCTGGCACCCAAGCGTCCTCCTGCTCCAGGTAGCACCCACGAAGAAACCTCTCGTGGTGGGTTCGGTCCACGTACCCGACATAGCTAACACCCCCCTTGGATAGGGTCACTGAATGATTGATTTTTTATGGATTTAGAGTGATGTATGGTTGTTAAAGGAAGTATTTGAGAGTGTTTTGGATGATATTGATTATGTTTTGGAAGTTCATGATGATTCTTAGTGGAGATATGAAGCTTTGAGATGTTCTGATAGGTTCTGATTGGTTCTGTATACCTTCTGTATAGCTTCTGTTTTGTTCTGATTGTCTTCTGTATGAAGCATGGATTGATGATTGATGAAGATTGAGATCTTTTGAAAGAATAGTTTTTTATAGTTTGGAATGGTTTGATTATGAGTTATGAGGTTCTGATGACCTTCTGTAACCTTCTGTAACCTTCTGTAGACCCTCTGTAGAGCCTCTGTCTCTGTTCTATCTCTCTGTACTGTAACTGTACTATAGTTGTTCTGGTGATGTACTGTAAGTGTTTTATAGAATGTATGTGTGACTTTGGGAAAGGTTTCTAACCTTTGGAAAGGATGAATCTAAGTTCAAAAGAGCTAAAACAAGTGGAAGAAGCAGCTGCTGAAGACTGAAGAGAACACTAAGTGACAGTGACACTAGCGAGTTGTGAAAAGACACTATAGTGGCTCTGGTGACTCTTCATATCAGACATACCTCTTGGGAGGTGCATCCATGACCTAAGAAGGATTATTGAGAGTTATTATGAGAGCATTATAGTGAGGATATGATGTACTATTGATAGAGAGAGAGAGAGAGAGAGCAAGAGATAGCCAAATTCTATCAAAACAGTGTAACTGTATGTGAGAGATTGAGAGAGAGAACTATGAAGACATTGAAGAAGAATAATATGTGATTTATTTCCATTCAAAGATGATGTATTATTTTGTGTTCTTTGTTCTATTGAAGAATTCTATGAAGATGTTGAAGATTATGATTGATTCTATCAAATCTGTGGGAGAAATCTACTATGATGTTACGTGGAAATTGTTGTTTTCTTTGTTTTAATGATCAAAAGAATGAAATAAAAGCTTGTTGATGTTACAAGATGGATTTTATTACAAGAGAATTCCCTTTTCCTTGGTGTTCCTCTTGGGACTCCATGTTTTTTGTGCGCAGCCGGGGAAACTTGCCATCAACAAGCACCAGAAGAGGCTGAAAATGAAGGAAATGGCATTGCCAAGAAGGGGAGAATTCAATGGATGTTTGAAAAATTCCTTCCTCCACTGAAGAGTTGGAGATCTTATAATCAAAGCCACTTTCCACAAGAAGTTCATCCCACAATGGCGGAAACATATCACCATCATGATGCATGCTCTATGTGGTGGACTGTTTCCTCTTCCTGTTGAAGCAGTAGAAACTTGCATCTTGGTGGCAAACTGTTTGGAAACAAATTGAAGAGTTGAAACAGAGAGAATGACCATCCATGGAAGATTTGGCATTCATTGAGAAGTTTCCGGACATTATCAAGTGGGAGATTATGAAGAAGCTTCAGAAGTCTTGGTCTGTGGAGGTTCACGAAGACAAGAAGGAAAAGAGTTGGAATTTGTTCGTGGATGCTCAACAGCAAGATACATGGGATGCTTGGTGCACTGACAATCTTTTGTTTGTCCAATTAGCAACCCACTGGAAGTTGATAGACAGAGTGTTTTTTACAACATACACTGTTGAAACCCTTAGAAGCGGGCATTATTATAATGATACAACAACGATCATAAGAAGAATGAGTTTTGATACTTTCAGAACAGAATATCTCGCCCTCTGTAGTGGTTTGAAAGCTGAATTCAGAGATGTTGAAAAGAAGGAAATAGAGGAGATGTTGGCCAGAGAATCCATCAGAGACTGAAGCCTCTCTGATACTATCTTGTTGAGTCCAGACCAACTGGTTGAAGCCAACCCCCTGATGAATGACGCAATAAAGAGGCAAGCGTTAGAACGAGTCCAGAGGTACGTGAGAAGAGAGAAGGCAAAAATTAAAGCTGAGAACGAGCTTGCAGCAGAAGCCTCCTTTGACGCCCTAAAAGCACTCTTTACAGAAGTCCCCATGGCGACTCAAGATCCCCTTCCTAGTCAGATTCGTCCTGGAAATATTGATGATAGGCCAGCAAATGTAGTCCCATTGCCAGTTTTTAAGGGAGAGTACAATGAAGACCCTGATCTTCATGTAGCAGAATTTATGGTAGCATGTGTGGCTAGCAATGCCAAAACCCCTGAGCATTGGTTAGTAATATTCCCCGCCACTTTCAAGGGCGCAGCGTTTCAGTGGTATGAGAGACAAGCAGCAGGAACTTTTGGCACATGGGATGACCTGAAGTTGGCCTTCCTCAATAAATTCAGGCATGAAGGTTTTGAAGAGAGAATGCGAGAGGAGTTCATGAACCTAAGTCAGTCCTCTGGAGAAAGAGTATAAGCTTATGTCTCACGAATAGAATCCATCCTGAAGAGATGGACTAACCATCATTTGGATGAAGGCATCCAGAAAGGAGTGTTTCTCAGGGACCTATAACCAGAAGTTCGTAAGTTCGTGGAATTGAGAAGACCAGTCAATCTGCAAGCTGCAGTGGAAGGTGCAAGACTGTATGACGAAGTTGAAGCAAGGTTGTCAATGACTCCAGGAAGAGGAGTCTTACCTCCTCCCATACTTGGAATTGTATATCCACCAAATGTAGTCCCAGGGACAATGGCGAAAGTTCCTCCAATGGTGACTCAACAACAGTGGAATCCTACCAATTGGAATCAACAACCCCAAGTCTCAGCAAGAGCTCTGAATCAGAGTCAGAACAGAGGACCTTCTGGATCGACCCAACCAGTTTATGCAGTAATTACAGACGCTTCCCAAAATCCTACTACAAGTACTTCAGGAGGTGATCCAACTCAATTTGCAAGTATCAAGAAGGAGCTTCTGGATGTGATTATAGAGCAACTACAGACGCTGAAGGTGAATACCGCCAATATATCCACTCCTACAAGAGCTGGAAGAGATGTGATGTGCTCTAATACATGGTGTGTAAAGTGTCATCAAGCGGGACATTTAGCCACTGAATGTACTCGAAAACCAACCATTCTTGGAGCCTTCTGTTCCTACTGTTTGTGGAAGAACCATACAGAGGATATTTGCTCTCTGAAAGAGATGCATGAATGAAGACAGAAGGATGAAAATGCAAGATTCAACCTGCTGGAATCTAAAATGACAACACAAGATATTGGACCAAAGCCTAGGGAATTTGGTCCTAATTTTGGTCCAATGAGGTTTCCCTCTCAAAGTTACAGAGGATGACAGTCTGGCGATGGTTAGAGATCAGAGGTGGAATGTTATAGGTGTGGAGAAAAGGGACATATCTCCCCGAATTGTCCAAACCCTAAACGATCTGTGGATTACAAGCCCTTATGCAGCCGATGCAAAGGAGAAGGCCACACTGGAAAGGACTGTCCCAATCCAACCCTTGTAAAGGACAATGCCACTGATAGCCAACAGAAGGTACAAGAGCCTGCTTCCAATTTGGTAGAGTTGGAAGTTGCTGCTGTTATGCACACCAAGAAGAAGGAACCAGTGGTTCAGAATGAAAATAACTCACTTGCCAAGACTGTGAAGTTCAACCTACCTACAGAGGAACAGAGCAGTACAGAACAGAACAGTGCAGTACAGAGCACTACAGTGCCACAGAGAGCTACAGAGACAGTCCCAGAGACAGGACCAAAGGCCCAAGAGATAGAAGATACAAAAGCACTTTCAGAAACAGAGGAAGTGCCGATGCAGCAATTGTTAGAAGAAAAAGGAAAGATGAAAATGGGTGTAGCCCCATTCCCCAGCCCGTTGGAAAAGCCTCTGGATCCTATCAAAGATTATGACTTGGTCAAAGACCTAGATACTTTTAAACCAAACTTAACATTCTGACAGTTGTTGATGCTGTCTCCCAACTGCCGAAAGAGATTCAAAAGCATCTTGACAAGAAGACGTGGATTAAGGATCGTTCCTTCAACAGCGACCAAGACCAATAAGGCCCCGGAGCCTGTAAAGGAAGTAGATGTGGCTAATGCCTTCCTAGATCTTGGAACCCCAGAGATTAGTATATGGATAGAAGGATGCTTCATTTCAGATGCATTGATTGATGGAGGCTCATCAGTAAACATAATGATGGATGTGACAATGAAGGACTTAGGGTCGCAAGGAATTCAACCTACACAGTGGCTTATCAGATTGGCAGACCAAAGCAGAGTCAAACCGTTGGGCATCCTCCCATACGTTAAAACAACCCTTGCAGGAAGAGACTATTGGCTGATATATTTGGTGGTCAAACCAAATTCTTATGGGACCTCATACCCTTTGCTGTTGGAAAGACCTTGGCTTCTTGAAGTAAGAGCCAGGACTGATTGGTTCAAAGGAACCCTAACCCTAGGCAAAGGACCCAACAAAGCGGTGTTGAAGCTGTATGGATCGCAAAAAGGCAATGGATCCACATCCATTGAAGTCATAACTAACTCATCTAACGAGGTAACAGATGGTACATCAGGAGATGAAGAGGCTGTTAAGCAGATCTTTCCTAAGAAAACATAGGCACAGTCCCTAATAGTGGGCACTGTAAGCCAATTGCCACGAGATGTAAAATCCTTGTCCATGGGTGAATACCTCCTGCCTTAATTAGAATTAACTTATGAAATCAACTCTGACAATGAAATAGAAGCATGGATGTACTGTTCTCCCTGTTACATGACAGTTGTAGAGACAGAGTAGAAACAATACAGAGACAGTACAGTTACAGAGCAGAGATAGTACAGAGGTAGAGCAGATATAGAGCGGCTACAGAACAGAGACAATTACAGATACAGTAACAGATACAGAGCCAGAGCCAGATTCTGAAGTTGTGACAGAAGCAGAAGCAGATGCAGAGACAGAAGATCTGTTCTTCTCTTACAGAGCCTCTACAGAAGCAGAGACAGATCCTAAAGAGAAAGAGGATGAAAATAATGAGAAAGAAAATGAAGCAGGTTATGAAAGTGCAGATGAAGAATTCCCTCTAATAGAGGATGATCTTGTTGATGTCCCTACAGAGACCTCAGAGGCCAAAGATCTCCGGGTGCTGGATAGAATGACTATGGTTCCATTTGGGTTGATCAATGGACCACAAAGTATGCAGAATCTGTATAAGCAATGGATTAAAGCCATAAAATTTAAGTTTACTAGTGGCTCCTGTCACCTTGACTGTTTAGTCCAGAGAAAAGGTAATGATGATGCCCCTTGTTAACAGAAGCCAAAGCCCTCAGAGCCACGGTCTCTAGAAAGTTTGTGCTATGTGACATTCCTGGACGTATCTTCTGAAGATGAATCCCTAAGTTATGAAGAAATTACCACTCACACAGAAGCAAACAAAGCTCTGATACCCTTCCAGCAACCTAAACAGGCAAAGGACACTGGTTCTAGCGGGACATCAGACGAGGATACTACTCTCTTGAAAGAGTCAGACCTCTATCCAGAAGCAATCCATGGAACATTTATCCGCGAAGTGGAAGGTGAAAGACAAGTAATGTTCTTGGATACTGACGGTACTGAACGTCCTCAAAGTGGGTCTCAATCTTCCAGAAGAAGAACTAGTGGTCCTGTGAGACCTACTCAAGGAGAACTTAGATGTGTTTGCTTGGTCCTATAAAGACCTAAAGGGGATTGATCCCACAGTATGCCAACATCACATTGACATAGAGCCCAATGCCAAACCTGTAAGACAAAGACAAAGGCGTATGAATCCTAATTACTCCGCTCTAGTGAAGGCCGAATTATTGAAACTTCTATCCCGTTCATCTATCCCGTGGCTAACAGTGAATGGGTTTCGCCCATTGTGGTAGTACCCAAGAAGAACGGGAAACTTCAAATATGTGTCGACTTTCGAAAGCTCAATTCGAAGACGAAGAAGGATCATTTCCCTATCCCTTTTACAGACCAACTGTTGGACACAGTGGCAGGCCATGAGCTTTATTCCCTCTTGGATGGATTCAGTGGATATAACCAAGTCCAAATCACAGAAGAGGACCAATCCAAAACAACCTTCACCACAGAATGGGGGACCTATGCCTACAGAGTGATGCCATTTGGGCTCTGTAATGCTCCTGCCACCTTCCAATGAGTAATGATGGCTGCCTTCCAGAATCATCTGCATGATTTCATAGAGGTGTATCTTGATGACTTCTGTGTCTATAGTTTGATCCATGAGCACTGGGGATACCTAGAGCAATGTTTTGACAGACGTCGAGTATGGGATCTCTCTCAACCCCGAAAAATGTGTCTTTGGCATCTCCTCGGGAGTTCTTTTGGGCCATATTTTCTTTGCACAAGGGATTGCAATAGATTCGGCAAAGATTGAGAAGATTGCCGCCTTAACAGCACCGACAAACCTCAAGCAATTAAGAGGATTTCTTGGCCATGTGGGCTATTACAGAAGATTTATTGCATATTTTGCAAATAAGGCAACCCCTCTGCACAAGCTCCTAAGGAAAGAAGCTGATTTCCTTTGGACGGATGACTGTGAAGAAGCCTTTAATACACTAAAACAGTGCCTGATCCAAGCACCTATTTTACAGCCTCCTGATTGGAGGAAGGAGTTTCATGTGTACACAGATGCATCAATTGAAGGGCTAGGTGCTATCCTATGTCAAAAGGGCCCCTCTAAATTAGATCAACCGATATATTATGCAAGCCGAAAGGTCAATGATAGGGAACGGAACTATACAATGACAGAGCTTGAGTGCTTGGCAATGGTGTTTGCACTGGAGAAGTTTCGACACTATTTATTGTCAACACATTTCAAGTTCTATGTGGATCATGAAGCCCTGTCCTTCTTGATGAAAAAAGAAAATGTTAAAGGACGACTGATGAGATGGTTGCTCCTATTCCAGGAGTTCGACTTTGAAGTGGTCACTAAGCCCGGCCGTTCCCATGTCCTAGCTGATCATCTATCACGGATCCCTCAAACAGAAGAAGAGGAACAAGATGATCCAGACCTTCCTGACACTTCTTTGTTTCTAGTTGAAACAGTTACTCCCTGGTATGCAAACATAGCCAACCTCTTGGCAACTCAACAGTATCCTCCTGGCATCTCAAGCCGTGAGAAGAAGAAGCTTTTGTTAGAATCAACCCCCTACAATTTGTTAGGCGGTACACTGTATAAGAAAGGCAAAGATGAAGTCCTGCGAAGATGTGTTGCAGGGGATGAAATCGGCATAGTATTGAAAGTATGCAATGACGAACCATGTGGTGGACACTTTGCAGGAGAAGCGACAGCCAGGAAGGCTCTGTTAGCAGGATACTAGTGGCCGACCCTCCACAAGGGCGCATATGACTACTGCAATAGATGTGATGCTTGTCAGCAAATGGGGAAACCCACTAAAACAAGTGCCATGCCACTACAACCCATTCTTCCCCTAAAGCCATTCGAGAAGTGGGGGATTGATTTTGTGGGTCCCATTAATCCACCTACCAGACGGAAGCAGAATAGATACATCCTGGTATGTATGGATTATGTAACAAAGTGGTGTAAAGCTAAAGCCCTGAAGCGGGACGATGGTAATAGTGTAGCCCTGTTCATGTACGAGAATATTATCACCCGTTTTGGCAGTCCCCTCGAGCTGGTGAGTGATAGAGGTACTCATTTCCTTAACAAAATTATGGAGGAGTTGACGGAACTATATAAGATCTGCCATCGTAAGTCCACTCCCTATTACCCCAGAGCCAATGGCCAAGTTGAAGTCACCAATCACATCCTTTGCTTGATTCTGAAAAGAACGATTGCTGCACATCGTCGCGACTAGGATGATCAACTTATAGAGGCCCTCTGGGCGTACAAAACCTCCCATAAGGCAGCTACAGGACAGACCCCTTTCTAGCTAGTGTATGGTACAGAAGGTGTCTTTCCTGTTGAGCTGGAATTGCCCTCTTTGTGAGTGGCAGTTAAAGAACGCTTGGGAGATAATGAGTCACTGCAACGCCATATCCTGCACTTGGAATGCTTGGATAAGATACGATAGATGGCCTTACAGTGCATGGAAACCACTCAAGCGTGACGCAAGGCCTATCGTGACAGTTTCATCAAGCACAAGGAGCTCAAAGAAGGTGATCTTGTCCTAGCCTATGATTCAAGATTTGGCAAGTTTCCTTGCAAGCTTCAACAACGGTGGATGGGCCCGTATAAGGTACTGGCTGTCAATCCTAACGGCTATGTTCAGGTACTGACTGTTGATGCCTCTGATGATCCTTTCCTGATCAATGGCTATCGTCTGAAGAAGTACTTCCCTCCTTGGGGATCTTGACAATCACAGTCGACCTACCCTTTTCCTTTTGGGCATTGCACTGTCCTTCTTGTCGTGCTTCTGATAGCCATTATGATTCTCCTCATGAGGCGATCTCGTTCTGCTACCTCCTCGCAGAACCATCTCAATCCGACATTATTCTCGTCTCCTCTAATCCAACAACAGTGGCGAGGTTGGTCCTAACATATGGCATTTCTACCATTCTCTTTCTTAATGAAAAAAAAACAAACAAACAAACAAAAGAAAAAAAAAGGAAAATAAAAAGAAAAAGAAAAAAAAACAAACAAAACTGTTATGGGAGAAAAGGAAGAAATTTCCTGTCATAACAGGCCTCGTTCCAAGAAAAGGTGGAAACACCCTTGGGCGGGACGCTGACTGTGGAAAGGTGGTAACACCCCGTAGTTCAGGATAGCTAACTCACCAGCAAAACCTTTCCAGCAAGTAATTTGAAGCCATCTCCCTTGGTGCGTTGTCTCTGCAATATCAGTCCATCTGCCTTCTTAACAGACGACTCTTCTTACCAATCATTGAAGTACGAGATTTGTAGGATGCCTCCCTGGGTACGCCTCGTCCTCAAGATTCTAATGACACCAACAACCGACATGATCTTCATCACCAACCCCTTGAATGATGTGAGCTTTCATCCTAACAGGATGGGGACATGAGTAAGGGCTACCCTCTGTATCTATCAAAGAGTGAGACAGAGGGTGGGGTGAGTGACCAGTCTTTCCCTTTAAAGAAAATGAGAGGTGAGTTGTGTGAACGAAGTGTTGCACGCATGGGATGGGCCTCTCTATGCACAAAGCACGATCTGCTTCTGTGCACTGCACCATAAGGCTCCCTGGCCTTCCTTCTTGCACTTTATGTTGGCACAGGGTGGGATGCACAGTTGCACCATCAAATGCGCACAAGGCATACAACCTTTGCACCAGTGACCGTGAGGATTATATCAATGGGTTTCAGGAACGGGCTACCCTCTGTATCTATCAACAGAGCGTGAGACAGAGGGTGGGATGAGTGTGGCTGGTGTTTCTTCAATCAATTACCGAGAGGTGAGGATTGAGGGACGTTACGACCATTGGAGTCATGTACGTTTCCATTTCCCTATGCACCCACGGGAAGGGTCTCTACCATCAGCACAGGACACATCATTCTGTTCTATACACTGCACTACAAGGCTCCCTGGCCTTTCTCCTTGCACCTATGCCAGACGAGTTGGACGCACTGATGCACCATCAATTGTGCACCCTGGCATACTCCCTCTGCACCATTCCTTTGTCGATTTCTAAACCGGGTGTGAGCTATGGGTTTCATCTTGATTTCCTCGAGTGATATTAGTCATGGGACGAGTGACTGCTCTTTCAATCCATTTGAGTCATTGTGAGTTGAGTGCCATATCCCTCGTCATCGACAAATTTCCTATGATTCCTTCAACCAGCTACCTCCCTGGGTGGTGTCGCATGGTCCCTGCCACAAAGGACGAAGAAAGTGTGCTGTGCAGATACCTTGTTACCTCCACCGACACAACGACACTAGATGCAACCTCGATAGTCGACATTCCTTCTCGGCAATATGGGCCAAGTTTTTCTAACCGTACACGTTCTGTTTCTCAGTGATGGTCATATTTTAAGTATGGGGACGTTTGTGGTTGGTCTGATGTGAGGTACCAAGTCTTTGAAGTTTGGTTTAACCTTCATGTTAAGGTCTTAAGTGTGGGGACGCGTCCCTGCACGTCCATGTTGCATAACCCCATGCATACACCTTGTTTTAATCATGCATCTATGCCCTGGATTTATTTCACCTTGATCGGGTCCCTTCCTCTCCCTTACGTTCTATTTCACCCTGTCCTCGAGGTTGTTTCTTGACCGTTTGCCCTTATTCTGGGTTTTGCGCTTCTTTCATCCGAACGGACCTTACGTTCACCGAAAGCTCAATCTAACCTTACAGCCCTATTCATCCCTTTGAACTGCCTATTTTTTCTTTTTACCGACTCCTGTTTCGACAGACGATTCTCAAGTTATTAATTTTCAATTGGACAGTTTTCCATGTGAATGCGTCATTATTGCTTCGAAACCCTGATCTGATGAGTCAACTCTGTCCTACTCCTTCCCCCTAACATTTTTCCTTTTTACTACATGTCCTTTCGATACACAATTCATCCGTTATTAATTTTTGTAGGTTTTCAGACCTTTTTCATGCCTATTTTTCACACTTTTCCATGTGAACCTGCCCTATTTTCACCAGAATTCCAGTTTGATTTGACAACCGTGTCCTGCCAGCCTTTCCCCCACTTTTTCCTTTTTTCTCCCCCCTTTCTGACTGCTATATTTTTAGTTATTAATTTTTTCGAGTGTTTTTTAATGTATTTTTCGTGTTTTTTCCATGTGAACCCTTTCTAATTTCCCCCACACTGAGTTTTGATATTCCAGTCCTGTGAATTTCTTTCTTTCGGGTATTTTTCCTTTTTATCGCCTACTATTTCGATGCACGGTTCTTTTTGTATTAATTTCCGAGTCCCTTTTCAGGCCTTTTTTGGGTTTTTTCCATGTGAATGCATCCTATCTCGATCAGAACTGTGTTTTGTCGTGATATGGTTGTCAGAAACATTGTTCTGTACACTTTTCCTTCTTTTTGCACTTCGTTCCAATGCACGGATTTTTTCAATATATTAGCCTTCTGTATTTTCAAGTTTGTTTTTTGCATTTTTTCCATGTGAACACCCTGATTCTGTCCCGGAACCCGTGTTGCATGTTTCCAACATTTTTCCCTCGTCTCCCGACCTATTTTTCCTTTTTACAAATTTTTGATCCGACGAACGGTTTGGATTTTATTAATTTTTCTTTATTTTTCCCGTTAACCACGTTTCTCGCCTCGCGCGTGAACGCCCCTGTTTTTGGTTTTCCGTGCCTCGGGACGCCCCCTGGCGTCCATGGCTCATGCATCCTTGTCCCTGCTCATTTGACCCCGTCATTGCAAATTTTTTTACCCCTGCCCCCGCATGCGCATGGCCGGGGATGTGTTCTTTTATTTTCTTATTTCTTTTATTTTTCTTTTTTTTCATTATTTAACATTAAAAAAACCACAATAAAACAAAAAAAAAACTATACACACAATTTTTTTTTTAAAAAAAAAACAATTTAAACAAAAAAACTTTTAAAAAGAAGAAGAAAAAGAAAAAAAAAACACACACACACACTAAACTCACAAATGAAAATACAAAAGAACAAAAAAAAGAAAAAAAAACAAATAAGAAAAAGGAAAATAAGAAAAAAGAAAAAAAGCAAAAAAGAGAAAAAAATCACACATACCTGCCGTTACGAATCGGTTCCCCGCCTCCTCCTCCTCTTCCCTCTCCCTCCTCCTCCCCTTCTCCCCTTCCTCTCCTGCTGTGTCTTCTTTCTTCCTCCCCCTCCTTCTTCTTCTCCCTCCATTTCTTTCCTCTACCTCTTCTCTCCCCCTCGGCGCTCCTCCTCGGCCGCCCGCTGTGTCACATGCTGCCGCTTCCTTCATCTCCTCTTCTTCCTCCAACTACCGCCTGCGGTTCCTCCCCACGCTCGTCCTTGAACACCCCCACCACATGGTGCGCCAGCTCCGCCCCCAGCGTGTAACCCCATTGCCACCTGCGGTTCCTCCCCGCGCTCGTCCTTGAACACCCCCACCACGTGGTGCGCCAGCTCTGCCCCCAGTGTGTACCCCCACTGCTGCTGAAGTTCCTCCACCCGCCGCCTACGGGCCTCCTCTTGGTCATCCGCCTGTCAGCGCCTCCTGGGCCTCCTCCACACGCTGCCTCCACTTCGTCCTGCATGCGCCACCTCCTCTCGCCCGCTGGCGCTCGCTCCACCTCCTCTTCCTCTCGGGCGCCCGCTCCACCTCCTCTCCCTCTCGGTCGCTCGCGCCACCTCCTCTTGCCCGCTGGCGCTCGCTCCACCTCCTCTCCCTGTCGGCCGCCCCCATCTCGGCCCTCTCGGCCGCTCCCTCCACGTCCTCTCCCCCCTCAACTCCCTGGACGCCACCACCGCCGCCCACACCTACTCCTCCTCCTCCACCTCCTCCCCCACCACCTCCACCTACTCCTCCTCCTCCCTCCGCCATCTAACCACAGCCAGGTTAGAACCTAACCTAAGTTTAGTTAACCACTAACCTAAGTTAAGTTAAAACTAACCTATGTTAGATTAATCACTAACCTAAGTTAAGTTAAAACTAACCTATGTTAGGTTAACAACTAACCTAGCTTAAGTTAACCTCTAACTTAACTTAAGTTACAAACTAACCTAACTAAACCCCCTTTAGTTACCCTAACCCCACTAGAGTTCAACTAACCCACCTAGGGTTAGGTCACACCTAACCTAACTAGGGTTAGGTTCTAACTTACCCTAACTAGAGTTAGGGTCCTATTAACCTGACTAGGGTTAGGTTTCCACTAACCTAACTGTAGTTAGTCTGACTAACCTGACTCAGGTTAGTTCCACCCCCACTAACTAACCCTAGGTTAGTTAGTCTCACCTAGGTTAGTTAATACTTGCCTAGACTAACTTAACTTGACCTAACTGACCCTAAACTAACCTAATTGACTTAATTAAACCTAGACTAACTTAGACTAACCTAATTAACCCTGACTAACCTAACTAGCCCAGACTTGACTTACCCTGACTTATCTAGATTGACCTGATTTAGTTGACTTAACTTGACCTTACTTACCCAACTAACCTCATTTACATCATTTAATTGATTGAGTTAATTTAAAAATTTATTCAAATTCAAAAAACTTACAAGAAATTTTTTAAAAATTCCCCAATATTTTTGCCATTTTTTGGAATATTTTTCAGGTGGAAATTTCAACAAAAAAATTTATAGAAAAATAAAATTTGAAAATTCATTCAAAATTACCTAAAAATGCATAAAATTCATTTAAAATTAGTAAAAAATACAAAAAAATTCAAAAAAATCTCCAAAAATTCCACCCACCCCCTAACCATTTTCCACTACTTTTTCACTTCAAAATATTTTCATACAAGGCACAAATATTCTTTGATAACCAAAAAAAAAAAAAAATATTTTTTAAAAAAACTTATTTTCATAACATAAATTGTGGACATTTCCTACATGGCTGCAATTTCTTTTTTTCCCTTCATCACATATCCATGTGCTATATCTCTTGATTTTATTATTATTATTATTTTTAAAAAAACACAAACAAAAACAAACCACAAACAATAACCAATAATTTTTTTATAAAAAAAATAAAATAAATAAAACAACTCAACCAAACCACACTATAATAACAAAACAAACACACCTAAAATATAACCCACACACAATCCAAAATAAAAAATTAAAAATACATTAAAATTTAACAAACCCACTAAGGTGTTTTCTTTTTTGTTCAGTCAGTGGTCTTTGATTTTGTTTGACTGGATTCATTGCCTTTTGGGGGACTCCTCCGTGCGCCTTCAGGCCATTGCATACACACCCCTATCAGGTATTTATTTTGTGAGCTTTATTTATTTTCATTCCCCCTTAGTCACAATTAATTGCTAAAATGAACTATTTATTCACCCACATTTTCCACGTGCATTCGCACTAAACACACAATTTAATAATTTAAAATCAACCAGCCGTTCACTTTGCACGCGCTACATGCGCTTAAGAGGCACCTTAATTGTAATAAAAATAAACCAGTCTCGTCACGAAGAAGCACGTGCTAGCAAAAAAGTGCTCCACATCACTCTTAATTTTTAATTAAGGAATTTGCATTTAGAGAACCAGTCTGGGAATCATAGTCTAGGTTGCGTTAAAGCACCGTTTCCCCATAATAATTTGTAATTAAATTTTTAAGAAGGAACCGTCGTTTTCTTATTAAAGTTTATAACCTAAGAAAATGTCACCCATTGTTAATAATTTCTTAAAATGAACCCTTCATTAAAATAATTCCCCATCACTGCACTTCTTTTTTCCCCTTTTTAATCAACACGCTTTGTGGGATGTGCGTGTAACAGTCTTTTAGTTGACACTGATGGTCCAAGTTATGGTCAAGTCTTTATGTATATTTTTATGGTAGTTTGATTTTTTTATGTATTACGATTACGGGTGCGGTGTGTAGTTCTTTTTTTCTTGCCTAATACGGGGATTTGGGTGCCTGTTTGTTGCATCGCATGAAGTTTTCGTTCGCATCTGTGTAGAGGTCATGCCGAATTTTTTCTAGGATGTGTATTATCTGGGGTGGTAACTGGGCTAGTTACGTCTATGTCTGTATGAGTGTCCTTGTTTTTTATTGATTCCTTTTTTATAGCCTTTGGTTGTTTTGCAGGCATTCTTTGTGATTGTCTGTGTTGTGGTGTGTGCGTTTTCCATTTGAATGGTGCCTCACGCTCCTCCTCCTATTCAGTATGTCCCACTGGTTAGTAGGGATTACTCTTCCCTACTCACTTTTGAGCCTATCGCGAAGGCATGATGACTCGCGACTTTCGTGGCTCCTTCCTTCCCCTTGATTCCAGAAGATCCATCCATGCGTGATGAGTTCCTTGCCTCATACAACAAGAAGTCAGGACTGGTCCATGGTACTTCATGACATTGACACCCCGAGGGTTAGGGAAGGCTTTGTCTCTTCCCTACAAAGGAGAGCCCTTTGTTACAACTCGACAGCTATTCTCTGATGATGAGATTTTGAAGCTGTTACAGAAACAGACCAAGGAAATTCTGGATGTTAAGAAAGTGATCAACACTTCAGGAGTTTCCTTTTCCATGATCACTGATCCTGTGTGGAAATTGGTCTGCCAGTTTCTCCAAGACAGGTTTATGCCTGCAAAAACACCATCCCATTACTTGTCCAAAGAGCTCTTTACAGCTTCCAGGATGGTGTTAAAAGGAGTAGCTATTGATTGGAGCACTTACCTACTCACAAAGATGGATCAACATTTCATTAAAGTAACCAGGGGCAATGTCACAAATGTCACCTATGGATCCTACCTGTCTGCTTTCTTGATGTACTCATGTTTAAAGAAGGGTGTGCCTCCACCTCCATCTGATCCAGTACTTCCTCCTCTGCCTTCAGAAGAGTCAAAACCTATTGATATAGAGGATCTGGATTCTCCTCCTCCATTGGTCATACAGTGAAAGCGCTTGAAGCGGGTGGCAGATAAAGCTCCTTCAGTTCTTCCTTCAGCTACAATTCCTGCTACATCTAGCAGTGACCTCCCTGCTTATTTCACATGTAACAACCTGTTCAGGGCACATAGAGAGGGTTCCTTGGATATATCAGTCCCTTCACTGAACAGTCAAGTGTCGAGAGATGCCATTCCAATCCTATGTAAAGACATCCAGAGTTCAATTGAACTTTCAGTGATAGCCTGTGTTCAATAGCTGTATTCTTCCTTTTATGAAGAACTAATGCAATCCAAAGACCAGTTGCATAAGGCAACATCAGAGTTAGCCTCTGCTAAAGACACACTAGCAGATCTCTTTAAGAAGATGGAGCAACAAACCCAAATGATTGAGACCCAAAGAGAAGAGATATCTTCTTTGAAGATTCAATTAACATAAGCTCAATCCGAGGTCACTAAAATCTCAGAGGAGAAGGAGAGGATGTCCAAAGAAGCGCAAGAGTTTCAAACTCTTTTAGATGTAAAACTCTCAGCCTTAGAGACGGCTACTGACATAGTGGAATCACAAGCTTCCCAAATCAAGCAGTTGCAAGACCAACTGGCACAGTCACGCTCTGTTTCTCCAAGCCTTAATGTTCCTCTGATCCCTTCTCTCTCAAAGCAGGACTTGGCAGTTCTCCAAAGACAGGCTACCTTGTGTCCTTTATTCCAAGATAAAGTGAAACGATTGCAGTCCAGGATGGATCTGCGACGGTCTACATTTGAGCGTTTCTAGGAATATGTTCCTCCGGACCATTCTTTCTTTATCCACTATCAATTGCAAAAGTTGGCCTTTTACATGAAGCTTTCAATGATGGATCTTCCTCTTCTAGAGGATGGTTGGAGTGGGGCTTGGTCTCTTGAGTTACTGACAGAAGTGGTCCTTATGGTGTTTGAAGATTTTGTGACGACGAATACCATGTTGCTGTCATATATGTATCTACGAGGAGATCTGTTGATTCCAGATGAAGTAGATATGGCATGGTATGTGGGAGATGTGGTTTTACAAGCTGTTTTGTATGTCAACTATTTGGAGTTGCGCATAGATGACATGTTCCAAAGTTACTCCTCAAAAGTGGCAACTTTCCCTGATAATTCCTGGTACTCAATGATTGATTCCATGGTCTTAAGTCAACGGCAGAACACAGCTTCTACCTATGTACAAAGCACTAACCAACTAAGGGTGGACCTCTTAGCTCATCTTTCCAAAAATAATCCATTTGATTTAACCTTTTTTTATGTCTATCAGAGAAGATCTATCTTAGGTCCCTCTGTTCCTAACCTACTGTGTTACCCACAAATGGCTCACCGTTATGATACCTATTTTTCCCTTTATCAAACCAATTCAACAGCAATCTTACCCCTTTTTTTCCAACCTCAATCTTTTCCTCAAATTCCCATATTTACATATTGCTCTTTTATCGAAGATAGAGTTTTTTCCCCTTCTCCACCATGCCCTTCTCCATCTATCCATGTACCTTCTACCTTTCCTATTTATCAATTGACACCCTTCCTAATTGATTCCCTAAAATTTTCAGCCACTCCTTCTTTAACCTATTCCTCCTTTTATGATTTTGCCTACCCATCTCTTCATCCACTTTTACTTATTCCACTTCCATCTCCTGCCACTTCTATCTCTCAACCCCCTCAATTGGTCAGTGAATATGACGGGTTTGATCAGAAAATTCCAAGAAGAAGAGGATGGAGCTCGACTGATTCTCTTACATGACCTCAGATAAACTGGCCAATAATTCCAGGAAATTGGACAACTGCCAGTCAAGCACACCAGAACTACCTTCATTTTGCTAACCAATATTCCCAATCTCTAGATCCTTCGGTGAGATTGACATCTCATTTTACTTGGTATCTAGCATACATGCATAGGCATTCCCATAATGATCAAAAGGCCATTCCAAAACTTTGTATGAATGTCAATGTGAACATTGACTCCCACCAGTTGGATGTCCTGTACTTTCATACCCTATGTCTAGCAGATACCTTGTTTTGCTAGAAAGGATGTGCTACCTGCAGTTCTTTCAAAATCCTCCAAAGACATTTATAGATGAATCCTTCTCCATGGATCGCTTTCGAAACTACCAAGCCTTTAAAAGGGATCATCTTCATTGATGCCTTTGCAATGTATCTTGGATGATTCTTAATTATATATATCTCTTTTTGGAGGTGTCATTCAGATGGTTGTGTTAGTGTTTGTGTGTGTGTTCTAATAATTGTATGTGATGAGTTTGTGTTGATTGAGAATAACTTGTTTGAGAGCTCTTTTCAACCAATTGCTAGTGGATGAAAAGCCTATGGTGGAAAGCTGAAGAGAACCTCTTATATCCTTTACAAATTTATTCTACTTTTTAAATAATTAATCAGATGAGTTATTGAATAACGGAAGTTTTCCTTTAGTAGTATTTTCTATTAGATACAGATGATAAGTTGGGGTCGTGGTTTGGAGAGATTATTGAAGATCCTATGGAAGATAACATAGAGCTCTTTAATGAACTTATATTCTTCTTTTTCTTAGGTCGTGAGGACGCTTCCTTTCTAAGTGTGGGGATATGTTGAGAGTGGAAAAAGACTGAATTTTTGACTGATGGACTGAATGATTGATTTTTTATGGATTTAGAGTGATGTATGGTTGTTAAAGGAAGTATTTGAGAGTGTTTTGGATGATATTGATTACGTTTTGGAAGTTCATGATGATTCTCAGTGGAGATATGAAGCTTTGAGATGTTCTGATAGGTTCTGATTGGTTCTGTATAGCTTCTGTTTTGTTCTGATTGTCTTCTGTATGAAGCATGGATTGATGATTAATGAATATTGAGATCTTTTGAAAGCTTATTGAATAGTTTTTGATAGTTTGGAATAATTTGAGTATGAGTTATGAGGTTCTGATGACCTTCTGTAACCTTCTGTAGACCCTTTGTAGAGCCTCTGTCTCTGTTATGTCTCTCTGTACTGTAACTGTACTGTAGTTATTCTGGTGATGTACTGTAACTGTTCTGTAAACCTTCTGTAAGTGTTCTGTAGAATGTATGTGTGACTTTGGAAAAGTTTTCTAACCTTTGGAAATGATGAATCTAAGTTCAAAATAGCTAAAACAAGTGGAAGAAGCAGCTGCTGAAGACTAAGAGAAGACTAAGTGGCAGTGACAGTAGTGAGCTGTGAAAAGACACTGTAGTGGCTCTGGTGACTCTTCATATCAGACATACCTCTTGGGAGGTGCATCCACGACCTAAGAAGGATTATTGAGAGTTATTATGAGAGCATTGTAGTGAGGATATGATGTACTATTGATAGAGAGAGAGAGAGAGAGAGAGAGAGAGAGAGAGAGAGAGCAGAGATAGCCAAATTCTATCAAAACAGTGTAATTGTATGCGAGAGATTGAGAGAGAGAACTATGAAGACATTGAAGAAGAATAATATGTGATTGATTTTCATTCAAATATGATGTATTCTTTTGTGTTCTTTGTTCTATTGAAGAATTCTATGAAGATGTTGAAGATTATGATTGATTCTATCAAATCTGTGGGAGAAATCTACTATGATGCTGCGTGAAGAATTGTTGTTTTCTTTGTTTTGATTATCAAAAGAATGAAATAAAAGCTTGTTGATGTTACAAGATAGATTTTCTTGCAAGAGAATTCCCTTTTCCTTGGGGCTCCACCCTTTATCCTTGGGTTGGGGTTTATACCTTGTTGACCCAAATTCTTTCCACCTTAGGTTTCCTTAAATTATAGACAATAAATCCTGGGCAACCTCGTCACCCTAACTTGGTTGGTTAATTGCTTTCTTGGCAAATTCGTATCTCTCCTAACTTGGCAAATCCGCCCCAAGGAAGGGTGATGAAGCAGGGTGACTACTCATCCTCTAGAAAATTAGACTTGTACTTAGAACTCGCCAACCTTGTTCTAAGGAATGGCAATACTATTTTGATTTAGGCACAAAACCATGCGACGTTGCAACGTGTTGCATGAGATAAGTGTCACATCTAACTTGTGGGATTATTTCTCCCATCACATGGTATCCCTTGGTCAAGAATACCTTTGACCAAGATATAGGGTTTGGGAGTTCTATTGACCCAACCCAACCCTAACCCTACTAGGCCGATAATATCTTTGGCCCTAGGGATCCTAAATTCATACGGAAGTCTAGTATTTGACCAATTCATCCTTAGGGTGAGGACCCTAGATCATTCTTGCATAGGTGTTTAGATAACCCTAACATTTTCGAGAATGTGGGTAGGATATTTGGGATCGGAAATATTAGGTCGGCAACCGGAGTGCGATACTAGGCAGAATTTTAACATAACTTAACCCTACCTAGCACTTAGAGGTGATCGTCATTTGCAATCTAATTGTACCTTTATGATTCTCATGTAAGCTATTCGATTATACGCAAATTACTTAGTTGATCTAACCAACCCATAATTTAAGATGATCTTTCTTTTAAAGATGCAATTACATTCTTCTAAAGTTGCAAGTACTTTTTCCCTAAAAGATGTAGGTAATTGGAAGATAGGTGAGATGCATCATTCCATGCGAGTATGCAACTTCAAACTATAGACCTTTTGCTTTTGTGCAACTTATAGATCATTCTTTTCCTTGCCCTATACTATAATGTTTGACATTCAGAGCTAACTCGTATAAATCATACATTGATGCAACAAAGTTAAAGCTTTAATACTTTTAATGATGATGCATTCGAACTTTGATAAAAGGACTCCATGCATGAGCGAATACCATGAGTCCATCCATGATTTAATCCTTCCATCACTTAACCCGACCTGAAATGTAACCATCTTTGCATGCAATTTTCAAAGTTCATAATTTCCTTTCCATCCATTGCGACTAATTGGACATCATTCAATGGGCATCTAGGATCATCTCATACATGAGTCACAACTAGGAAATTATTACCTAAGTGCATTATGTGTTGTTCTTTTCGTGAGGCAACAAGGATGCCTTTAGACAACTCCACCATTTAACTTAAGCAATACGTGTTCAGGAATGCAACTTGACCACAGAAGTGCAAACAAATACAAGTGCTCGACATGCCACTAAGCTTTGTAAATCAAACGAGTAAATGCATTTAAATTTCCCTAAAAATCAACATGCTTAATGCATCCCTTTCATGCGAGAATACAATCAGAACTTGGGCATTAAGATTCGGGGCGTTGTTCACTCGCGTACTCGGGTTGGAAGCTCCCGCGTGTGCGCCTCGCGACTTTTGCTTAGGAGCCATTTATGCAGTGAATTTCGTCGCAGCTACTCACCCTTGGGTCACTTTCGTGTATCAGATCCTCTATGTCTGAGATCTTATCTTTCGCGCAGGACACGGCCCTTGCAGATACGGTTTTAGGAAAAACCGGGGAAGGCATGGGAGAACAGGGCTTATGGAGGCTTTAATAGAAGCTTCCAAGCTTCTCTCCCATAGGGAATGACGTGGAGAGAGAGTGTGATTGGGGAGATAATGACGATGGACGATGATGATGATGATGATAATAATGATGATGATGATGATGAAGGTGGAGGCATGGCAACCTGCCGACGTGGCCTGTCGGCGTGGCAGCCTGGCAGACGGCCAGAAGGTGGCAGTAGCAACATACACTTCTCTCTCCTCCTCCCCTCTAGCTTGGGGGGGTTCTTATAGGCTTGTAAGGGGGGGTATCCATACCACGGCAGGCAGCATGCCTCCTTCCCCCCCATGCTCTCCTACTCCACACTCACTCCTCTCACACTCCCTCTCCCCACCATGCATCGGCTGAAGGGGAGGGGGTTATTAATTTAAAAAAATTGCAAAAATTTATCCATTATCCCCTTTTTTCCCCCCTTGAAGGGGTGTTCCTGCCTGGGCTACGGGTTTTAAGCCACGGCCTCTTATGCACAACACGGGCTGGAGTTTGCTAGTGCATGCGGAGGGAGCACTTAGCCCAAAATTTTATTATTGCGGGAGATTGCTTTAAGTTTCTCTTGCGTGGGATGTGCGGGGTCTAGGATTATTAATATTTCGTGCAAAAATATTACATACAAGGAAGCATAAGGAGACCCCGAGAGGCTGTGAGAGAGAGGTAGAGAGAAGGATACCCCTCTAAGAGATTGTGAGAGAGAGATTGTGAGAGAGAGGTTGTGTGAGAGTGAGAGAGAGAGGAGTTACCCCGAGAGGCTACAAGGGGGAGAGTTAGCTCAATTTCCTCTATCTTGATACTCGACTTAGCCATCTTCCCTTATGCTCTCCCATCTCAAATCTATTCCACCTTCTTAATCTCTTGAGTCTACTTGTGAAGGATGGCCTCCAAGCAAAGAATGTCGCGTGCGGATGGCAATCCTACAACCAGTAACGAAGCTTCAGGCGAAGGCATCACTACCAATCCAACTATGGTTCTGGTCATAAGTAATGTATTTCTAAATTGATAGGTGTTTGCTTTGATCCTCACATGAGATACATTAGGCTCCATACTATGATGTACGAAAATAGATCATGGGAAGGGATAGGCCTCTTCTCACATATTCAAAAGATGCAGTTTGCAAAGTGCATGTATCAAGGGAAGTTAATTACACTTAGTTGCATATGACTTATTCATTGATAGAGCAATCGATCAGGGGTTATGAATAGCATCATCATAAAAAGAGTAACATTAGGAATTGTGCATACAAGTATTAAGTAAATTTTGTATAGAATCACTATTTGATCCTAAGGGGGAGAGCGAATATGAGATGGAATTATTATCGCGTCTATTCTTGTATTTTTTGGAAAAAATACATTTAGTTTTGTTGATTGATTGAACAACACCCTAAATGCTTTTTGCAATCAACTGATTGTTGCATTTGTGATTTTGATAAATATTCCAAGTGCTTGTGTTGGATGGTAAAAGCATGGCAAGGGTCAGTAATGACAAGTAGCCATGGGAAATAAAGGAATGTTTCACTGGAAGATGATATTAGGTTGATTGCCTTGATCATGCTTGATTCCTAAATGGATTAATTAAGGAAGGATATTTTGTACGGGTGGATCATCTCCAAGATCGCACCGCGGATTATCCCGAGAGGGCACTCCTCAATTCATGGGCCAAAGGTTGAGTGGTGAAAAGGCCAACCACGGAAGTTATGTCTCACTCCTAGGTCACTTGGGGTTAGTGGAACTCTGGACACCCCTTGCCTAGACCGGAACAAAATTGTAGACTGTCGTGAGCCCAACATCTGGGGCATTGGAAGATCCTATTCTAGATAAAGGATGGAAATTATGATGCCATGTAATTTGGATTGGGTACTTCTATTGGACAGAAGGGATACATAATTCTCCTGTATGGGCAGGAGACAAAGATTAACTTGAAGATAAGTTAAGAAACTTGTTTGTTAAAAGGACTGCTTGTTTTGTTTTCACGTCTGTGCTGTAAATTACACAAACAAAACCTGTTCTCTAAAAGGGCTTAATTAATGAAGTTGATTTTAAATGTCGCACATAAATGTGGCAGAAGTTAATTAGAATACTAAATCTATCAAGGAAGCATGTGGGTGGAATCCCTGACGGGTCTGTCCTACGACAGGGTGGTCCTAGAGAATTGGGAGGCTTCTCACAAGGATTTATCGCCATTCAACTTTAGGTATTGTTAAGTTAGAACCCAATTCATGCCGTTTTAGGGGACCGGAATGGGACTATACCCTATGAGCAAAGAGGTTGGTGGTGCATCCCTCTCGTTTCCCATTCTCTTTGAACCAAGTGTAGTATGGATTTGCTTCGGATTGGGTATCTTTGCATAAAGTAGGATGTCCAAAACCCGATACTAGAATGCTATTAGGAGACCTTGGCCCTAGAAACCCAAATTTCAGGTCTATCTTAGTGGGTTCGACTATGAATGTTCCGTTGTGTTGGGACTCAGGAAACCCTAGGTGACAAACCCCAGAACATTCCTTGGGAGTATTGGCAGCGATGCTTAGATTCTTTTCTCAATGGACCACTAGAACGTGCTTGGATAGGGGCACATTACAGTTGGTATCAGAGCGAAAATTTGTAATGATATGAGATTGGTTAATGTATGGTTCATAGGCATATCCTAAACAAAATAACCTAAATGGTATAGCTTGATTGTTAGGCACCTTCTGCACCCACGAATGCTAACATGCAAGAGAAAAAAATTCTTCTCAAGCAAATTAAGGCACCCGAGTTTGATGGAGAAGGGATAGACATCACAGCAGAGGTGGAGACATGGATTGAGTTGATAGATGATTATTTCTCTGCTTTGAAAACTACTTCTACCAATCGAGCAATGATAGCCAAACTTAAGTTAGTTGGCCAGGCTCGACTATGCTGGAAGCAATGGTGTAAAGATCAAGGTATTTTTGAAGTTGCTCTCACTTGGGCTCAGTTGAAAGATGTTGTACGCAGACGATATCTTCCGCCGACCTACCAGACTTTAAAGATGAATGAATTCTTCAAGCTCAAGCCGCTGGAATTAACCTTGGAAGCTTACTACTCAAAGTTTGTAACCCTACTAAAATACTTACCGCCTATGGATATTGCACAGCAAGTATCCAAGTTTTGCCATGGCCTGAACACTCCTCTAAACTACCGTCTTGAAGCAATGCATCCAATGGACTTGCAAGATCTGTTACTTCAAGCAAAGCCAATCATCTAAGAACTTGGATCAGGCAAAGATGTTTCTCAAGATTAGGACAAGAGATGCCACACGTGCGGAGAGATAGGGCACATTCATAGGAGATGTCTCAACCGCCAATGTTTCCACTGCAATGAGCTAGGCCACATCCAAGCAGACTGCCCTGATCTAAGTCCAGATACATTGAGTCTCCAAGAAAATGGAGCTACACAAGTGCAATCTATGGATATATAGAGGAATCAAATGAAGAAAAAGACCTAGAACCTATAACACCTCTTCAGGATGATTAGAAATCCTAGAAATTTTGTCGACATGAAATACAACTTGTATTGGAATAAACTTTACTCTTGTACTACAGTTAACCCGAGTAATATGCGTTGCATCTAATTTGAGCCTAGAACTTGTAAATGATTAGAGATAATCTGGCAAGGAATGATAATTATAACTTGCAATGAATTTTTTGTAAGTCGTTCCTTCTCAACTAATATAGGTTGGGTCTTACCAGAATGTCGAAGCTTGGAAGTATTCTTTAGCATTACAAGCAAAGCCGATTGTCCATGGAGCTTAGTCTCAAACTAAGAAGAGGACAATCTGGGACATAGTTTTTGAGATAAAGGACCACTTCGATCTACTAAAAGGATCATGGGACAATTTGTTCTAAAGAAGAAACTCCTGCTAAGGACAACCAACAACCTTGTGACAGCAAGTGATAAAGCTCCGCATTGTTTCTATTGCAAGGAGTTAGGTCATTTCAAAAGGAAATGTCCAAAGCACCCTAAACACCGATGCTCCAAGTGCCACAACATTGGACATAACTACGTCAATTGTCCCAACAGAACTCAAAGAGGACTTGGGCTTACAAGAAATGAAGTTGTACAAGCTCTAGTGATCCAGAAAATACCTTGATACTTAGGAAAAACCTAGAAGATATTCATGAGATGTAACTACTATAAAATTTCTCTTGTAACCAAGACTCGGACATATCAAATACAATAGGCTATTGTTTCAAAAGACTGCATCCCTACTACGAGTGATTAGAGTAGCACAACGAAAGCGTACTAGGCCCCATAACCCACAGGTTCCAAAATGATACCCCCGACTTCTCTCGAGATGAGGACATCTCGATTTCTCTAAGGGGAGGAGGATGTAATATTTCCACAAAATTAAAAGTTAGTTGGTTAGTTTGAAAGTTAGTAAGTCAATTAATAAGTTAGTAAGATTACTAACTAAAGACTAACTAAGGTAAAAAACTAACTAACATTAATAACTAATAATTTTTATTTAATTAAAAATATTTTATTTAAAAATTGAGAGTCATAAATCTGATATTTTTCTTGGATTAACAAGGACCATAACCACCCTTCACGGAAGTTAGAATCTGAATGAGAGTTACGAGTCATATTAATTATTAGTGTTAATGTGTATAGTATGGATGATCTAAAAATATTAGATTTTTGGGCAAAAAAACTAGCATATTTTAGATATTATCCTAACAAGATAGAACTAGATGTCATTTAAAAGAAAAGACAAGTGATGTTTTAGATAGTTTTGGAGATTTTATAAAAAGAAAAAAATAAAGAGAGGGATTGGCGAAATCGCACGTGCCGCGGTCGTAGTCTACATGCAGTAGATAGCACTTTGAATAGGGAGAGAAAGAAGGAGTGAAAGCTTTCCAATCAAGTGACTTGAAGTTTTACCCCCCTTTTGGAGCTAATGGAACCATTAGATTTATGAGTTAAGCATCAGATCACTGATTTTACCAAGAGTCCCTCCACCAAGAACTCTTGTTCTCAACCACATCCCCTCCTCTCTAATTCATTATAAATATGAGGCATGGGGAGGCACAAGGAAGCATAAGGAGACCCCAAGATGCTGTAAGAGTGAGGTAGAGAGAAGGATACCCCTCCAAGAGATTGTGAGAGAGAGCTTGAGAGAGAGAGAGAGAGAGAGAGAGAGAGAGAGAGAGAGAGAGAGAGAGAGAGAGAGAGAGGAGTTACCCTAAGAGGCTGCAAGGGGGAGAGTTAGCTCAATTCCCTCTATCTCGATCCTTGACTTAGCCATCTTTCCTTATGCTCTCCCATCTCGAATCTATTTTGCCTTTTTAATCTCTTGAGTCTACTTGCGGAAAATGTCCTCCAAGTGAAGAATGTCACATGCGGATGGCAATCCTACAACCAGCAACGAAGGTTCAGGTGAAGGCATCACTGCCAATCCAACTACGGTTCCGGTTGTAAGTAACTTATTTCTAAATTGCTAGGTGTTTTCTTTGTTTATCGCATGAGATACATTAGGCTCCATACTACGATGTACGGGAATAGGTCATGGGAAGGGATAGGCCTTTTCTCACATATTCAAAAGATGGAGTTTGCAAAGTGAATGTATCAAGGGAAGTTAATTGCACTTAGTTGTGTATGGATTATTCATTGATAGAGCAATTGATCAGGGGTTATGAATAGCATAATCATAAAAAGAATAACATTAGGAATTGTGCATACAAGTATTAAGTAAATTTTTTATAGAATCACTATTTGATCCCAAGGGGGAGAGCGAATATGAGATGGAATTATTATCGTGTCTATTCTTGTATTGTTTGGGAAAAATACATTTAGTTTTGTTGATTGATTGAACAACACCCTAAATGCTTTTTGCAATCAACTGATTGTTGCATTTGTGATTTGGATAAATATTCCAAGTGCTTGTGTTGGATGGTAAAAGCATGGCAAGGGTCAATAATGACAAGTAGCCATGGGAAATAAAGGAATATTTCACTGGAAGATGATATTAGGTTGATTGCCTTGATCATGCTTGATTCCTAAATGGATTAATTAAGGAAGGATATTTTGTACGGGTGGATCATCTCCAAGATTGCACTGCGGATTATCCCAAGAGGGCACTCCTCAATTCATGGGCCAAAGATTGAGTGGTGAAAAGGCTAACCACAAAAGTTGTGTCTCATTCCTAGGTCACTTGGGGTTAGTGGAGCTCTGGACACCCCTTTCCTAGACCGGAACAAATTTGTAGACTGCCAATGTCTAGGACGTTAGAAGATCCTATTCTAGATAAAGTATAGAAATTATGGTGCCATGTGATTTGGACCGAGTGCTTTTGTTGGACAGAAGGGATACCATAATTCTCCTGTATGGGCAGGAGACAAAGATTAACTTGAAGATAAGTTAAGGAACTTGTTTGTTAAAAGGACTGCTTGTTTTGTTTTCGTGTTTGTGTTATAAATTAAGAGAACGAACCCTGTTCTCTAAAAGGACTTAATTAATGAAGCTGGTTTTAAATGTCGCACATAAATGTGGTAGGACCTAATTAGAATACTAAAGCTATCAAGGGGAGCGGGTGGGCGGAATCCCTGATGGGTCCCTCCTACGGTAAGGTGGTCCTAGAGAATTGGGAGGCTTCTTAGAAGGATTTATCACCATTCGACTTTAGATATTGTTAAGTTAGAACCCGATTCATGCCGTTTTAGGGGACCGGAATGGGACTATGCCCTACGGGCAGAGAGGTTGAGCAGCGCATCCTTCTCATTTCCCATTCTCTTTGAACCAAGTGCGGTATGGATCTGCTTTGGATTGGGTATCTCTGCATAAAGTAGGATGTCCAAAACTCGACGCTAGAATGCTGTTAGGAGACCTTCGCCCTAGGAACCCAAATTTCAGGTCGATCTTAGTGGGTTCGACCATGAACGTTCCGTTGCGAGGCGGAATTGGGAAACCCTAGGAGACAAACCCTAGAACATTTCCTGGGAGTACCGGGTGGCAACGCTTAGATTCCTTTCTCGATGACTCTCTATACATAAATACAGATTGTACTAGTACCTCTTTTACATTGCTCTTATTTGCTCCAAGTCCGAAATATTTTATTATTCCCTTCTAAGTAGAGAAGACAGAGCTCTCACCTTTGTCTCTTTTCCTATATCTTACTTGCTACATCTTGATCTAACTACATTTGTTAATAATAGTAGGAATCCATCTTTCATCATTTTGGAATGAATTAAACACTAATATGGATGTGATTTGAGAGCTCATACACCTTGTTGAAGGTCAAATTTCTATATCCATGGTAAAGAGAGAGTGTATGAGAGGAACAAGCTAAAATAAAGGAGATAAAAATATGAGAGGAAGTAGTCAAAGAAGGAAAAGATTCTATACTATTAATGTAGAGAATGCCATAATCACAATTTTAAGAGATTACAAATATATATTTATAATAAATATTTATAATAACTTTATTTTTATATATTTGTATAAAATTATTATTATTTTAAACAATCTCATTTTCAAAGGCTTTGCTCCCATTGGTTTAGAGGACTCTCTCTCTCTCTTTACATCTTGTAAGGGTCCTCAAAACTCTCCTAATGCTTCTAAGGATTAGTTGATAAGGCATAAGCACTACAGCATGAAGTATCCACATTTTGAACCTTTGAACCCTAAAGCATAGCCAAGAAATCGAATTGCATTATATGTTTCAATGAGAATGAATTTCTCTCTATTTGTAAATATATGGAAATATACTAAATATCTGAAAAGTATTGAGAACAAATATTAGGATGGTTGACTCCTCAAAATAATTTGCATGAAATATTTTTACAATATTTGGATTAAGCTGGGTAAGGTAATATGCGAGTGTTGAATCTTGAAGTTGGTAAGGTATTGCTTTATTGTCATAACGCAATACCTAAAGAACAAGTAATGTTAAGTAAACTAAATTTAACTGTTAAAAAACATGAAGAAATGGTACAAACAAACAAAAAAGAAACTCACATTTTTAGGATTCTCTTCTACTTCTACTTTTTGTTTTACCCACAGATCAATTGAACCTTGCTAAGGTTTCTACACACTAACATTTCTCTGCACTTGCTTTCGTAAAAACTCAATATCCAATCCTTCTTGCATCACCAAAAACTCCTCTCCAATTATAAAGTTTCTATAAGTGCTATAGTTCTTTTTGTAGGCAAAGCCCAAGAGCTTCATTAGTAGCCTCACAAAATTATTAATGTTGGTTTCAAGGATGGAGGATTCCTCTCTTGTGTCATCCAATATGTCTTTAGCCAAAGCCCATGAACCCAAGTTCAAATGGGTACCTAAACATCAAGGACTACCACCTAGAAGCAACTAAACACAATCTCACAAGGTTAAGATTTTATACTCGAAACCTAGGCAACATAGAAAAAACTATAGGCATCAACGAACAATCAAGCTGCAATGGGTCCAAACCTTATTGCAAGTGCAAGGCTATTACAAGGGTAATACCTGGCTATGGGTGCCTAAAGCCAAGACTGCCAAGTGCACTACTCAAGTGCAACCCTCAAGCTTGTCCACACAAGCTTGCATGACAGATTAGAAACCAAAATCCCAAACAGCTCAAGTTGTGGAGCCCATAGAGCCCAAACCCACTAAGCCTCAACAAGCCTACTGACCAAAACTGCAACTTGATGCCTCTCCAAACTACCTCAACCTAGCATTGCTAGTGCCCCTAAGGCCTCACAAGCTTCTAGTAGCACAACATCTACATCACAAGCCACACCTAGTGTGTAAACGACTGAACCGCTCCCTCAAGAGCAACCAAAATCGCAAACCTCAAGTACATACCTGTCTAGCCCAGTCAAACCTTCACCTCCCATAGGCCTAAAACCCTCTTATGAGCAATGATCAATTCTTACCTTGGCCTCAAACTTAGATGAGAATTCGAGGGATGACTTGGTTACTTGCCTTTGACATTTGGATGATACTACACTTGCTAAAAGCTATGACCAATTAGACCTAGGCCTTTTAGAGGAGCCTTTAGCAATGGAGGTATGTATGCTACCTTACTCTTGGGAAGAATCAAAATTCGTATTCGTTAAGGCTCCCTAGAGGCAGCTGAAGAGATAATTGCCACCAAGATTTCCCACAAGCTAGCGCACAAATGACCCCATCATGCTACCATGGAGTACAACCGAACTTCTACACTTGGCTCATGCGAAAGTGAAACACCATGAGCATGTTCTAAATGGCATTCACCCTTCAACCTCTTATCCTAAGAAGGATTCTTCTCATTTCCAAGGGGGATGGGGTATGGTGTGCAACATAAAAACAAACCCTAGACCTCAATCAACATCGAAAAGTAGAAAAGAATGGATAAAAATCAACTTATGATCGAGGAAAAGTGTCATAATTTTTTTGGGGAATGCATGGACTGTTTGAAGGAAAATTCTATTTCTGTACTTAAGCATTTTAGTTTCACATAAGTAAACAACCATTTTCTATGTGTCCTTTTGTAGGAAATTATCTAAATACTAATGGTGAGCTGTGGCTTCGTGACAAGCACCTACAATGGTAGGACAGGAGAAAACCAGCAAGTTTCTTTTCTCAGAGGAAGAGCAAGCAAAGGTTGGCCTCTCAATGGAGACAAGAACCTTCAACCAATTCAAGTTCAGGCACGACGTCGTGAATTTGGAAGATGTAGCCATGGAAGAGCAGGCCATAAAGCAGATTGTGGATCAATACAACCTACAAAAGTATGTGGAGAAAGTTGGCCAAGCAGTGGACTATAGTAAGTGCACAAAGTTCCTTCGTATCTTCAACAAGAACCATGTCATCGTGACTATACAGCAAGGAGAGGCCACCTGCCAAGTGGAAGTTGAGCTGACCTCGAAGGTGGTGGAGAGAGCATTAGGCCTAGCCAACAAAGTTGAAAGATGGCCAAAAAGGGATGTGTATAACATGCTGGGAATGGACAAATTTTTGGTCCACACTAATGATGGCATCAGCTTAGCTAATATCCCTGACCCAGAAGTCCTAGTTACAAGCCAAGATGGTGCATGCCTTGTTTTCCAGAAAAAGGTACAATGTGCTAATGAGGAGGATCAATGTGACGATACTAGAAAGCATTGCAACCAAATCTTTTGATGAAGTGAACTTGAATGACTTCGTGCAGAAGACAATTGAGACCTCTGTAGGTGGAGAGTCCCCAGCCTCCAAGCCAAGAAAGAAGTCACCATCTAAGGCCTCGACCATAGGATTGGGTGGGGTCTTGATTGTCATCATCAAGGAGGCATTGGGGGAAGCACAAGGCGAGGAAGAAGTTTGTGAGATACCAAACATGTCACCTCCCCACCATGAGCATGAACAATCTAGTGAGAGAATTGTGAGTGACGAAGAAGGAGAAGAGGAAACATTGTCTAGCCATGGAGGGGCCAAAAAGTCCAAGAAGAAAACCCCCCAAGAGAATGCAGAAGAAGAGAGAAGGAAGAAAGAGAAAGCTGACCTACAAAAGGCACAAAGAGAATCCAAGAAGGCTAAGAAAGAAAGTAAAAGAAAAGAAAAAACTGAGTTGGAAAAGATAAAAGAGGAGTCCAAGAGAGCCAAGGAGGAGAGGAAGAGGAGAACAGAAGATTAAATAAAATAGCTATGGAGGAATGAAGAAGAGGACAAAGCTTGAGCCACAAGCATGTCAATAGAGCAGTAGTCCAAGCAGGATGAGCTGGCTGCCATGAGCCCATTCAGAGAAAACAAGTGCCCAAGTTCCAAAAACCACGCCACCCCCAGTAACAGAAGGCAAGGGCAACGGCTTGATTGATCCTATTCCATCTTTCCTAGTGTCTATGACCCCAGTCTCTACACCCACCCAAGGCACTTCAATCACAATAGACACCACTAATATTATGGCGTGGGTGCAGTTCCTAGTCAATCAAGAGATCGCTCAAGATGCAAGTGGAGGAACCCCAATGACAGGAACAAAGAGACAGGTAGCTCTGCAAATGTTGAGTTAAGACAAGATCCCAAGAGATAAAAGATAGAAGCATCCACAACGACTATCCCTACAGCACTACCATCATCCACTAATTATGATGATTATGTCAAAGAAATCCTTTCACAGCTAGAGAGAGTGAAGGAGGAAAAGAAGATGGATGTTGCCGAGTTAGAAGCTAAGAAAGAGACACTAGCGGCCTTCCAACTCAAGAGAACCCGCCAAGTGGTCAATGATCAAAAAGAAATAAGTGCAATAAAGGTAGAGCTTGGGGCTAAGGAAGAGCAAGAGGAAATAAGTGGTAAGTTATCAAAAAGCAATAAGTGCAATAAAGGTAGAGCTTGGGGATAAAGAAATAAGTGCAATAAAGGTAGAGCTTGGGGCTAAGGAATGTCAGAGAGAGAACCATGACCTTCGGGCTAAGAAATATAAATTTGTGAAGGGTCAATTGGTGTTATACTATGATGCTCGTTCATTAGCTACTTCCTGGTAAACTAGAACCCAAATAGGATGGGCCGTATAATATTATACATATAGGAAAGAATGGCTCTATAATCCTTTTTAACAGATTTGTAGGGGCATGTAGATTTAAAAATAAAGTTAACTTTAATAAGAGAAGAAGAGGAGAGAGAAAGACTGCAGAGGAGAGAGAAAGACTGCAGGAAGAGAGAGAAATAGAGTGACGAGGAGAGAGAAAGACTAGAATTGGAGAGAGAAAGACAGGAAAGATGAATAAGCCATGGAAGCTTGGAGCAAGAAGGGAGAGAAAGATTGTAAATGTATTGATATGTCAAAAAGATGTGGAAAATTACAACTTATCTCCTTATATACCAATGCCAGTGTGACATGGCATATTATCAACATTTTAACTATTTCCAACTTCTTACAATCCATCCCTTCCCAAAAGTTTTTGTCCTCAAAAACAAACCTAGAAACAAGCTAAAGAGGAGATGGATAGAACAGAGTACTACTCTGTACAGAATTACAAGGGATAAAAGAAAAGATTACCTAATACTCAATAGTAGTACTAATCTATACAGGAGGTCAAAATCAGCCTATAGCCTCCCGGATCAAAAGGAAAAGTTGTATCTTGGCCATGCATTGGTTCAACTTTCATAAGATCGAAATCAAATACTGCTAAAAATATGATCATCATGATGGTACTCACTAACAAATCTCCATCGCATGATGGTCTTCCAAGTCCACAAGCTGTCCATAATCTGCCTTCTTGAACTGAACTTATTGTTGTTGAACTTCTTGTTGTGGACTCATACCAGAATGGTCTTCAACAAGATGTTCTCCATCATTTACATCATAATATTCAAATAGCAAGATTATTTTGGCAGACTTTGCCCTACATGTGGCTTGGTGATTACAAGATAGAGGCTTAGCACAACGATAGTATAAGCCTGCAGCATGCAGTTCCCGTATTGTATCACTAGTAAGGTGTCTAACACGTTTAGCTTTAGATAGCAATTTACACACCTGTTCATCTCCATTGGTCAGCTCTATGAGAGTTTTGACATGCTGCTCATAGTCATCTTGCTGTTCATGTATAATAGATGGCTGTCCATGCTCAACATGTACAACAGATGGCTGCCCATGCTCATCATGTACAACAGATGGCTGTCCATACTCATAACCATATTGCTCATGATGTTCATACTGCATATGGTGACAATAGCCCTGCTGCACATCAGAGGAATAGTTAGGTTGAGCATATACATTTGCTTCTACTGATGTTTGCTGCTCATATACATAAGCATGTTGCCTTTGATCATTGATCCCACTGTATTGGTCATAATCACTTGCTTGCTGTTGATCAAAGCTAGAAGTGTATTGATAAGCATAACCATTTTTGTTACATCCATAAGAACTATGTTGCTGAAGAGATGGATGCTCATAAGCATAAGCATGTTGACCATAATAACCATTCTGGTTGGATGGCTGAAGTGGAACTGAGGGTCATTATTTGAACAAGCCTTCTCATTTGCTTCTTTTGATCCCTTTTGTGACTGCATGAGTTGAGAAAATTGTGCCATAAGTTGGGCATTAGATTCTACCAACTTATCAATGGAAGCATTGGTTCGGTTAGTTGATTCCATCATCTTCTCAACAGTAGACTTCGTTTGATCAAATGATAAAATCATATACTCCATTGCTGACAAAATAGTCTCATGACGTTCCTTATGTCTTAGTTCATGGGCACACAAAGCGTCATTGAGAATACTAATCTCTCCTTGTTGAGGCTCTTCAGGGTTCTCTTGAAGTGTGCTTTCCATCATAGAATCCCTGATTTGCTGTGCATAGTCCTCCTGGACCTTATTTTTGCCTTTATGCCCTGCTATACTAGTGCAGTCCTGCAGTACCCCCTGTCAGTAAAACGGCTATAACTTTGGCTAGAAAACTCCGATTGCAAAACTTTTTTGTGGGAATCGAAGCTTACAATGCCCTCTTCGAGATGAGCTATAGCACGCTATAACAGGTTTAGGATAGAAAATTCTGTAACTGAATTTCAGAGTCTGAACTGTCCAATCCTGCACCCTGTTTAGACCTGTAAGTGCCCTGTTTTGACCCTGTAATGCAAGAAAGTAACCTCAAATGGCTACCAAACCCTGCAAAGGGGTATATAGGACCTGTGGGTAACCTGTAGTACCTGCACCTGTACTTCAGTATCAAAGGGTGTACCTGTATCCACCTGTAAATACCCTGTGGGTAACTTGAAAATGCCCTGTTTTACCCTGTTTTACTCCAGTAGGTACTTGAGTCGTTGGAAAGTCTTCAATCTTCAATTCTCCACTCGCTGTACCTGTGTGAGAGATAAAACGGCAGGACGGGCTCCCTACACGGGCTCCGAATCACCGGGAGGTGGGCAAAGTTCCCCCCGGGTCGGTTGGTTGCACCCCTTCGAGATCTTCGATAGTGAGGGAGGGTCACCTCTCTTTTGTCCCACTATCTCCCCCGGCATCCACCTTTTTCCTCGGTGGGAATATCAACATGGCAGAGGCTAGTGTGCTAAACAATCAGCATGATATGCAATTGAAAAATAACCATTCATCCTTTCATGAGATGCAATTGATTGAGATAAAAGAACTTGAGATGGGAGAAGGGTTTTACCTATGCAATTCAATGACTCACTGATTGCTAGTACTTACCCTTTACAATTTTCCAATTTAGGCAAAAGAGAATCAACCAATCAATTGGATTAGAGTAAGCAAAGGAATCAATCAATGTATTCAGTTCATAGGATTCAAATGTTATGCTGAAATCTCAGATTAAGGCCATTCATTCACTGATTGAAGCTAATATGCATTAGACAAGCATTGCATTCATGAATAGATGAATTCAAGCAAAGGTTGGCTGAGAATTTGATGAAAATGTTCAATTCTTTAATCTCTCAGTCAAATGGCTTAAGCTCAGCAATTGGATTAATGAGAGAGATTAAAAATTGAAGAGAAATACCTTGACATGACTGAAAATAACTTGCCAAATGCTTGATAGGGCTCCCGGTTGTCCAATGTTAGCAAAATAATCCATGAAGCTTGCTTATCTGATGGTAGAGACCAATCTTGAAGCTTCAAATGCTTGAAATTGAAGCATTAAACCCGTTTCCCCCAAATTTTTGCTCCATAGAAGCTCTTGATCTTCAATCTTAAGCCATCCCGTGCTTAATCCTTACAATTTGTTGAAGAATCCTTGCTGAAATGATTCCACGGGCCAAAAGGATGAAGAATCTTCAAGAAATTGTCAAGAAATGGAAGCTTGGGCTGAAGCTTTCATGGCTGCCCATGGACTGTTCATGTAGGGTTTCAAGAGAGTGAAAAGCTGAGAAATATGGTTCTATTTTGGAGTAAACACACCAAAACCTTGAAGGAATCACTGCCAATGATGAATTAGAAGCACCATAGCTGAAGATTGGCTGAGAACTGGAGGAGAACAGGGCTGGAAAAATCAGCGCAAATTTCGGGTTGCTGTCCAGGCCACGTGGCAGCTTCTACAGGGCATGATTGGTGCTCCACTTGTTGCATTTGATGTCTAGAGTGCCATTATGCAGGCCATTGTTGATGGAGAGCAAAGATCAGTGAGAAAAGAAGAGATCTCAGCCAGCAAACTCCATGAAAGCTTGGGCAAAGCTTGAGGAAAGAGGAAAGGAAGACCTCTTTTGAAAAGTAACTGTAGTTTAGTCTCTAACTAAGCCCGGTTAACCATCCTTTACCCTAGTTACCTCCATTTTTGCATAAAATTTGATGACGTCCAGCCATTTAAGCCTTTACCCGCCATATCTGACCTTGAATATCTCCAAATGTAGTCATTGCTAACTGTACTTGTCCTGCAGCACTCCACTAGTCACTGTCTTGTACCATTTTTGTCTGAAATTGGTTTTGAAATAGGAAAATGAGAGTGAAAATGGAAGAAAATAATGGATCAAAGACTGAAGCTCTGATACCACTTGTCAGAGAGAGAACTAGGGAGAGAAGAAGAGGAGAGAGAAAGACTGCAGAGGAGAGAGAAAGACTGCAGGAAGAGAGAGAAATAGAGTGACGAGGAGAGAGAAAGACTAGAATTGGAGAGAGAAAGACAGGAAAGATGAAGAAGCCATGGAAGCTTGGAGCAAGAAGGGAGAGAAAGATTGTAAATGTATTAATATGTCAAAAAGATGTGGAAAATTACAACTTATCTCCTTATATACCAATGCCAGTGTGACATGGCATATTATCAACATTTTAACTATTTCCAACTTCTTACAAGGAAGAGCAAGAGGAAAGCTAGTGAAAAAAGCTTGAAGACGAGTATCAAGAGCTAGTGGGATTTCAAAGGGAGTATAAGCTCATGATCGTGCAACATGAAGAACTGCAAGGACAGATGAAAAGAGTCCAAAATGCCACGGAGGATTTTGTAGCACAGGAGAAGAAGAGAGGGCCAAGGATATTAGGAGAACCTGAAAATTTTGGAGTCGAGGGTAGTTTTAGAATTAAAAGAGCAGAAGAGGCTAGAAAGAGAAATTGAGGAACAATAGCAAGGAATAAAGAACTTAGCTCAAAGGCATAGTGAAAGCTTGAAAGAGATGAAAAGGAAAGCAGATGAATGGGTGGGCAGGAGTGAAAGAAGAGTAAAATACCTAGCAAGCTGTCTAGCACTTATAGAAGGTGACAAGGCATTAGCAGAAAGTAGGGCAAAGGTTGTGCAAACAAGCTTGGAAGCCCGACAACGTGCCTTCCTTAATACTATCTTGGATGTCACACAATTAAAAGAGGCAGAGGCCCTTGAGTCACTAAAGAGAAAGCTAGAGCTTGCCCGTAGGGCTCTAAGACATGAGCTGCACATCCAACCACAAGCAGCAGGAGCTAGCCTGAGCCTACAAAATCAAAGAAGCTACTTGCTAAGGGCAAGCTTGATGTTCCAAGAAGTGAACTCTCTAGGATTCAAGGAAGGAGAGTCACAAGAACACAAGGGAGAGGAGATGCAACACCTACAAAGAAGCAGGACCAAGCTTTGAAATGGGGCAACAAGATGAGGAGCTAGTCCCACATGCTCCCTCTCCACGGCCAGAAGTACAGTAGGCGGTAGACACCACTGTTGAAAGAAAATAAAAAATCAAGAAGAAGAGAATGAATATGTTGGACCAAGCATGGAGGAGGCTTAGAGCTCAACCACATTTGTGGCCCCAAAAGCACCCATCCCTCCAAGAGAAATCTGTTTCCAAGTATATTGGAATGCAAAGCTCATAGTATGGGAGAAAAAAGAGAACGACCATGAATCCTTCGACTTTAATTTCCGATTCTCCACTACATTGAGCAAAGTTCTATCAACCAAGGTGGTGGAAGAGGTGATTAATGTAAGAAGGCTGGGAGACATGTGGGTTGCTAAAAGAGAGAAGATTCCTACTTTATGGGGAACAAAGGCTCTTGACTACTAGGAGAACAAGGTCATGAAAGTGCCCAGAACAGTGAAAGGCTATGAGTGCCAACCAAGTTGGAGAAGGAGAATCTAGGATGGCAACATGGATGCCTCGATGTCATTTTGCAACACCCTACCCTTCGAGAGAAATAACCCCACTTACATGCCATATCTTAGAAGGGTAGGAGTGGACTTCATTCCAGACATCCACGACCAATATGACTTTCCAAAATTCTATAATGTCAATGCCACTAAACCCGAGGAAGTGCTCACCTTTTCTGAGCGCATGACTTATATGCCTCGATTGACCATTTATTTATTGAGTTCACTTGCCTAGACCCTGCTTTTCTCACAACTTATAATTACATTAGGCTCCTTAGAGTATTATTAATGCAAGATCCTACTCCACAAGAATACCACCTCCCGTCGCTATTTTTTTATCTCAATGTTGGCATAGATAGTTGTGCAATGGCTAGGCTAATGATGTGCACTACCCTCTTACCATCTTTTTACATGGCCCTCTTAGAGGACATGAACGACAACTGCTTCACTAGCTGCAACCACCCATTTTTGTCCACAACTCCTCTCAACGTTTGAATGGGCCTAAAAGGATATATGTAGGGGAAAAGCTTCCCTAGTAAGTCCCTTAAACCCCTAACTTCTCCTTCTCATGATCATGATGATGAAGTTTAATTCCTCATTATAATTTTGAAAAAAGATGACAAAAGAAAGAGAAAAGAGAAAAAGAAAAGAAAAGAATAAGAGAATAGAGAAGAAAATCACAAGAAAAGCCAAGAAACTCATGAGTGCCACAGTCACTGCACCTAGGGGTCCTCAAGTTAGGTGTGTCTGATGGCTTCAGTCGGCCGATTCCGTCCCTAACCCTCTAGCCCATTTTGATTCCCCACTTCATGTTTAGGTCGCATCAAGAGCAAGACATACCTAGGGAGACCACCCTCGCCTTAGACCTATCTCCCTAAGCTGCACCCACCGCACCTCCCTTCTACACGAACTGGGTCCTCAAGTGTGGGACAACACCCAGGCTTGCCTATGACCCCAGCTCCCAATTCCACTAGCACGAGCACAATGCACCACACAGTAAGGTAGACACGCCCCCTAGGTAGTGCACTTGTCTTCTCTTTGTTTGCAAGTAAATACAAATGCTACCAACCGTTGACATCGGAGGCCCTGCCATCCACTCGTCGGCCTCCACCACCACAATCATTTGACTCCTATGGATGGCCCTATATAAGGGAACTGCAAGGTAACTCTTATGATTCCTATGTACAGCCCTATGTAAGGGAGCATCATGATAATTCTTTGGGGTGTTACCATCATAATGACAATGGGCAACATGCTATCATGAGATCACCTATTGCAAAGGTGAATACTTTGCTTGTAAGAGTTGTGGAAAAGGAAGAGGAAGAAGAGAAACTTGCCCAATATAAAGATGAAGATGAAAAAGAAGTTGAAGATGAGGAAGACCAAGAAGATATGGATGATGAAGATGGACAAGAAGTTTAGAGTAGAAGAGCATCAAGAGTTTCAAGAAGAAAATGAGGTATAAATGAATGATGATGCTCAAGAAAAAGAGTAAGCACAAGAAGTTACATGGTTTTCATGGGACTCAAGAGGATTGTATTGCAACTGAATGTCTTGAAGACATTGGGTCATCACATGATAATGCATATGATTTTCTTGATTTGTATGCATATAGACATTATGCTTGGAATGCATATGCATATGATGTGGATGATATGCATGATGATGGAACTATGTTTATTTATAATCAAAGAGATTTCAGATATGATCATGGGGATGATGCATTATACCCATTTGGTCTAGGTGGCTTCATACTTCTCTTTGATTATGGTTTTCCTATGCTTTATGGTTCTCGTGTTGGTATTCCATTCAATCCATGTGGCTTTATTCTAGGGAAATCAGCTTGTAACATGTCATTCCATGTTCAATAATTGGTGTTCTTTGGTCCTCACTACTTCTTCACGTTCTTTATAGGAAGAAGGTTGGGAAAATATGGGTTTCCTACATAATACAGCTTGTTGTATTACAATTACTATCATTAAATAAAATGACTTGTCATCATCAAAGTCAAGGTTTTATGCTTGGAGATAATGGCCTTCAGTGTCTACTTTGACATGACATCTCATTTTCCCAATTCGAAGATGTCTACCACAAGTTATAGTCTTTTTTCCATAAGTTCCCTATTATGATAGGATGCAAGGAATTCATTACAGTGATCTCACTTGAGCTTCATTGGATATGAGATCTTCTTCACACATGGGTCTTTGATTTTTTACTTCAATCCCTTGTATTTTCCCATATTTCCAGCTTTAAGGACAGATTTTTATGGAGGGGATAGCTTGTAATGTAGATAATTTTAGCCTATTTTAGCCTAGGGTATGAGCAGCTAGGATTTGCTATAAATAAAGATAATTAGCCAAATGTAGAAACCATATTATCATTTTTTCATTCTTGGAATAACGCTTCCCAAGGACCTTTGTGGTTCCTTCCACCTTGACATGGGCACATACATGCATAGAGATGAGTTTCTTGCCCCACTTCACCATGAGGTGAATTCCATGATGTAACTCATCATTGATTCTTAGCAAGGCTGTGGCTCCTCTTTTCATGTATTCATTGTTTCTAGGAAATTTTCTTCATATATGTGATAGTGAAAGCTATGGCTTCCAACATTCCACTTATTTCATGTGTATTTCATGTTTGTGAGATGATGCCTTTTATACAGAACCTAGAGGGATTATTGTATCAGAGCCACCAATAGCAATAAAGAGCCAAAGGCATCTACATGAAGGCCACCTAAGATATTATTGAGGAGTATAGCACACACAAGCCCATCAACTTGGAGGTCCCAAGAGAACACTTGGAACATGCGGAAAGGACTGCAATGAAGTCTATCTTGTCTCATCAACAAGCATGTTTTTCATCTAAACCATACAAGGAAAGAAAACACTAAGGAAAAAGATCTTCACGCAACTATATTATATCTCCCATGGTATCGAACTTAATGAAACACATCTTATCCTTCATAGCAACAAACCATGAAGTATAAGAAAGTCATATACACCACTTTGTGAATGGAATCAATCACATAGTATTCATATCAAAGCTTCCATAAATAATCCATATCCTTCTTCTCTCATAGTTTCACAATCTCTCTCTCATGTATAATGTTTTGTGCCAAAATCTAGTTATCACTCACTCAAGGTCCCTCTCTCACACTCTCATTCAATGATACAATGGAATACAATAGAATAACACTTCATAATCCTCATTTGGTTATGAAGGCACCCTCCAAGAGGTATGGTTGATGTTCAATACATTGTGCATAATATTTTCAAAAAAGGTTTGGTGTTGACATCTCATTATTGAAATTGGCCTTAATTGCATCAAAGATTGGGGAGCATGCACTTTTGGCAACAATCTAAGCAACACAAGCATCCAATCAGGTAGCATCTCACTCATTCTCCAAACTTGTTGCCACAAAGTAGCAAGAAATTTGAGGGAATCCCTATCAATTTGAGCACAACCCTTAGTGATTGCTTTGATTCCATATTGAGATAGGGTATTTAGCTCAGCATGGATAACATAAGGGTTATGATCTACAAGCATTGTCTATAGAAAACATTATCCAATTGCAACTTCACGACTCTCACTGAGTTTACATGAATTTTTCCCTCGATATTTTTGAGGGGTGGCTCTATTACAATTACAAACAAGAGATAAACCAATCTATCTACATATATTTAAATGACTATGTTGTTATGAATTCTAGATAAAGTAAGGCACAATAAAGCATTAACAATAAATCTTGCAAAAGTAGATGTCCACAACCTCATTTAGCAAGCTTTTAATGATGAAGGATCAATGTATTCTATGATAATCCTTCTTAGATTCCTTATTAGTAAGATTGGAATTATGACCCAAATCCATCTCTAGCAAGTACCTTGCTATCATTTCTAGATTTTGACTATAAGTGAAACTAGACTAGAATACTTTTCAACAAAGGGTCGTCTCTCCCATCTTCCCTGCCAATCCAATGGCTTTCTCAATCATAGTCTTAACTATTCCATGTGCAATTATTGAATTGGAAATCTTAATTCCAATTGCATTACTAAGCATGCTATCTAACCAATGGAGATTAGACCATCACCCAGCTAGCTACCTAGAATCGGTGAACCAAAACCTAAATATTTCCATCCAAGGTTACTTCTATTAAACCCTTTTAACTAGCATATAAAGCAACCTGGCTGACTTACCTTTAAGAGTATCGAGGCATAAAATGCCTTATTTTATATCTAGATTTATCACATCCCAAGCAAACGTATGCAATCCCCGGGTAATTCACTATATGTATACTCTCTATATCATGTGCATTCAAGGCCTATTTATAAATATCCTTATCTACGAATTTTTCCTTAATAAAACATAACCCTTTTCTATTCAATCTATAAGTAGCCCCTTTATATGGGACCCTCTTCTGTATGTAAAAAATGTGTAAAAATGGTATTTTAAAAATCCATTATGTTAAACCCACATGATACATACACATATTTATGATTGACCTCCCCAAGATGCCATCGATGATCAATAGCCCATTTTTGGGCCTTGGCAATCACTCCAAATTTAATCCATTGTCATTTAGAACGTTGAGTGAAGCCCAAACCAAATATGCATCCCAAGTCGAAAGACCACTCCTTTCTTTGGTACTTTAAAGCCATGGGTGAAAAGCCAATCATCAAGCTCCCCATACCCCAAAAAATAGGGTCCATGTTTTAATGCAACAAATATCAAGACAGTTTAGAAAAGATGTACAATGTATACATTAAGGTATTGAGAACCTTTTGGTTAAATTTTGTTGTATAGGAGTTTTCATCATCAAAAAATTGTGAGAAAGAATGTCCCCTGCCCAAAATGTCTAGGCCCTTGAGAGTACCCTTTCAATCGATCGATCAATCTTTTTTAGCATTGGATCCATGACAATAGAAAAGGGTAGCTTGCCAAAGGGCCCTATCTAATCAACATTTTTAAGAGAAATATAATTAAAAAGAATGCCATTAATGCATACTTAAGCTGAAGCATTATCAAATAGGGTTTTCAACATCCCACAAAAAAACCTCTTTCAGAATTGAGAGCTTCTAAGATCACAAGAATAAAATCCCAATGTACATGGTCATAAGGGTTGATGAAGTTTGTATTCACCAAAATATGGTTTTTTCTAGCACTCAAATCCCAATCAATTGCCATGATGAGATTGAGAATGGCATCTTGAATCCTACTCTCATGAATAAAGACATATTGACAAGAATGCAACAATCACAAAAGCAAGGATTTAATCCTTAGGGCCAAGACTTTGGCCATAAGCTTATAAGATAGGTTAAGCATAGTCAATGGTCACCTATGAGACATCTTCAATCAATTATCAAGTCGATTTGGGGATCAACTTGATAAGGTCAATACTAATTGTTGAGGAATAGCACCTCTTTTGAAAAAAGCATTAAGGAAACCCAAATAGTTTTGTAAAACTCTGTACGAAGTCCACAAATCCCTAGTGATTTGCCATCCCTCATCTACATCAAGGCAAAAGCAAGAAGGTTCTCTTCACCTTTGAGGAAATATTCGATGAGAGATTCCTCTCTTAATCTTGAAAGGAGCTCCAAAGCTAAAGTTTATAATCTATTGCCTTAGAGATTTTAGGACCAACAATGGAAGGCTATAAGAATGTCTTCCATGCAATTGAGCCTCTCCCAACTAGAATCTTTGATGCAACTAATTTTATCCCTCTTTTGATTGTTCCTAAGAACATTGAAGTAAAGGGACAAAGAAGCATCACCAATCACTTCCCATTGAGCTTTAAACTGTAGTTCAACAACTTACATTCTAGCCACCTACTCACTTTTTAGATAATCTTCAACCTCTTGCAAGAGATGGCATAAACCTAAATCATTAGAATAAAAACTATAGCAAAAGGCAAAGCACCTCTAACTCAAGTAGCAAGATCCACATACATATTTCTTTTACGTGCAAAAGCACTACCGTTCCTTTTTATGTCCTCAATGGTAGCCTTATTACATAGAATCTAGCTCACAAGATCATGCAATGCCTTTTAGCACTCTCCCACACATACTTGATCCTCATTACAAAATGTGAGTTTGACATAAAGAATGCATTAACCTTAATAACTGAGGGTCCTTCTTTAGACTACCACACCAGAGAAATCTAAGTGTGAACTAAATAGGGCAATCATCAACGGCCACCATATCAATGTGGATTTGAACTTACAATCAACTGTGAAAACTACCAAGTCATTATTAGCATAGATGACATCCAAGTATGAAGCTCTCTCCAACTGATGCCTTCATGATGATTGTGCCACGTATTAACTTGATTATCGATCATCCCTTAAAACCACCCTAAAATTATGAAGTTGTAGGTCACTTTTCAAGAGAACCACTCTTCCTTATCCTCATTAATCAACCCACCTTAGCCACAAGATATATCCATTGTCTCAATGAACACATTCCAATCCCCCACCCATTGATAGCAATGGTTTTCCATCCAATTTGCTATTTAATAGAGCCCATTGTCTTTCTCACCTAGTTGGCACATTAGAAATGTAGATAGAGACCACTAATGGGTATCTACCATCTATCAAAACATCAACTACTATGTGGGTTTTGTGTGTGTGTGCACACGCACGCACGCACACAAAGTCATCAAGCCATCACCATCTACCCATGCAAAGGTGGGTGACAACTTGTCTTTGATCATCACCATCGTGCCACCCTTCCTTGTGAAGCAACCCAAACCAAAGAGACATAACCAAAGACACAAGTCTTAGATATTTCATGAAATTTAAATAACCTTCTTCGAAACCTTTTTTGAAACCCTCTCCATAGTGGTATGTGATGTACCTACCTCTAGCCAAGATAGGGAAGGTAACAATTGGTAGTTGCTCAAATGCCCATAGGATTCACAGACTCAGCCAATCAAGTGACTTCTGAGTCTACATTGTAGTAGAACATCGTGGCCTCCATTCAATAGGATTGATGTGAGTAACCTACGACCTCTCGATCTCTATCAACAATTGAGCATTCAATCAAGAAGATTCACTTCACAACCAATCAAGATCTCGACAATGGACTAGCACTAAACTTGACTCAAAGACAGTGAGAAACAAGGGGGAGCTATGCATCAAACCCTCTATTGCAAAATAATTTCATCCTAGTCCCCCCTAAAAAGGTGTTACTTGAGTTCTATGAATCAACCCTACGTAGTCAAATATTTAGCCCTTCTTATGAATCTCTTTAAGAAAGCACTCACCTTATTAGGTTCACTTATTTATAGGATAGAGTCATCGATACAACTATCCACCTACTTTCCACCCATCGCAACCATCTTTTTAGTTATTTAATTGGGGTTCCTACCACACTATTAGGACACATAATAACAGCTTCTTTAATTACCTCAATTACACGAGGTTCATTGAATGTAGTTCATGTACAACACAAAGGTAGTTAAAAACAATGTTTCCAAATAGTTACTTGAAGTGGTGTTATATTATTGCTATAGCTAGCCTCAATCTGAGATTGATGTCCCATCATTGAATATAGCAACCCCTTCTAGAGTTCCTCACTCTTACCCCTTTCTAGAATCAAGGTCTATCTCATTGTGCTCATACACCATGCTCATCGAGGATTTCTTCTCTCATCATAAGAGAGACATGGTATTAATTTTAACACAACCAAAGCCCCCATGTGGCCCCATGCCACCATAGGAGGGAACCTTCCTCTAATGGATAGGTGTGGGTCTTCACACTCAATGTGATAATAATTCCACCCAAGTGATAAAGCCAACCTTGGCAAGACTCAACACGAGAGCACTATGCAAAAACTAATTCTTATTGATTTTCATATTCAAAATCTGTGACAGTTCTCTTCAATCACTAGAGCATGAGTTGAGAAAATGAGTAGAGGTGCACCAACATCAAACATGTGGATAGGCAGGGTTTAGGAGAGGGTATTCAACACTTGACCGCATCCTCACACTCCAAGCTATCATTGAGGGCAAAACACACAAGGGGTGGATCTATTTTTGCTTTTGATATAGTGCCACAAGCTAGGATAATGCAAAGACTACAAGAGTTTGGGATCCTTGCTTAGGTGTGCTAGGGTGTCCTAGCATTCTATGAGTCAATCACTAGATAAGTCCAAGCTCTAGGAGGGATATCGAAGGAGATCATTAACACTACTAGAGTGGAGCATGGGCCCCCTTTCACCCACTCTCTTTAGGTTATACGTTGATGAGATATGAAACTATATTAATAAATTGGAAGGAGATGGGCGTAGCCTTGCTTGCAACACCGTCTAGATGCACTACATGCCTTTTGCCACAAGAGAGAGACCTCACAATGAGCCTTAGGAAGACCAAGGTTAACACCACCTAATGGATGAGATTATCATTGCCTCAGTTTACATATGGTGGGGAGACATTGGAGCATGTCCAAAGACATGTCTAGCTTGGGATTACCTCTACAAGGCTGAGATTCACTGTGAGGAGAGGAGTTGAGGATAGACTAACCCAAGGCTATGCAACATTAGGAACCAATGTGCAAATGTATAGTTCCACAAACCCCAGACAAATTTTTGGCTGTTTGACAAATTGGTTGCACAAGCGCTCTTATTGGGAATTGAGCTTCTATCACATAAGATGAGCAAGCAACCATACCAAGTCACAAGCATTTGTACCAAACACTAATTCCATTTTAAGCAATCAACTTGCATTTATAAACATTTTCAAGTTGATGCAATTGCATGATCCCTATTCTTCATACAAAATACAACCATAAAAGCACCAAATGTCATTTAAGAAACACACGTCTTATAGAAATCCTTTCCATTATCCACACCAACTTGGAGATATAAGCACATCTCTTAAGCAATTGTTATTTGCATATTTATAAGCAATCCTCTCCTTTAACAAGGACAATAGTTCGTTAGTATACTCATGGATGCCTACAGCACTATTCTTAAGTCTCTTCCACTTGTATGTGTCCTAATCTAGACAATGCCAAGGCTTCACCCTAGGTTGGTGTTCAACCTTCCATCTTCTCATTGTATCTTTCGATCCATCCCAAGTCCATTATTGCCCGTAAGGAGTCTATGCAAGAACTTAAAGTCATTATTTCCACAAGGATTCAATCCCTAAGCTAGTGTCTATTCCTTGTCTTGACATAGAGGTGCCTTGTGAGCAAAATATCTTCACTACAAGTCCCACTCTCCCATTACATTGGGAAATATTTATCACTTCATGTTATCCCTTTTTACGCTCTATCTTGTGATGCAAAAGGATGCCACGGTCAATATTGAAAATAGGTTCCAATTAACAACTACCTGGGTGATTTGATTTAGTGCGACTGCAGTGTTTGCTAGGAGGTGCTAGCCACACACCTCTTGGATGCCATTGCCGCTCATGATGTGTTGTCGGTGAGTCGTCTTCTTATTGCTAAGAAGTATCACATAACTAGTAGTGGAGTCCGCTTTGATACTGATGTTGATGGTGGTGACAAGGGCCTCCTAGATCAAGTGCTAAGTTGGAGGGAACGGGGAGAGCTGATTATTAAAAGGAAAGGAGGGAGAAAAGAAGCTTAACCCTTTTGTTATTATTATTAAACACACGCTAACCTATCTAATTAACCAATGGTATTACTCACTTAACTAATCAAGTAAAAATTACTAACCTAACTTGACGACTGACGAGGTAAAGACACTTGGGTGCGCACCGGGAGTCCGAGGATAATGCATTAGTCGAGGCACAGGGCAGTCTGTTGCTACATGGTGGCGGATCTCCTCAAACGTTTACCTCTTCATCACCCGCCGTCACTACGTAACGGTGGCAATCAACAAGTGAGTTTCTCGATTGAGAGCTCCTGTTTAGGCGTTTGTGGGCTCGCGTTCTCTCTCTCTCTCTCTCTCTCTCGACTCGGGGATCCGCAATGATTGATGTCTTAGTCTGCTACTTTACCTTCCCTAGGCAGAACAACTGCTTGGCAAATGTTCCTAAAGCGCTACCCTTCTTGCTATCGGTCGCATGCACGACTTTAACCTTCTCTTCCGAAGTCTACTCACCCTCCTTAAATTGATCCTCCATCTTCTTTGGATAGTCTTTAGCATAATGCCTCCTGCCCTACTTACAGATATAGATAATAGCATGGATTTGGAAATGTGTCAAACTTGACTCGGAGCACAACTAGGAGTCCATGGGCATAAATACCTCCATGTACTGAAGGGGATCAACACAGCTATGTCATGCAACATGTCTTCCTTTCTACCCTAAGAGCACCACAACAAGTACTTCAATGGACTCTCCCCAGATTTGTAGGTTTGTGGATGAGATCCAAACGGGACATTCGTGCTGAAGCATATCCTACGATGAGAAAGGAGACTCCAGGGCAAGGAAAATATCAAGTTTCCTTATATCCAAGGACGCAACCCACTACCCAATCCCTTTTTCACAAAGAGCTAAGAAGAGCCTTAAGAAAAAGCTTTCCCAATAAATCAAAACCTGCTGCATGGTAGCCTTGGCTTGGAAAGGTAGCTGAGAACCATCGGTTAAAAGTCCTCCTCAGCTGACGATATCCTCATATAATAGATCATCCCTACAGCAACAGAGTCAGCCTACAGCTGCATCGACAACACAACAAGCACCATGAAAACTTTTCTCTTGTAACTACCTCAATCCACTTACACTCGTGTGAGCACTCCAGTCTCACCACTAACATTTCTCCATTTTCCACCATATCCATCCCACAGTCACGTGCAGCAATTGCATAATCCATCTCCATAGTTGCTTCATATTGAGTTTTACCTGATGCTTCCTATTCTTATCAACCCATCTCTACCTCACCTACGGTTTTTGCCCATGTGCTCCTCCTGCATGCGTGCAAGAAAGAAGGTGCCACTTGTCAAGTGGCTGAGTTATGTCGCAGATGGCTTTTGTAGCCCTTATTACCACTATCAGATTGCACCAGTCACTTCTCATCTCTCCCCTCTCTTCGTCTTCAATACTAGTTCATGTCTTCAATGACATTGTTCATGTCTTTCAATAACACTAACCAAGAAACTTGGAAGGACTATCTCCACACGTAGCCCAACCATACTTCAGAAACCTTCTTGACTTTCAATGTAAAATTTGATCTCTTGTGAAATATAACATAGATTCATCAACAAGACAAGTGGACCAAAGTGGTTGCTTTTCTCTTTCAACAAATTGTACATGCTCAAATAGTGTTTATACCTTCCTACTTTTAGTGCCTATAAACCCTCTACTCCGAACGAAATATCACGAATGAAATATCACGGGATCTCATGAGTTGGTTGTACTCATCACTCGTATAAAAACGCAAGCGCACATCAAGCCCTTCAAAAAAGGGGAAAACCCCTACAAAGTACTAATTAACTAAGCGTAATCTTTTCCTCAAGAACAAATTAGATTCCCCTTACCATTATCATTGCATGCCCTTATGGGCAATGCTAACAAACATCATCTTGATGTTGAGTCATATTCAACTAACAAACTGTATCAATTCTGCATGCTGGCATTTGAACTGCTAGCTTTGCTAAGAAAAATTGCCAATCACCATTACTCTATTAGGTCAACATTTTATATCCAGGCACCATTACTCTATTTTGGCCATCTGCGTTTTATCTAAACAGACACTCATTCATCAGAGCACTTGCTTCTAAATAGATCTTCACATGAATCCTCGTGTAAATGCTCATCTATCTACATGTCCCACAGCTATCAACTAAACAAAAGATCATAGAATGTTACGAATAACTATTGATTGAAAATTAAGGAACCCAATAAAAATGTCTAGCACTTGCATATTAACTGATCAAAGATCAGCATTGTGAACAGTGCTAACCTTAACCCATGGTATTTCTTCAGCTGCTGCCAAGAGGTCATGATCATACACGGACTAGTGTGAGGACAATCAACATTGATGAAATTTACAGCTACAAAGGATACTGCACTACACAAGGAGGAACCTTTTGATTGAGAGAGACATGCCCTGCAAGAAGTTCAGACAAACCCTTCCTTTACATGGTCTTGAGGCTTGCACTTATGAGAAAGGGGGTTGTACCAAGAATGGTTTCCCTGCTGAGGCTTAAAAACAGGGCAATGAAGGATCATCAGACCAGAGAAAGGGAGATCCTCAGCAGTGGGCATATGAGCTTGCAAGCCCTCACAGGATGAATATAAGAATTTGTCACCAGCAAGGCATGATTATGATAATCAAGAATCGGAGGTTTTAAAACCATACACATGCACGTGGTAAGATAGCATTGTTCTTGCACATCCTAAAGAGCACAATAGGCTTTTCTGTCATGTGCTCCATAAATAGTTTCTTAAATGAAGCAGAAACCTTCAAGAAAACAGTTATCTGCTGGTTAGAGCTGGAGATGTCTGATTGGTAGATGAGGTATCATTACCGAAATAATTCGGGTCACCCCAATGCCAGAGCATGCTTTCCCAGAAGCAAAAGTCTTCGTGACAAATTTTAAGCCTGGGATCTGTAATGTTTCTCTTCCAATGCTGATCAGGAAAAGATACATTTTGTGCTTGCATCCTATCCCACTCAAGAGCAGCTTTCTGCTTGGACCTCAAGAGGCAAAAATGTTGAAGATCCTTTGGCATTTTGTCATGTACTTTCCACCATTGAGCATGAGCAATATCACTGGCATAGCTCCTCTGATCTTCCACATTCCAGTTGCAATCATAGTCTCGGAAGCAGAGCCACGGTTTAAGGCCAAGGTAGTGTAGCACATAGAGCTCGGGTGGATCAGCCCCAAATAAATGTGTCTTCATCTCATACTCCTCTGTGTCATTTGACCAAAAATGCTTCAAGTAATTCATTCTCTTTGGAATCCTATGCCACCAGGTGAAAATCTCATTCAAGTAACCCTGATCGCCCCCATTGTAAGATACTATCTCATTGATCTGTTCCATAAGAAGCTGAAAAGTGCAGTTTGAAGGCTCAACTATCATCACTCCAGAGTTAAAAAGGGTGGCATTGTTACCAGTTGCAGAGATCTCTGGCAGCTCAAAAAGAAAATCTATGTTTCTAAGTACCAGTAAGTCTGCATCAATAAATATGACCTTCTCGTAGTTAGTGAGCTGCCACAATCTGAATTTGCTGTAATTCCACTCATTGTATGCTTCAGGCTCAGCTTTGGGATTTCTTATTCGTTCAATCTCGATTACATGCCAACCTGCAGCTTGAAGTCCCCTGCGATGCTCTTGTCCAATGCTTTTATCCACAAGAATGACAAGATCTCTAGTGGATCCTGACATACGGATGCTCTGAGCAACAGTGATTGCACCACACACATAAAACTGTGCAGAGTGAAGGATGGTTGCATAGGCCTCGTGCTTAGCAGTTTCTTGAATTCTAGGGGGGACTGCACAACAGTAGAATTGTAAGAAACATTCTGAAGCAATAAAATCTGCCTAACCTCATGCTCTCTGCACATAAACATCAAGCATGTGCAGCTATTTGCAAATCTTTCAAAAAGCACACTACTTATCAGATGTAGAACCAACTTACAATTGTTTTCCACTGGCACAGCAAGTTCACAGGATCCTACTGGCAGGCTTAGCTTCTTTCTAAGCTTTGCAAGATTGACCTTGAAAAGCCAGACATTGGGTCTTTTAGCTACAACTTCACCACATGTAAAGAGATTTGGGAGGGGTCTGCACGAGCTGAGCAGTAATATATATGCACCCTGTGAAGCCGATGCTACTGTGCCAGCTGCCAACTGAACTTGAAGGCGCACAACATCTCTTGACCACATGACATCGTGACAAGGAATCTTTGCCACAACCAGGTCAAGGCTTGTACCTCGTCTCACAAAAGGCATAGGGAAATAAGGACATTTGGGGACTTCATTCAGCTCCTCTTCATCAATCCACTCTGGATATAGATCAGTCCACTGAAGATCCTCATGTAGGTGCTCAAAAGGAAATTGGTAAACAGTTTTTGGGCCTACAAACTCTCGCCATGTTTGAACTTCTTCAGGTTTGTCAAAGTTCACCAGTCCCACCCTCAGGACTTCCCCCGTGTTGGCCTTCACAAGGCGAAGTAATGAAGAGATCTCAGACCAATTTACAGCAACTTCTGAACTGTAACGTGCTTTCGACTGTGCGCTTTCTGTGAAGCTGCAAGATAGATAAAAATCTCAATTAGCTGAAAATGGGCACGAACCAATCAAATAGAGATTCTTATCATGATCATAATCCAAGAGTACCTTGACCTGAAAGTCCTCCTTAGTTCACTGTACGAACCAGTGGGACACAGGAATGCTAGTGATGCTGCCACAAAAAGGGAGAGCAGAATCAATTTCAGGGTGAAGAGTTTGCAACTGGCATTCTTGTCTTTCACCCCAAAGTAATGGTTTTCGAATCTCCTCTTCTCAAAAACCTTGAGGAACTTTCGTGGCTGGTGGTCAGTAATGTCCGACCTAAATGGGTCCTCATTCTCACTGCAGAAATATCATTAAAGTCATAATCAACATTGTCACAGTTTTAGCTAAAATCAATCTTCCAGTAACCCTACAAGAATTGCTAAGCCCTTATAGGACTAAACTTTCCTGCAATCGTTTCAAACATTACTAAGCACTTATAGGCTTAAATCTCTGCAATCACTTCAAAATTACCAAGAACTTATAGGGTTAAATCTCTGCAATGTTCTCAGCACTTCTAGCAATAAATCTCTGCAGTCTATTCAAACATTACTAGGAACTTCTAGGATTAAATCTGTGCAATCTACTAAGCACTTATACAGGATTAAACCTCTGCAATCAGTTCAAAAATGACTAAGCACTTCCAGGATTAAATTTCTGCAATCATTTCAAACATGACGAAGCACTCATTGGATTAAATCTCTGAGATCACTTAAAAAATTACAATGGAAAGTAGCTGGGTTGAACAAAGACTTAGTGCAGATTAACAGAGCAAATGCATCCAGCTATAATACTCCCATCACCCCATCAAGCTGCTCCGATGTGGGCCAACCTCAAAGATGAAGACATGACAAAAATGTGCTACGCATCTGATGATCATTGCATTAGCTATTAGAATGTACATTATATGCATACAGTCAGGGGTGGACCTTGGATATGGAAAAATGGAGCTACACAGAGAAAAACAGAATACTTACAGCGTGCCCGGCAGGCGGTATCGAGGCTCGCTCATGCCAGATGAAGGGGGACGCATGGTGGAAGAAGAAGAAGGAGAAGAAAAACCTCGGCTTGCGACCAAAGCTAGGTAGCTCTCTCTCTCATCAGGTATGCATGCGAGTATGTTGAAGCGGGGCAGGCCTGTTCAGCCGGAAGACGAGACGACGATCATGACAGGAAGAGACTGGGTATGGGGGGGTGGGCGGGCAAGAAAAAACTTGACTTGCTTCTACGCGAAACAGGAAAAGGAGGAGGGAGGCAGGCAGGCAGGCAGGCAGGCAGGCGGCGTTTGAGAGAGAGAGAGAGAGAGAGAGAGAAGCGCTAGTGTTTGGGCTATGGCCAAAAGAGTGTATCTGAAGTGTGTTGTGTCTTTTTTCTTTTCTTTTTGTTTTTGTGGGCTTTGGAATTCTTCTGTGTTTTCAGTTGTCCGAAATCGGTGGGCCCCAACAACTACCTTAGCATTTCTCTTAATCAAAAGCAACGAGTAGGTAATCATTCAACAATTAGCTAACGTGTATTACCCAGCCCCACCCCACCCCACCCCACCATCATCATATACATTGTTCAGGATTGCGGTATCATCTCGATTCTCAAGGGGCCAGCAACTTTGTATCGTTGTTCAAGATTGTGGCACCTTATAAAGCTACTTTGTATTCTTGGAGAAAATACAGCTCACTAGCCATGCATGAAATTAGCCAAGCTAGGATAATGTACAAAGCATGGAGTTATTGTTGCATCTTAAGTATGGCACAAAAGTTGCTCGATCAAGCTAGCAAATTTCATAAACCACCACTACTAGTGTTCTAAGTCGCCTTCTCTCTCCTCTTTTTTCTCTCTGTTTCTAATTTTTTTCTCCTCTCAAATTATATATTTCCTATCTTTCTCTCTCTATGTCAAAAACTATATTAAAAAAGGTTAAGACTATTCTCTTTCTTCTTTTCCCCCCTCTTTTTCTCTTTCTTCTTTTTCTTCTCTCTCTCTCTCTTCTTTTCTTCTCTCCCCAATTTTCTTCTCTCTCTCTCTCCCCCTTCTCTTTTCCTTATCTCTCTCTCCTATTTTTTTCTTTTTTCTTCTTCTTCTTCTCTCTCTTTATTTTTTTTCTTTTTACTCTCTCTCTAATTTATCTTTCCTCTCTCTATAATTCTCTCTTTACATTCAAAGTGCCTTTATCAGTGAGTATTCTTAAAGAGATCACAACCCTTTTTTATTCAATTTGTGAATAAACTGTTTATATGATATGCTTCTATGTGTAAAAATTCTTTTAAATGAGTTTTTAAGAAATAGCTTCTCTTGAACCCACGTGATATCTTACATATTCATAAGTGAAACCCCCAAGCCCGCATGTATACATCTGTGTGTCTTTATTTTCATATACATATGCAAATGCTTATCTAAACATATACAAATATGTATATATAAGTTGATACGTATATGGTTATGTGTACACATATGTATATGCATCTCCAATGGCATGTGCATATGTAGGTCTCATATATATAGTTTATGTGTCAACATGAAGCAATAAGAAACTCAATCAATCATTTGAAAAAATATAAAATAAATTATCATCAAAATAAGAAGAATCAAGTACCATCAAGCATGTGCTTTTTGAGAACTAATGTGCCAAAACTATAGTAATCACATTTGTTGGAAAGGGCTTCAGTGAAACATACATAGATAAAGTTATAAATTCAAACAAAAGAAAATCTACAAATAAGAGGAAAGGATGGTAACCTTTATTAGAAAAAAGGCCTAAGGGCATTATCACACCACAAGATTTTAGGTATATTCATGGTAAAAGAGACTATACCCCATAAGGACACCCCACCTTGTAAGAACAAAGAACATCAAGTAATCAATTTGAAATAAAACACATGATGAAAAGATACACATGGTACCTTCAAAATTAACCACTGGCACGGATTCAAGAGAATCAACATGTACTTACAAATTACAAGTGTTGGCAACTTGTCTCAGTTATTTCCATTCCAAACATATATGCCATATCGCTTGACTATTAGAATTGGCCTTAAGCAACATGTTAGTTTGGCAGAAAGAGTAGCAATGCCAATGTGAGGGAACAAGTACTCTTCAGGTATAGCTAAGCTACCCCTTGTACAACAAATTGACCTAGAAGAAGTACATTTTTGACATATTAGGTTACTTTACACCTACAACATTGGTATAACAATAAACACTTAGGATTTTCTAAAGCCTAAGTGTTAACAATTTCCCATTACACTTACTAGCAATAATAGGTAGACCTTAGTGAGAGTGAGGTTGTTGTTATCAGCCTTGTTGGCCAATAAAAATGACTCTAGGAGTTAGGGTTATAGTGAGAGAAACCATATACAGTAGAAGGATAAATGGTTTTTTGCAATGCCAATCAAGGATGATGGCACATCAAGGGCAACGTGACCATATGATGATGGTGAAAGTGACACTAAGAACCCATAGGCTTAATACCCCAAGCATGGGACAACTATCACAATGGCACATAAGCCAAGGCCATCAAAATGGGAGGAGGGAGCCATGTGTGGTAGCAATGTCATGTGTGTGTGTAATTGAAGAAGGATAAATGGTTTTTTGCAATGCCAATCAAGGATGATGGCACATCAAGGGCAATGGGACCATACAATGATGGTGAAAGACACACTAAGAACTCATGGGCTTAATGCCCCAAGCATGTGACAACCATCATAATGGCACATAAGCCAAGGCCATCAAAATGGGAGGCAAGAGCCATGTGTGGTAGCAATGCCACATACATGCATTCATCCTCATTTTTTAAAACTTGGGACCACATGGCCCAAAATGAAGAGAAACAAAGAGAGACAAAGTTTCTTCAATTTGATGCTTCTTTAAAGCCTTGTTTAGGGAGTGTCTCACCCTCTTCATGAGGCAATAAATGTAAAGCTAAAGCTAAAGGATGCTTACTTTCTAAAAACCATAAATGGAATTGTTGAAAATGAATGTGTATGCATAGGTATATGTCTGTGAATACATGTGAAAATGTGATCTATAAACGCATGTGTCTACATACATGGGTGTGATACGCATATATCTATGCTTGCCTTTAAGTTTACATGCATATGTATCCATAGATGCACATGTATATGGACAAAATATGAGTAAGCACATTTATACATGTATGTGTGTCAGTATGTATGCATGCATGTGTGTGTATGTATTTCATAAATATGTATGAATCTATCTATGTATGGAATATGTTTGTATGCATATGCATATGTGCTTATCTGCATACGTGTGTGTGTGTGTGTGTGTGTGTGTGTGTGTGTGTGTGTGTGTGTGTGTGTGTGTGTGTGTGTGTGTGTGTGTGTGTGTGTGTGTGTGTGTGTGTGTGTGTGTGTGTGCCAATATTATGCAACTCACCTTGTTTCTCACATTGTAGAAAATGTCAAGTTTGTCTTATGGCAAGGTGACACTATTTACCAAAAACTTTGGATCAAGTGTCACTTGCTTACAAGATGATTGCAACCTCTCATCCCCTACTAATACCAACCATAGGCTTGACTTAGCATCTACTTCTTCTCTTCTCTTCTTCTTCTAGACATCTTGTAACCACTCCTTCATAACATAAAGGAGTGGAACATTACAACATCCAACAACCAAATATGGCAATGCAAATAGGAAGAAACCATCCAACCATCCTTTGGTAAATGGAAGAGATATGTTTTGGCTTTATTAAATGTCCTTATATAACAATACAAAAATGAAGAAACCATCTAGCCGTCCAACTATGCATGCAAGTTTCGTCTCATCTAATAGGTGTGTGCGTGTAAAAAGTAGGAATTGACATGTCATTAATGCACCTACCACCAAAGTTGTAGTCAAATGGATTTTCTTTCTAGACACTTGTATTGTCCAAACTATATGCTTTAATAAGTGTCCTCTAGACTTTTGGCATTGATTGGATCTTGGGACGTATAATAGCACCACACGAAATGGACATGAAACATGAAATAGTGGATTGGGTAGAGTTGTGCTTCCATCAAATTTGTTATTATTGGTAATATACTATATATTAAATGGTTGGAATTTTTGCTAGAGTGAGCAAATGAGCTTAGTTCCAGTTCAATTGATATTCTTTAATAAAAACTCTTTGTTTTGAGAATTGTAGGATAGATATAGCATGTTCAATAGAGAAGGTGGGCTCATTCTAAAAAGACATTGGTATATTCATCAAATAAAACCTTTAAGATGTGAGATTATCAGAGTAGTTATTCTCCATCAAATTTGGAGGCATTGTATGCTTAGATCAGTGGAAATGCTTCCAAATTGTTGAAATTGGAGGTTCCTTTAATAGATGTATTAGTCAAATTTTGGGTACTTTTAGGGGGTTGCATATAGTTAGCATAGCCTAGAAAGCTCTTGACATGATTGTGTAAGTATTCATCCTCTTTAAGAAGAAATGCAATATCTCCAATGTCACACACACACACACACACACACACACACACACACACACACACACACACACACACACACACACACACACACACACACACACACACACACACACACACACACACACACACACACACACACACACACACACACACACACACACACACACACACACACACACACACACACACACACACACACACACACACACACACACACACACACACACACACACACACACACACACACACACACACACACACAAAGGAAATGGCTTTAAAAGGCGTTCCACTGCATTGTAGCCTATAGTTGAATTCATACTCAGCAAATGTGGAAACTATTACTTGATGGTAAAATATCTCAGTAAATTTTCCCAAAAGTATTGCTCACTTTGGATTATAAACAAATAGGCAACTAGTCTTTGTGTTATAATTAAGTGGGCAATAGAAAATTGAAAAATTCGTAATATAATACATTACATAGGTGTACATGCATAATTTACAATGTGGGCTTGTTAATAACTTCAAGTGTTTGGTTTTATAAACAAATAAGTAACTAGTCTTTGTGTTATAATTTAGTGGGCAATAGAAAAATGAAAAATTCGTAATACAATACAAGTGCACATGCACAATTAACAATGTGGGCTTGTTAATAACTTCAAGTGTTTGGTTTAAGGTGTAGGTTAACCTTAAAAGACCTTCAACCTAGAAATAATGTTGGTAGTTAACATGTGATAGTCTTTGGGAAGTCTATAAGGGAAAATCTAGAAAATACTCATTTTACAAATTGGCAAGTCATCTTGAGACCCATCCACCTTTGTAGCCTTGCATATTTAAAAGGTCCTTAGCTCATCTTGAGACACATTCACATCATGCGTTTCTAAACAAGAAATCCACAATCGTCCAAATGTTAAGCAAGGCCTTGTTTAACATCAATCGAATGAAATTAGCCAAAACCTCCTTACCTACCTTACTAAGGTGTACATTACTCTACATGAAAAGAAAAAGATCAAAAAACAAAGTTTCTAGTCAACATGTAACTTAAGGACAATCTATTGAGAAACTTCCTCATTTTAAAGGTGAAAGAATGAAATCTTGCACTTCACACCTAGGGCATTTGAGAGTTTTCCATGTTTGAGGTAAATCATTGCCATAATAATGAATAAAAAAGACTCTAGAATGGTGTTGGAAAATTTTTATTAGTATCCTCTTAAAGGAAGTACTTACTAATGTGTTTCACATATGAGTGGTAAAAGTTTCTTCCATGATTAAAATGTGGTTGCAACTATAGTCCTTACATCATTGACAAATAATTGTTGTTTAAAACAAGTAGTTACATCTAGACATATGATGCCCTTTTGTGAAAGTATGTTGGTTGAGGAAGGTGCACCACTTATCACAAAGGATTCAAAATTAGAATCAATTACACTGTATCATCTTCACTACCAAAAGAGGATTGAGCATATGTCAACATATGATCAACATTGTGACATCAAATATCAATGATTGTGCTATTGCATGCATGAAAAGGCCCATTAAAAATAAGAGAGCGTGAATATAAATTCTAGTACCCATGAGCTTGAACATTTTTAAATATACCTTGCTTTTACATCAACTAATGACAGAAGTAGATACTTGCATACAAAAAAAGAAAAAAAGTACAGTGTAGGACAATCACATATCAATATATTTAGGTTGTTGGCCAATAAAACACATAAGCTAGCACAAATAAACTACACACTATTGGCATTTGTTACACAACTAGAAATCCTAATATGTTGTGATAGATGTGTAGCATTTTTACTCCTTGGTTTTGGAGCAATTCTAAAGTAAAGTCATCACTACATTTGTATAGATGATGGATGGACCTTTAACAGTTGTGAGAAGATACACTTGCACATTTGAAAATCACTCCCAAATGTTATGTATCCCAATCATACATTTCTAAACCACTTACCTTTGATTAATTGTAGGACCTCTTGCTTATAAGTTGTTTGTAGTTTTTGAAGTGAGAGGACCATATATTTCAATAGCTCCTTGCTTTTGGATAAGGCCACACCATCCAAGTAGAACGTACAAAAGTAAGTGTCTACATTTGCTCCTAAGCTTATAGCAGAGCAATAAAATCTATCATGACTCATTTGATAACTTCTATATATTATCTAAACAATTTCGTTATCTCTAAAAATTTATGAAAATGTGATTGTTCTCATTATCCTTTTGGATGGTGAATTAGTTTCCCTTGTAAGAAACTTAATGGGGCTTGCTAATTAATTTAATGAGCATCATTTCTATGACATTTGCTACTCATCATTACAAAAAGTCACCAAGTGAAACGCTACTTATGTACTTTCTCACTTCAAGGTAGAGAAGTGCACATGATGCATCTAAGTCCTAATGATGAATGATTGTTCATCCTAAATTGAAAAAACTACTCATATGTCATATTAGAATCATTGTGATAGTTTTCATCCTTTATATTTATTGTGACTGAGAAGTTGAAAGAAAGATTGTGAAGGTCAATCCATGAAGTTTTGTATTTCCAATAGATGTCCTACTTGTAGGTAATATTGAAGGTAACATGTGTATCCTTGTAATTTTTTGCAAAACTCTTATCATAGTCAATTATAAGTTACTTTGGTTGATTAGCCACATAGACAATAGCCTCTATAGATCTCTTTATTTTTCAAATGGGACCTCCACCAAGATGAAATTGCTCATTGGGCATTAACTAGATTTTTTCTCTAAATCTAGTGCCAAAAGATTGTTTATCCATGTGTTTGGGTACACTCAATTAGTCTATTCCCATGCACTCTACTTCATAGTGTATCACAAAATCAAATGGTTGTTGAGCCTCAAGTTGTAGTCACACTAGTGATTTATGTTGCTTGAATGAGTGCAAATACGAGATTACATAATGCTTAATGTATAGGTGCAACAAGGTTACTCCCAATGCCCTAATTCACTCTAAAGCCAAGGCTCAACCAAGTTCTTGCTCATTCAATGCCAATCAACAAAAGAGAAGTTGTTATTTACTAAGAGGGAGAATATCCCCCCCCCCCCCCCCCCCCTTTAAGGGTAGGAATATCAAGGGTCACACCATCGAGGAAGCAGGGATGCAAACTCATACTCATAATGGAATAACTTATCTCATTGATCTTGTGTAGCTCACTCTTCGGATACATTCCTTCTCTATAGTTTAGGCTTGGTCTACTCTTGTCAGCTCCCTACTAGACTTAAGACCTTCTAGTGGTTGGATGTAAAGAGCAATGTAGACACTAATTCATTGTATGGTATGTTTTGATTGGACTATGGTGGTAGCATAGATTAAGCTTTGCCTACTTTCTTATGCTTTTCAATGTCACTAGATTCAACATATCAAAATAATCTAAATTAATTGCGTAATATCTCACTAAATGCCTTTGTGCTCTCTCTTTTCGTAACTTCATTATGCCAAAATTTATATCTATTGCAAGATTTCAGCCACGTCTTATGAAAATGTGCCTTACTTTTAGTTATGATGATGTTCTAGGATGCTATTGGATCATCATGAAATTGGTGAGTCAATATTGGTTAGTTTTTGTACGGATTTTGAATGCTATAAAGGACTTTCTTTAGTGCCTAAAACTTTTAACTTTCAAAATGTCTAGCATGAAATTATTGAGAATTTTGAAAAGGCATTCATGGGATGAAATTGCAATTTTGCAAATTTTAAGCAAGTATTGGCAAGAACATCATAGGTCAAATGTGAAAAGGGTATATTTTATGCATCATAGATTCACAATTGAGGGATTTTTAAATTAGAACTTGAACTCATGTGATAGGGTTTACATGTACTGAACCCCTCAATTACACTTTCACCTTTGGATGCACTTTGTACCTTTTGACCTTTGGACTCTTGACCTTCTTGATTTGTTTCTTTTGACCAAATTGTGAATTTTTAAATTCCATGCAACATTCTTTTTGGGTTGGAAATTTTGGCTATAAGTTCGCCAAAGTTATGAAGACTTAGAAAATTTGAAACTTCACTCTAAAATGGTTGATATTTTAGTGAAGGATTTTCCAATGTTTGGATCAAGTGCCTTTATTGTTTGATATGTGGTGTCTCTATTTAAGAATCCATAAATGTTAATTTTTTGCTTAAATCAGGATAATATATTAAAATTTTCCAAAATCGAGAGATGTTGAGGGTTGATATGACTGTGTTTTTGGTGGTTTTTTGTTGGATTTTTGGGTGATTTGAATTATGATTGATTAATTTGAAAGTGTTTGGGAGTGTTTTAGATAATGCTGATTAAATTTGAGAAGCTCATGATGGTTTTTGGTGGAGACATGATGTTTTGATAGTTTCTATCGAGTGTTTGATAATGTTTGATTGGTTTTGTTTAGCTTTTGTTTTGTTCTGATTTCTTTTTGTATGAGAGGTTGGAATGATGATTGATGGAGTTTAAGATTGTTTGGAAGCTTATTGAATGATTCTTGATGGTTTTGAATGGTTTTAGTTGAGCTAAATGCTTTCTGATGACCTTCTCTGTGTATGCTTCTGTAAGTATTCTATGGGATGAATGTTTAGCTTGGGGAAGTTTTCTAATCTTTGGAAAGAGATGAATATAAATTAAAAATAGCTCAAAGAAGAGGAAGAAGTAGCTACTAAAGACTCAAGTGAAGATTGAAGTGACAATGACGTTGCTGAGTTACGAAAGGACAATGTAGTGGCTTTGGTGACCCTTCATATCAGACATGCCTCTTGGGAGGAGTATCCAAAAACCAAAGGGATTATGGAGGATCATTCTTCATTATTCCAATGTACTATTGAGAGTGTGTGTGAGTGAGAGAGAGCCAATTTTTCATAGAAAACAATTTATATATGAGTGAGAGATCATGAGAGAGAATATGAAGGCTATGAAGCTATTGAAGATGAATACTATGTGATGATTTCCTTTCAAAATGGAGCATTCCTTTGTGTTCTATTGTTCTTTTGATGAAGAATATGAAGAATGTGTTGAAGCTCTATTTGTGATAAATCCATGAGAGAATTGTTATATGAAGTAGTGTGAAGATTGGTGTTGTTTTTCTTCTTGTGGTTGATTAAAATATGGATAACACACTTATTGATGATACAAGATAGATTTTCTTGCATTAGATTCATGTTTTTCTTGGTGTTCCTCTTGGAGCTCAATGTTTTTGGTCTGCAACAACAGTCGGGGAAGACTGCCATCAATAAGCACCAACAAAGGCTGAAAATGGAAGAAGTGGCATTGTTCAAGAGGAAGAAAAGCAATGGAAGATTGGAGAATCCTTGCAACCATTGAAGAATTGGAGATCTTCATTGCCAAAGCCATTTTTTACAAGAAGTGCATCCCTCAATGCGGAAGCATGTCACTATCTTGATGTGGGCTCTATATGATAGAGTACTTCCACTAGCCTTTGAAGCTACAACTTTAAAGTTGTATCACAATAGCAAATTGTTTCCCACAAAACTAAAAAGTGAAGTAGAAATAGAGAGAATGACCATCCATGGGAGATTTGGCCTTCATTGAAGAATTTCCAGATATCATCAACAATTGGGAGATTGTGAAGAAGCTTCAAGAGTCGTGGTCAATAGAAGTTCATAAAGAACAAGAAGGAAAAGAGTTGGAATCTATTCATGGATGCTTAATAGCAAGATATGTGGGATGCTTGGTGCACTGGCAACCTTCTGTTTGTCCAATTAGCAACCCATTGGAAGCTAGTAGACATAGTGTTCTTTACAACCTATGCTATTGAAATCCTTCGAAGTTGGTATTATCAAGATAATGGCACTATGGAGATCCTCTTAGAAGAACGAGTTTCGATACCTTTAGAACTAAATATCTTCCCCTCTGTAGTGGAATGAAACCTGAATTCAGAGATGCTGAAAAGAAGAAAGCAGAAGAAATGTTGGCAAGAGAGTCCTCCAAAGATTGAAGTACTTCTAATTCTATTTTGTTAAGTATAGACAAAGTGGGTGGAGCTAACTCCCTGATGAAAGAGGAGATTAAGAGGCAAGCACTAGAACAAGTCCAAAGGTATGTGAAAAGAGAGAAGACAAAAATCAAAGCCAATAACAAGGTAGCAGCAGAAGCCTCCTTTGACAACCTTGTGATACTCTTTATAAGAGTCCCCATATCAACTCAAGGTCCCCTTCCTAGTCAGATCCATCTTGGAAATACTGATGACAAGCCAACGAATGTAGTCTCATTGCCCATCTTTAAGGGAGAGTACAATGAAGATCTTGATCTTCATGTAGCCGAGTTCATAGTAGTGTGTGTAGCCAACAATGCTAGAACCCCGAGGTGATATTCCCCACCACTTTCAAAGGCATGGTGTTTTGTGGTATGAGAGCCAAGCAACATGAAATTTTGGCACATGGGATGATATGAAGTTGCCCTTACTAAATTTAGGTGTGAAGGCTTTGAAGAGTGGATGGGAGAGGAGTTCATGAACTTAAGTTAGTCCTTTGGTGAATGGGTGGAAGCATATGTCTCTAAAATGGAATCCATACTGAAGAGATTGACCAACCATCACTTGGATGAAGGCATCCAGAAGGGATTTTTTCTTAGAGGCCTACAACCAGAAGTTCGTAAATTTGTGGAATTGAGAAAACCAGTAACTTGCAAGCTGCAGTGGAAGGTGCAAGATTGTATGATGAAGTTGAAGCAAGGCTGTTGATGGACCTCAGAAAGAGGCATCTTACCTCCTTCCATGCCAAGGATGGTATATACACCAAATGTAGTCCCAAGGACTATTCCCTACCCCTACCCTCAGATGCAAATAGTGCCGCAGTAGTACAGTGCACTGAATCCACAGTGGCCGTAGACGCCAGTACCTCAAATGATGGTTCCACAACAACATTGTAACCCTAGCAATTGCTGCCAATAACCACTAGTGTCAACAGGAGCTTTGAATCAAAATTAGAATAGAGGACCCTCTGGATCAACCCAACCAGTCTATGCAATGATTGCAAAGGCTTGCCAAAACCCTACTGCTATGAGTACTCCAGGAAGAGAAAATTTGAAGGATTATCTGTCCAATTTAGTTGCAAGCATTTATGCCAAAACGGTGAAGTTCAATCTTCCCAAGGAGAATAGAACAATACAAAACAGAATGGTACAATACAGAGCTGTCCAACACTATAGAAGGATATAGAGACAAGACCAAAGGTCCAAGAGATAGAGAGATAGAGAATGCAGAACTACCCCCAGTGAGAGAATAAGGGTAGATATTGCCACTTCTAGAGGAAAGAGGAAATATAAAAGTGGGGGCTGTCCCATTCCCTAGAAGCTGATTGGAGAAGCCTGTGGATCCTATTAAAGAATATGACTTGGTCAAAGACCTAGATACCTTCAAACCAAAACTAACATTTCTGTAGTTGTTGATGTTGTTTCCTAGTTGTTGAAAGAAATTCAAAAGCATATTGACAAGAAGGAGGCCTAAGGATTTCTTCCACAATTGTCCCTAAGTCTAATAAAGCCCCAGAGTCTATGAAAGAAGTGGATGTGATGTGACTAACACCTTCTTGGATCTTGGTACTCTAGAGATTGACATGTGGATTGAAGGTTTCTTTATTGTAGATGCATTAAAAAACCAAATTTCTACGGGGCCTCATATCCTCTACTAGGAAGACCATGGTTTTTTGAAGTAAGGGCACATAAGGATTGGTTTAAAGGAACCCTAACCCTAGGTAGAGGGTGGTGCTAAAGTTGTATGGATCGCAAAAAGGTAATGGATCCACTTCCATTGAAGTCTTAATAGACTTTTCCAACGAAGTAACAAATGGTACATCAAGAGACGAAAATCTTTCCCATGAAAACAGAGGCACCTTCCCTGACAGTGGGCACTGTAAGCCAACTACCAAAATAAGAAAAGTCCTTGTCAATGGATGAATACCTCCTACATGAACCATAAATGACTTTGAAAATCACCTTTAATAGTGAGATAGAGGCATGGATGTATTGTTCTCCCTGTTACATGGTCGTAACAAAGCCAAAGACATAAGCAGAAGCAAAGGATATAACAGAGAATCTGTTCTTCTCTTGTAGAGCCCTTATAGAGGTAGAAACAAAGTTTGAAGAGGAAAGTGATGATAGTGCAAAAGAAGGTTATAAAAGTGCATTGGAAGGATCCATCTAGCTTGAATAGGATACAAATGAGTGCGAAGTCCTAGAGGCTACAAAAACTAAAGACCCCATGCTTCTAGATAGAATGACGATGGTACCCTTTGGATTGGTTAATGAATCACATTATATGTAAAATATCTATAGGAAATTGATTAAGCACAATAAGCCTTCCTTCAGTAGTGGCTCTTGTTGCCCGAATCTACCCTTCTCAAGAGACAATGATGACGATGCACCATGCCAACAACCGTCAGTTCTAAAACCCAAGCAAAAATTAGATGGTTCTTATTGTGTGGCGTTCCTGGAGGCATCTGCAAAAGATGAGTCATTGAGCCAAGAAGTAAGTAATTTTCAAACCAAACCCAAAATAGCATTGATACCATTTTAACATTCCAAGGAGCAAGCAGAATCCTTGTGGAAAGAGGAAGTCAATTCTAGTGGAGCATTAAAAGAGGAGATCACTCCCTTGAAGGAGTCGAATCTATACCCAGAGGCAGTTTGTGAAACCTTTATCCACGAAGTGGAAGGTAAAAAGCAATTAACTTTTGCAGATACTGATCGTACTAAACAATACATGAAGGTGGATACTAGCCTCTCAGAAGAGGAGATGTCGATCTTGCATGACCTATTGAAGGAGAACTTAGGCATGTTTGCATGGTGATACAAAGATCTGAAGGGGATTGGTTCCACCATGTGTTAGCATCACAATATGCATCTTGTCTTCATGAAAGACTACATCATGGGCTACAGATGACTTTTTGCACTGCTTGTGGATCCCAAAGATAGTAACCCATCTCACTTGCATCACTATAGCCAAGGAAAATGCATTTCACACTTTTCTGATCCAACTTATTGCATTGGTCCTTGGGCACATGGTAGAAAGCCTCACATCCAACAATACACAAATGAGCATATGAGGGAGGCTTTCCTGTCCATACCTCCTATGCAAGGTGGAAGTCAATACCACTGCAAGGTGACCTATTAATGGGATGTACAGTAGTAGAGACTGCCTTAGCCAAAAAAAGATGTGGTAAGCCTACTTGGTTAAGTATATTGCGGATCCTCTCCTGGATAGTCCTATTCATGCACCCAACCATACAATTCTAGGGAGAGGTGTAAGGGGTGGTCAACTGATGCTTAATACCCCACTCGTCACAACATTGCTCAAAGGCAGGTGAGACGTACTCACCCCCATTATTTGTCCTTAGGCATTTCAGTCTATGCATGCCCAGACTAATTCTCTATGAGAGCAAGCCAACACTGAAAGACAACCAAGACATCAAAATTGTGCTTTATGGGATAAGCCCAAATCTTATGTGAATAATTGTCAATAAATGTGACAAAGCACTTCACATCTCCTAATGATTGACGGGGCATGGGTCCACATACATTTGAATGCACAAGAGCCAAAGGCTCACCCATGCATGGAATACCACACCTTTTATGCAAATTCCTAGTTTGTCTGCCATATAAACAGTGATCATACGACTCAAAATGCGAGTAGTCAAAAGGCAAAAGATATTGCAAAGTACTAAGCATTTTCATTCCCTTAAGAGGCATATGCCCAAGACGAGCATGCCAGAGAGATACATGTGGGATAGAATCCACTGACAAAACATGGTCAATAGTATTAGATACAACCAAGGGGTAGAGGCTGCCAGATTTGGCACCTCTTGCAAGAACAAGCCTACCACGAATTATCTTCCATGCAGAATCACCAAAGCATATACGATAACCTGCATCATCAAGCTGCCAACATACATAAGGATTTTAGTCACAGTCTAGGTACATGATGTACATTATGCATAATAAAAGTGCTACCAGAGGGAAACTGTAGAGTGACATCACCAATTCCAACAATAGCAAGAGACAGATCATCACCTAAGAGTATAGAACTAGATACACTATGATAGGTATGAAACCACTCACATGGTAGGGGGTCACATAAAGAGATGCACCCAAATCCAAGAGCCAACACTGTGCATGCATAGAAGACTGAGCCTCGATTAGCTGAGAGGCATCATAGGAAGAGGCTGCTAATATGTAGTCACCATCATACTTCTCAGGCTGCATGACATTTATCTCCTCAATCTTTACGCTAGACTTTGTAGGTATAATACTGTGATCATTGGATTTCTCCTACAGTTTATCTTTCCCCTTTTTTTTGTGCTTGTCATCACGCATCTTATGGCACTACAACCGTATGTGTCCTGCTTTCCCACAATAATGACATGTAGGATCACACTTACATCCACAGGAATTGCTGCGTCCATGTGACTTAGATCGGGACTTCTGAGAGTTCTTCCCATGATGATCATTATCTTTCTTGCCTCTTGTCAATATTAAATAAAGATGTATTTTTTAGATGACCTGTCATAATGAGTCAAACAAAGGCAGGCGATGCAAAAAATAGGCTATTGTAATTAGTAGGAAAAATGCCAAAATAGACTGAAAATAAGAGAAACTACTAAAATGACCAGTTGTCCACCGAATATCACCAAAAGGGCGTCAAATTGTAGTGATTGTACTCAGTACATTCTCACACTTTGCAATTTATAGCTTGTTGTAAGAAATCACAGCAATAGTAGGTAAAAGAAGCCAAAACAGAGCTATCATTGATACATGACCAACTGCATCTGCCAAGAAGCAAATACATCTTGAGTGAAAAGAGCAATGGGCACCAACAACTGTCAACCAAGCAAGGTGTCAGACAAGATACATCTCATAGACATAAAAGTCATGCATGTAACAAGTCTTGGGGTAACAAAAGAGACCAAGCACATGCACAATTGATAGAGTAGTGTAAGTAAAGCTCAATATAGAGCCATTCAAGATGCATACATAATTGACACCACCATGACACAGAGATAGGTGCCTACCTAAGAATAGTTTCGGATCATCCCACTAAGCATGAACTTCATACATGAAGCACAGAGAGAGCACATACATGTCAATATCTCACAATCTCAAGCTCCTATAGAGTCAAAGCTCTATGTACATCCAAATAGGCTAGAATCTCCCACTGGAAGGAAAGTTAGATGCAGACCACCAAGCAAGCAGTGCTCAAATACATCATCAAGTACATATTATTAGACATCTGACATCTAAGTAGGATACATTCAAAGCATAAATCCCAAATTAGCTCAAGCTGGTAAAGCATAAAGCACTAAAGCTTCCAAAGTCAAGTAGCTCGTAACCAAATAGAGTAGAGCATACACTGACCAAATAGGCTTCAGCCCTGGTTATTACAGTAGTAAATTCACTATCAAAATTGAGTAAATCAATCCTCAAATCAAGCTCAAACCCATCTCAAATCATGGGCATATGATATACCGGTGTACTAGCATCAATGGTACACATCAATAGTGCATATAAAATACCCAAATCATAGCCATGATCAATGGGCATATAAAATCTCTATTAAAAGAGGTTTAGCCCTGCTATATACAACAGTGAATACATGGTCAAACCAAGCTATTTTAGTATCAAAATTAGCTCCAAATCCAACCCATAACACGGGTATAACATTCCCGTACACATGTAGACATCACCCCAGAATAATTGGGCACCATAAGTCCAACAAAGCTGACTATAGAAGCATCAAACAGGGGACTACCTTATTTTATGACAGTCTGTGGACTATTATAACAATCCAAAACTAAAACTTAATGCTTAAATTGAATGCCAATATTGGAAGGATCAATGCCAAGCATCAAAACCAAGTGTATAAGTGCTTGTATAACTTCCCAATGAAGAAGATATGTTGTAGGAGATGAAAAACGTGAGTTGCTGCTAAAAAATGGCCTATTCCACACAACGTGATGCTGCACTAGCAGGGTGAGGGCTATGGGGGGGCCACTCCAACTTGTCGGAGGCTCAGAGAGTGCCAAAGAGGAATGCCATCGATATAGGAAGCTCAAACGAAGTGACTATGGCTACCAACAAAGAGATGACTATTGTAGGTATTTGCATGGAAGTTGAGAGTGCGCTGGACCAACCTCAAGCTCGCAAAGAAGAAGGCTCTAATACCATTTGAAGGGAGGTGAGCCCTGAAATGGAAGCACAAGTGGGAGCAAGAGCTATGGTGGAAGGAGTAGGAGCAAGAGAGCGAGAGACTTCAAATGTGGGAACTCCAATAGTCACAATGTGTGATTGCCCTTCCCTTTATTCAAGTGTCATTGAAAGAATGTAGAATAAAGTGATAGTGACGGGTGCCCGCCGCCTGTAGTGTGCAGGCACAGGTCCTATCAGAGTAATAATACACAGGCGGCTAGGTTGAGGCGCCTTTATCCCCAATAGTTTGGACTTTGTAATGCTTCTACTACCTTCCAAGGAGTGATGATGGCCACATTCCAAAACCATCTACATGATTTCATTGAGGTATACCTATATGACTTTTGTATCTATAGACTAATCCATGAGCATTGGGGACACCTAGAGTAATGTTTTGATAGATGTCGAGAGTATGAAATTTCTCTCAACCTTGACAAATGTGTCTTTGGAGTCTCTTTAGGAGTTTTTTTGGGTCACATTGTCTCTACACAAGAGATAACAACAAACCCCGTGAAGATTGAGAAGATTACAGCTCTAATAGCTCCAACCAAACTCAAACAGTCGAGGGGATTCCTTGGCAATGCGGGCTATTATAGACGGTTCATTGCAAACTTTGCGACAAAAGCAACCCCCTTTCATAAGCTCCTGAGGAAAGATGCAGAGTTTACATGAACCACTGATTGTGACGAAGTGTTCAACACCTTGAAGTAGTGTCTAATTAATGCACCTATCTTGCAACCTCTTGATCGGATGAAGGAATTCCATGTGCACACTGATGCATTAGTATAGTTGAGGAATTAGGTGCAATCTTATATCTAAAAGGCTCCTCAAAGTTAAATCAACCTATCTACTATGCAAGTTGTAGAGTAACCGATCGATAAAGAAACTACACAGTGACAGAGCTCGAATGCCTCGCAATGGTGTTTGCCTTGGAGAAGTTTCCATATTATCTACTGTCAATGCATTTCAAATTTTATGTGGACCATGAGGCATTTTCCTTCTTGATGAGCAAAGCAAATGTGAAGGGAACAATGATGAGATGGCTCCTTCTGTTCCAGGAGTTTGACTTTGAAGTAGTTACCAAGCGTGGTTGCTCCCATGTCCCAGTTGATCATCTGTTGCGAATCTCTCAGAGCGATGAAGAGGAGCAGGATGATCCAAACCTCCACAATGCTTCCCTTTTTCTAGTTGAAACTCTAACCCCATGGTATGTAGACATTGCTAACCTCTTAGCTACTCAATAGTATCCTCCTGGTATCACCAACCACCATGAGAAGAAGAAGCTTTTGTTGGAATCAACTCCCTACACCCTGTTAGGCTGCGCTCTATACAAGAGAGGCAAATCTGAAGTATTGCAAAGATGTGTGGTAGGAGATGAGATTGGGATAGTTCTAAAAGCATACCATGATGAGCCTTATGGAGGACACTTTGTAGGAGAAGTGATAGCCAGAAAGGTTCTGCTTGCAGGATACTAGTGGTCGACCCTCCACAAAGATGCCCATGACTACTCTACTTATTGTGATACTTCTCAACGGGGATGGGAAAGCCTAACAAAACTAGTGCTATGCCACTACAGCCCATCCTTCTCCTAAATTTGTTTGAGAAATGGAAATTGACTTCGTTGGCCCCATCGATCCGCCAACCAAAAGGAAGTAGAACATACACATTTTGGTTTGTATAGACTATATGACGAAGTGGTGTGAAGCCAAAGCTCTCAAACAAGATGATAGCAATAGTGTGGCACTGTTTCTATATAAGAATATTATCACTTGCTTTGGCGATCCCTTATAGCCAGTCAGTGATAGAGGCACTCACTTTCTAGACAAGATTATGGAAGAGATGATAGAGCTATACAAGATTTTCCATTGCAAGTCTAGACCTTCCTACCCTAGAGTCAACGGCAATGATAGAGTTACCAATCACATCCTCTGTTCGATCTTGACAAGGATGATTGCTGCACATCACCTTGATTGGAACAATTGACTTATAGAGGCCCTTTGGGCATGTAGAACCTCCCATAAGGCTGCTACAGGACAAACCCTTTCCAATTGGTGTATGGTACAGAGGTCATTTTCCTTGTTGAGTTAGAGTTTCCTTCTTGCATGTGGCTATCATAGAATGCCTAGGAAATAATGAATCCATGCATTGCTACCTTCTGCACTTAGAATGTCTAAATGAGACTTATCGAATGGCCTTACAATGTATGGAAGCCACACAGGTGCAATGAATTGCCTATCACGATAGCTTCATCAAGCATAAGGATTTTAAGAAAGGTGACCTAGTCCTCGCCTATGGGTGAGATTTGGCAAGTTTCCAGGAAAACTACACTAGAGCTGGATGGGCCCCTATAAGGTATTTGCTATCAACCCTAATGGCTATGTCCACAAGTACAGGTCATTGATACTTCTGATGATTCCTTTTTTATTAATAGCTATCGCCTAAAGAAGTACTTCCCTTCCTGGGGATCTTGACAATCAAAACTATATGGTAGTTTCTTTTCTTCTGAGACATTGCTCCTTCCCACTTCTCATGTTGCTATTGATGGCCATCATGCTCATTTTGATGAGGTGGCCTCATTCTTCTTGCTCCTCATAGCCACCTCCCACCCCTACCTTGCTTCCTTCTTGTCTGATCCAACAAAGGTGGTGCGGATGGTTCTGATACATGGTGTCTCTGCCATTCTCCTCTTGGAAATAGAAATTTAAAAAAAAATAAAAAATATATATATATATCAATCATGGTAGAAAAGGACTTTGGTCCCTATCATGGCAACATATTCTTCGAGAAAAAGGTGGAAACACCCTTGGGAGTAGGGAAAAAAGAAGAAAGAAAGAAAAACATAAAAGAATAAATAATAATAAATATTATTATGGAAGAAAAGGAAGAAATTTCTTGTCATAATAGGACTCATTCCATGGACGGTGGCAAACACCCTTGGACGGGAAGCTGGCTGTGGAAAAGGTAGTAACACCCTATAGTCTAAATTAGCTAATTCTTCAGTTGACCTTCCAAGATGTAGTTCCAAAGCCGCCTCCCTTGGTGCATTGTATCCTACAAATTGATCAATGCATTTGACTCCTATAGTAGATGACATCTGTCACTTGCACTTGAAGTTTAGATCTGTTGGCTACCTCCTTGGGTATGCCTCTGCATCAACCAATACAAGTGGACATCATCAACCAAACAAAGCCGATCTTCATCGAAAATCCATTGAGTGGCATGAGCTTTTATCCAAACCGGATGGAGATGTGAGAATGGGTTGCCCTTTGTATTTATCATAGAAGAGTATGAGATAGAGGGTGGGGTGAGTGACCAGTCTTTGCCTTGTAAATCCAACAGAGAGGTGCAATGTGTGAATGGAGTGTTGCATGCATGGGTTGGGCCTCTCAATGCATAAAGCACGATCTATTCCCATGCATGGCACTATAAGGCTCCGTAATCTTCCTTCTTGTACTGTATGCTGGCACAAGGTGGGATGCAGCGTTGCACCATCAATTGTGCACAAGACATACAACCTTTGCACAAGTGGCATAAATGATTATATCAATGGGTGTGAGGAACTTGGTTGCCCTTGTGTATCTATTAATAGAGCATGAGACAGAGAGGGGCTTGAGCGTGATTAATTTTCCTTTCATCAACTAAGAGGTGAGGATTGAGGGATGTTACGATAATTAGCGTCAAGTATATTTTCATTTCCCTATGCACACATGGGACGGGCCTTCACCATCACACACACATCACTCTGTTCGACACATTGCACTACAAGGCTCTGTCGCCTTCCTTCTTGCATCTATGCCGGATGAGTTGGGACACACTCTAGAATATGCCTTTACATTTTGTGGATGAGAATAAGAGTCTGCAGGAACTTCTTAAGTTGAGTATGAAGTTCAAGAAAAAATAACGTCATCCTACATAGCCTGTGGATACTGTCTTGGTTGTACTGATCTTTTTAATGAAAATCTTTCTCTTTGCTCTCCATTTTTTGGGAGCATGTGCCATCTAGCCTACATTCTCTTGTGTGCGTGTGAGTTCTTTAAATGTTCTATGATGTATATGGGATGTTTTATCCTTTTTGCGTGGAGTTGAAGATGAAGATGGAGTTGATCAAGAAGTTGATTAATGGTGGTTTGTGATTCTATTTGATGGATGGATGCTTATTGCAAAAGAAACCTCTTATATCCTTTAAAAAGTTTGTCATGCTTTCCTGTTTCTAAGCTGTGTTAATGGATAAAGGTATTTTCCTTTCATCGCAATTCTTTATATTAGAAGTAGATTATAAGTTGGGATCGTGCTTGGATGGTGTTTCATGAAGTTGTTGTTGAAGATCAAGCTGAGTATTTTTTGAACATTTATTCTATTTTTCTAAGGTGGCGAGGACGCTCCCTGATTAAATGTGGGGATATATTGAGGGTTGATATGATTGTGTTTTTGGTTATTTTCTGTTGGATTTTTGGGTGATTTTCGTATGATTTGAATGATGATTGATTGATTTGGAAGCGTTTGGGAGTGTTTTAGGTAAGGTTGATTGAATTTGAGAAGCTCATGATGGTTTCGGGTGGAGACATGATGTTCTAATAGTTTCTATTAAGTGTCTCTGACTCGTGTCTAATAATGTATGATTGGTTCTAATCGATTATGTTTAGCTTCTATTTTGTATTGATTTCTTTCTGTATGAGAGGTTGGAATGATGATCAATGGAGTTTAAGATTTTTTGAAAGCTTATTGAACGATTCTTGATGGTTTTAGTTGAGCTAAATGCTTTCTGATGAGCTTTTGTATGATATTGTAAACCCTCTGTAGAGATTATGTCTATGTTCTGTTTTTGCTATGTATGCTTCTATAAGTGTTCTATAGGATGAATGTGAATCTTGGGAAAGTTTTTTAATCTTTGGAAAAAGATGAATACAAGTTCAAAATAGCTCAAATAAGTGGAGGAAGTAGCTGCTAAAGACTCAAGTGAAGACTGAAGTGACATTAACACTATTGAGCTACAAAAGGACACTGTAGTGGCTTTGTGACCCTTCATATAAGAAATACCTCTTGGGAGGGGTATCCATGACCAAAGAGGGATTATGGATGATTATTCTTCATTATTCCAATGTACTATTGAGAGAGAGGATGTATATGAGAGAGAGAGAGAGAGAGAGAGAGAGAGAGAGAGAGAGAGAGAGAGAGAGAGAGAGAGAGAGAGAGAGAGAGAGAGAGAGAGAGAGAGAGAGAGAGAGAGAGTGTGTGTGTGTGTGTGTGTGTGTGTGTATGATAGCCAATTTTTCATAGAAAAAAATGTATATATGACTGTGAGATCATGAGAGAGATTATGAAGACTATGAAGCTATTGAAGATGAATACTATGTGATGATTTCCATTCAAAGTGGAGCATTCCTTTGTGTTCTCTTGTTCTTTTGATGAAGAATATGTTGAAGTTTTGTTATGATAAATCCGTGGAAGAATTGTTATATGAATTTGTGTGAAGATTTGAGAAGATTGGTGTCTTTTTTCATCTTGTGGGTTGATTAAAATATGGAGAACATGCTTGTTGATGATACAAGATAGATTTTCTTGCACTAGATTCCTCATTTTTCTTGGTGTTCCTCTTGGGGCTCCAAGAGAATTGAATAATGATCAAATGATTTTTTAAATGGCCCAAAATGGGAATAATTTATAATGTAAAATTTCTAGAAAGTGGTATTGCATGAGATAATAGATCTTTTGTCTTGATAATAGATATTGTGTCTCAATCTTATGCAAGGGTTAGTTTTAAGTTATGCTGAAATTCTTAGTTAGATTGATCAAAAGAATATCAAAATTTGGCATGTTCTTTAGACTCTAGAATATGTACAAATTGGTACTACACATGAGACCTAAAGAATCAAGAAATTGATTTAATGTTCCAACAAAATAGGACTTAAATAATCATAATCACATTTTATGATTTTCTAAGCTTGTTTAATAGTTCCAAGAACGTTCACGCCTCTTAGTACACTTATGCATGTGAATTGTGTGGTTTACATGCATAAACTCAATTGGAGTTTCACTCTAAATTGAAATTTATGGAATTGACTTCTGCAGCCTTTCCTATATACTATTAGAGGTGACAATGGATGCCAAAATAGTATCATTTCACTTTGTGTATAGAATTTTCATTCATTATGAGGAATGTAAAATTTTAAGCCAAGTCTCAATATGAATGCAAAACTAACTTTTGTGGGTGAAAAAAAATCTACTTTTGCCATGCCCATATTGTTCTTTTCATCAAGAGAATGTGGAGGAGATAATGTGGCAACTTTACTAAAAGAAAATCTAGCTAACTATGCAAGAGGAGAGGAGGATGTGTAAAACACTTCTAGTCTTGTCTAATTATTGCACCTTTATATACTCCAAAGAATAAGAGGACACAAGGGCTTGTACTTTCTGATCTTCATAGGTGGACAAGTCACTTTGGTTTTTCGTCCCTTTTAGGATGCACACAAACTAAACATGACCCACATTTTTTCAAAGGAAAAGCTTCTATTGGGTTTGGAAGTTTTTGAAAGATGATTCTACTTGCACCATTGGCAAGAATTTGAGGAAGCTTTCAAGAAATAGTTTATCCAAACTAATGATAATTTTGAAATAGTGCCAAAAGGGTTAAAAATAACACGATAGTAATGCTTATCAAAACTAAGTTCAAAAGTCTTAGCAGTTGGCAACCAAAGCCAATTTTGATGGCTGCGAATTGTGTGGCATTTTCATGGATGATCTGGGCCAAAACTACAAATCAAGATTGAGAAACATAAAGTTGAGATATTTTGAGGATGCCATTTAGGTAGGTAATTTTGTCTAAAACATGAAAATTAGTTTCAACTCTTTTAAGCCATCATCTAGTGAAAACAAGTCCACTTTCATGTCCTCTAAAGTGGACAAAAAAGAAAAGTGGTTTTCATACTAAAACCAACAAATAAAGTCAAATGTTAGCAAAATATCAAAGATAGTTAAGAAGACATAAAGGCAAGAATAGATGAGGCACTTCTACAAAAATGATATATAAATTGATTTTATCCTAATCAGGGTTTGACCTTTTCAATGCCTATCCAAAAGGCAAGAATGGACAAGGTACTTCTACAGCAGCTGCTGGTTCAAAGTACAAAACCTCAACATAATAAGCATATATATGTCTCTTAAGCCAAAATAGCTTGATTGTTATAGTTATATCTATGGTACGCTTTCATTAAAAATATTGCATAGTAAGATCATGTTTTATTAAAGAAGGAAAGTCGTGTTTCTTGATGACATTTGTATGGTTTTTTTAATCAAAAAAGTGAGAAGAAAGGGTTCAACTCAAGGGGTATTTTAATAATTTGAAGTTATTATCTTAGTCAATGTCAAATATTTAGAAGGAATTAATTTTGGTTGTACATTCAATGAAGATATGTTTGATCCAAATGAATTTTTATGTATCAAAGGCATTTTAATGGACATATTTATAGATTTTCTTTGACATGGGAAGTGCTCACAACTTGATTGATACTTTGCACTAGAGAAGTTGAAATTGAACACTATGCAAAATAACCATTGACATAATGTTAAATTGTTGAGAATTTGGAGGTTGGATGAAGATTTGAGATGAGAAGATATATAAAATTCTTTTGGGCAAGTAGTTGCACTATGAATGGCTTGACTTCCATGAAATTAGATGCCATCCTAGGAAAAGAGTGTTTTAAATAAAGAAACCAAAATTTGCAATTGATTCATGCAACTTTAAATCATAAATCAAAATGTACCTCCAAATTTTTTTGGTTTGGTAATGGATCTAATAGCATCAATTCCCCTTTAGAGGTTGTCACTATTTCATTGGATGTTTGGGAAAGCAAGTTCCTATTAAGAAAGAATTTCATGACATATTTTTGAAGAATAACCTCACTTCTTACCTTCAACATGGGGGTTGGACACAAAATTGAGAAAGTTATTGGTCTGGCATTTGTTATTAGTCCTCTTTAAAGGCTTGGCCCAAGGTAGGATGATGGAGTAGTGACACAACTAGCTCAATATTTGACAATGGTCAAATTAGATCTCTTGAAGGTGCCCCTATTCTTCTTGTTAAGGGGAAGCAACAATATAATTAGACAAGTCTACTTAGATACAAGTCTTTAAAAAACATTATAATCAATAATAAGTGTCAATTTGCTTACATCACATAATCTCATTGATAGGTTGCAAGGAACCCTATACTTTGTGAAGGTTGATTTGCATTCTACTCATTATTGATTTGTATTAAATAATAGTAATATTCCAAAAGATTTCTTTAAGAATTTTTATAGCCATTTAGAATTCATAATGGTAGCTTTTGACATGAACAATACACTCATTACTTTAAATTGTTGACAAATTTTATATTTCAAGATTTATAAGGGAACTATCTCAAAGAGGTTCTAGAATCTATACAAAAGGTATCACAAAAAGGGACATAAGAACCATCTCACATGTGTGAAAAAGAGTAAAACTTGAGGGACGCCTTAAATGTATGTTTGGAACTTTGGTATGAGAAAAACATTGTTCTAGGAGGGTAAGCCTATGGCATCAAGGTTGAAAAATTTAAGGATGAAGTTATTTAGGCCAAGAAAACGAGTTATTTGCAATCATTCATGTGTTGAAGACTTGGAGACAATACCTTTCCTTTATGCATATTAGCTTATTCTTTATCAAATGCCATTAGCCTCTGAAATATGTTGTGATCAAGATGACTTAAGAGGTTGATTAAAAAGATGGGTTGATTTGAAAAATATTGAAAATGAAGCATCATTGACTCATTGAGTTAAATAGGCAAAGTTAATGAACACAAATTTAACTTATGTAATGCACTTAGAGGAAAATATAGCACATATATTTTCTTTAGAACTCATGGAACCTTAAACTCTAAAACATCTACCTTTGTACTTGAAGAGGCTACACTCCTTGAGTGCCCTAAGTGGGTTGCATTCCATGGACTCCTTGTATGGTGAGATTCTAACTTTGGTGGAGACATTCAAGCAAAGAAATGGGAGTGTATTATTTTGGATAGTAACCCATGTTCTTGGAGCTTTTTGCCACAACAAAATTGAGTTGGTCATTTAGATACACTTTTTGGTGGTCTCAAATGCATGTTTCATATACAGTAAGGATATGGGACATTACACAAAGGATTTCCCCCAAAAGGAAGAGGATCGAGAGAAGACTCAACCTTTGAACATGTCCATGAAGAAAAGAAGATGTAGAATACTATTGAGATGCCACCATCGGAGTAGCCTAGGAAGGAAGGGAACATAGCTATGTAGGAGCCCAAAAAGGGGAGAGAAGTAGGAGAGCACATGTAACATTTCGATCATTAAAATAGCCTCCCCATGCCTACCCGCTTCTTGGCACATGAACCTTGCTCTCAAAGGCAAAATTTTATTTAAAATGAATGCAAATTTTTTACCTCTCTCTCTCTCCCCGTCAACTGGATATAAGAGAGAGAGAGAGAGAGAGAGAGAGAGAGAGAGAGAGAGAGAGAGAGAGAGAGAGAGAGAGAGAGAGAGAGAGAGAGAGAGAGAGAGAGAGAGAGAGAGAGAGAGAGAGAGAGAGAGAGAGAGAGAGTCCCTCTTCTTCTCATTCTCTTCTTCTCCTCTCTCTCCCTCTTCTTCTCCTTCTTTCTCTCCCTTCCTCTTCGTCTTATTCTTCTTCTTCTCTTCCCTCTTTCTCTTCTTCCCCTCCTTTCTCCTTCTCTCTCTCCCTCTTCTTCTCCTTCTTTCTCTCCCTTCCTCTTCTTCTTCTTCTTCTCTTCTCTCTCTCCCTCTTTCTCTTCTCCTCCTCTTACTTCTCTCTCTCAATCACTCTCTCTCTCTCTGTGATGGCGGGGAGGGGGGGGGGGGGGGCGGGGGAGGGGGGGTTGTTGTGTTCCCAGGACGAGGGGGGGCTGCCACTCCTTGCAGATGACCAAGGGGCACCTTTATAAGGTGAGGAGGGGGAGGCTATATGCCAAGTGGAGGGGCGGGCAGCCATGCCGCCCCCCACTTGGCTACCATGGGGGGGGAGGCCTTTGGGGAGGGGCCACATGGCTCCCTCTCCCACACAAGTGGTGCGCCCATTTTCTCTCTCTCTCTCTCTCTCTCTCTCTCTCGAAGATGAAGACGAAGAGGAAGGGAGAGAAAGAAGGAGAAGAAGAGGGAGAGAGAGGAGAAGAAGAAGGAGAAGAAGAGGGAGAGAGAGAGGGAGAAAGGAGGGGAAGAAGAGGAAGAGGGAAGAGAAGAAGAAGAAGAAGACAAAGAGGAAGGGAGAGAAAGAAGGAGAAGAACAGGGAGAGAGAAGAGAAGAAGAAGGAGAAGAAGAAGGAGAAGAAGAGGGAGAGAGAGAAGGAGAAAGGAGGGGAAGAAGAGGAAGAGGGAAGAGAAGAAGAAGAAGACGAAGAGGAAGGGAGAGAAAGAAGGAGAAGAAGAGGGAGAGAGAGGAGAAGAAGAAAGAGAAGAAGAGAAGGAGAAGAAGAAGGAGAAGAAGAGAGAGAGAGGAGAAGAAGAAGAAGAAGAAGAGGGAGAGAGAAGGAGAAGGAGAAGAAGAAGAGGGAGAGAGAGAAGGAGAAGAAGAGGAAGGAAGAGAGAGAAGGAGAAGAAGAAGAAGAAGAAGAGGAAGGGAGAGAAAGAAGGAGAAGAAGAAGAAGAAGAAGAGGAAGGGAGAGAAAGAAGGAGAAGAAGAGGAAGGGAGAGAAAGAAGGAGAAGAAGAGAGAGAGAGAGGAGGAGGAGAAGAAGAAGAAGAAGAAGAAGAAGAAGAAGAAGAAGAAGAAGAAGAAGAGGGAGAGAGAGAAGGAGACGAAGAAGAGGGAGAGAGAGAAGGAGAAGAAGAAGAAGAAGAAGAAGAAGAGGGAGAGAGAGAAGGAGAAGAAGAGGAAGGAAGAGAGAGAAGGAGAAGAGGAAGAAGAAGAGGAAGGGAGAGAAAGAAGGAGAAGAAGAGGAAGGGAGAGAGAGAAGGAGAAAGGAGGAGAAGAAGAGGAAGAGAGAGGAGAAGAAGAAAAAGAGAGATAGAGAGAAGTGGAAGATAATTAGGGGAGGATATAGGGAGAGTGAGGGAGAAAGAGAGAGGGACAGAAGACTATGAGATGGAGAGGGTGAGATAGAAGGAAAACAAATTGGGGAGAGGGTAAAAGAAGAAGAAAAGTTATGCATGTTGACGTCACATTGTTTGGCCTTAGATTCCTTGTGAACCCGCATACCACTTCCTTTTGCCATGGCAAGAGTGGCCGATTTACCTCAAGGGTTGCAAGACCAAGAACGCTCAAGGATGGCACCCAAGATATGAGTTACAAGGAGCACAAGTGGTGCTGAAGTTGCAAACGGAGCTAGGAACATATCCAATGCAGGTGGAGACATGAATACCACCAACCCTCCAGCAACTATAGCTCATATCCAGGTTGTACCAAGATTTAGATTCTTCTCACGCATCTTGAATTCTTAAATAGAGGTAGAATTGCATGTATTCGCCATTAAAGGGCTTAAGATGGGTTGATCTTCTACCCTAAATAGGTAGTCATGATTAATAAATGTCAAGGTGAAATCATAGATCATTAAAAGATCTAGAAGATAACTGTTAAGGTTGTTCCTTGAGCAACCCTAGATCCCGAGGGGGAGAGTAAACCGTAGGGAGGCAGCATATCAAGACTGAAAATGATTTAAGTAGGGATAAGCTAAGTTCCAATGCAAGGTGGCTTAAGGGACTTGTTGAGATGGTTTACCATTGATGTTTCTAATGAGGGTTGACCTTGTTTGAGGTTAGTAAGCAGAGTGGTTACTTGTTGGATTAGGAAAGGATGTTTTCCTAGTTAAAGGATGTTAGGCTGGTTGTTTCAGCTGTTTGTTTCCGAAAGGATACTTAAGGATTGGTTGTGGTTTTGGATGAATATCCAAGTGATTATATTTTCATGGTGGGAACTGTAAGGATAAATTGCCATGGGAACAAAAGGGATGTTTTCCCTAGTAAATGTTATTAGGCTGGTTGCTTCAGCCGTGGATGATTTCCTAAAGGGATAATTAACGAAGGATGGCGCTAGCTACCCCCGTGACCCGCCAAACCCTGACCAAGGGGGTTATGAATCCATGTCGGAAATGTGGACCGAACCTGCCGTGAGAGGTCTCTCCATGGAAATTACTCGGCGTAGGAGGACACTTGGGTGCCAGGGGGGGCTCTAGCCATAAATCCCAATGCCTTCAGATCCTACACAAGAGTTCTACGTGACTCGAGATGGGATCTCGAGGCCTTGATACTAGTTACAAGGTAGAATCTTGGTAGGATAAACCTTCGGGTTTTATTTCCGGGATACGGAAGGATTATTTTTGCGGAGGCAGAAAGTGACACTTAATTCTCCTGTATGGGCGGGAGACAAACATTAATCTAAAGATCTTGTTTTATCTTGTCTTCGTGTCTGTGCCCTAAATTACGTAAAGGAACCTGTGATTAACGGGTTAATTAAGGAAGCTGCTTTTATGTGTCAAACATAATGTGGTAGGTAATTAGATAACTAAAACAACCCCTGAGGGAAGCATGGTGGATGTGACCAATGGGTCTATCCTACCGAAGGGTGGTCTCGGTTAGCCGAGAGCTTTCCTCAATGGAATTTATTTAATGCGAACGATAGATAGACAAGGACCTTAGAACTTGTAAGTTAAAAACCTGATTCATACTGTTTTAGGGGACCGGAATGGGACTATGCCCTACCGGCAGAGAGGTCAAGCGGTGCATCCCTCTCGTTTCCCATTCTCTTTGAACCAAGTGCGGTATGAGTTTGCTTTGGTCCAGTTGTATCTATGCAAAGTGGAGCGGCTGTTGACAGACGCTAGAAGGCTGTTAGGAAGACCCGATTGCTAGGAACCCGAACTTCAGGTCGATCCTAGTGGGAACGGCCGGATAAGTTCCCTTGCGAGGCAGACTCGAGAGACCCTAGTTGGCAAACCCCGTGTCATTCCTTGGGAGTACCGGGTGGTGTCTTCTAGATATATCTCTTGATGGACTGCTAAGACGTGTCCCGCAATTTGAGGAGCGGGCATGTTACAACACAAAAGCACTTGATCTAAAAGATTGAGCTTTCATGCAATAAAAGGTGAATTGAATTTATAGTGTCAAGAAGGAGAACATGCATACAATGACAAATAAATATAGAGCAAAGGGAAGAGTAAGCAAAGGATATCACCTAAAAACTGGCCAAAAAACCAATGGTTTGACATAAATTATTTTGCTACTTTGGAGTGGAAATTTTATTTGGATTAAATGTATATGTATTAACACTCTAGCTTTGCAAGAAACAAAGCTTTGTGAGGAGGATGACCAAGTCAATAGTGGAAGAATACAAAATCTATCATGATTATTGGAGCTAGGGCAAGAGGGGAACCATCTTGCTTATTTGTGAAAGATTTAAATCGTAAAAGCCTTGGGCAAGAGGAGATGGAAGTGGAGTTGTAGTGCAAGTGGACATCAATAGAGAGAGGGTAACTTTTCTTTTGCTCCTAATGCGAGAGTAAAGATGTGGGTAGACTTGGAAGAGTTAATTAGCAACCATTGTACTATGATCTTAAGAGATTCAAACATGACTTTCCAAGAAGGTTATTGATAGATTACATGCCAAAGGTTCAATACTGACTCAAGAATGGATGTAAAGTGCTTCGAACAACCAATAACCCCCCTCCTGCCCACTCGAAACACCCCCAAACTCCCCTTTTTTAAACATGGCATAATAAGAAAACAAGGAGTATGTGGAGAGTAGCCAAATTATATCAAATATATTTTAATTAGGGTTAGGGATTGTGATGAGCTGATTAGGTTGTGATTTCATAATAATAACATGTTATTCACTCTGGGATTTTATGTTAATAATGTTAAAAGTAACATTAATTAGGTAGAATTGTCTATGCTAGTCAACACTCCGGGCCCATTGGGATATATAAAAAGCTTGATAGGGGATTTTTAGACATGGAAAAAGTCCGCTATAAATAGAGGATCTTAGTCATATTTGCCACTTTTTTAGTTTTTGAGTGAATTTCTTAGGGAGTCCATCCTTCTTACCTGAAAATCTCTTTTATGAGATAAAATCCCAAGAGTATCCATGCATTGGCTAGATGGTTTTAATAATCTTTCGATTATCTAGATTTCATTCTTTGCATAGAGGGCTCATCTACTCCATGTTACATGACCTGAGGCCTTAGAATAACTGTTTTCTATCATGCAAAATGAACAAGGCAGTGATGTTAATGCCTTAGTGTCACAATTGAACTTACACTTGAGTATCCAAGTACCAATTGACATTGAATTCTCCTTCCACACAGAGCTTCTCATTGCATGCTTGTTTATCCAAAAATGGAGTTTGTTGAAAGGTCTAGGAGAGAACATTGTTCTCCTGGGGCACTTTAGCTACTGCTACTAGCAACCAAATTTCCTTCTCTAATTGTACAACAAATGGAAGGACAAGTGCATTATCTTTCACATAGGCCATTACATAATTCATCAATGTAAGATCCACTCCAACATGCACCCTTCACCATTTGTCATTTATCAAGCTTGATAAAAAAAACTTCAAGGTTGAAACAACACTTGGTAAGTATAGTTGGCATAAACTTACTAGAAATAAGTGTATCATAATAGATCTTCAATGTTATATTACAACAAGTCAATACCTTATATGCATTGCATCTTATAGAAACAAGGCATGGTGCATTACAACTCAACTAGGTTAACAAAAAAAATTGTTGAACTCATCATATTCATGAGAAATTTCCTTTTTGAATTTAGTTCCTTCCACTTTCATATTCCCTTTGATTAAAAAAAAATCTCCTATTGAATGAGCAATGGATACATCTCAAGCTTATCATATAGCTGTAAGGCAAAATGGATGATGTAAAATCATATGGTCAATTTTTCTATAAGCTTATTTGGGATAAATGCACTTTTGCCTATGCCTTCCTTGTATTCATCACACTGACAATACCCACACACTTGTACATTATAGGTGGTTGGAACTCGTTTTAATTTGTTATTCTTTCACAATGACTTATAGAATAATGGAGGCCGGTCACACATTGTGACTATTGGAGTCCCCACATCTTGTGTCTTTTACTTTATCTCAATCTCTTGCTCCATCCACCATAGCTCACATCTCACTTGCTTCCACTTGCTTGTGCTCCCACTTGTTTGTCTCCCTTCAATTGGTATCATTGCCCTTGATCAAGGAGCTTTATTACTGATTGCTTCAACTGGACTCAACACGTATAGCTCAAGGTTTAATGGCTCCCGTGGTTTCTTCCATTCGAGGTGAGCATTGATCTCCTGCTTCTTTCTGATGACATGCTTGGACTTGTTTTAGGTCTTCATTGGGCTTCCTTGAGCACCTTAGCGTTCCCCTTGCTTAGTAGGGTTTTCACTACTACAATACAATAGGTAGCAACCATTTACTTCATCTGATGTATTGATGTATGCCATTGATGCTACACACCCAAATATGCGCTTTGATGCTTTTGAGCTTGGCGATATTTGTATTGATAGTGGCTACTTGACATAGTGCTTCTACACTCATGGGCTTGAGGATTTACTATATGTATTGCTCCCAAATGTATGGTCTTGATGTATCTTAGCTTCTAGAGCTTATTCACTTCATGTATTGAGCTTGTCTTGCTTAGTTGGCATTCGGTTTTGTTCTAGTGGGAGTCACTTGTGTCACTTGGATATTTTGCATTCGAGTAGAGCTTTGGAATTTATGTGATTTAGCTTAATCTCTTGAGATAGTGGGACTCATTAAGATATGTACATGCTCTTTTGATGCTTATTAGATGCAATTAATGGGCTAATTTGATTTATGATTTGGCACCAACACTTGTCTCTATCAACATGATGTTAGTGATGTATACACACTTCTTTGCTATGTATTGAGATTTGTTACACTTACTTAGTTGATCATGCATTTGACAATTCTCTTTTATCCCTCCTAACCTACTAACGCATGATGTCTCTACCTACTGGATGTATGGTTTACTAACACATTGAGGTCTGATAGATCTTGGTATTGGTTGTATGCATTGTCATTACTAGTTGCTCTTACATATCCTGTTTGTTGCCAGATATACCTAGCAGTGGAAGCTTGGTTTTTCTTTCTTCATTACCCACAATTGGCCTTGGATTCACTACTACATTTATTATAGTAGTACTATAATTATAGGTTTATGTATTATTTGTAATGTCCCCATTACTTAGTTTATTTTAATAAACAATGTGCGTATACATTCCAAAAATTGATTTATGTTAAAAACAAAATGGTAAAGATTGCACATTTTTAAAACTAGCTCTAACTATGAAGGTAATTGATGAGGTATTATATGCCAGTTCATGGAAGGAAGGCTTGGAAAACCCTCCCAAGACAAGCTTATTAAAACTATGTTTGTAGTATAGAACCAAAAAAAAAAAGCATAGTGGATAGTCACTTGGTAGTTAAGTACACTTGGGTGATGAAAGTGCCAGGATGGGTGACCTTTTGGGAAGATTTGCCTACAAGCTAGTGGGAGCTTCTCGCACATAGTCAATGGCACCAACGAAGCCTTCGTAGCCGTTGCCAAGTATGCCAAGGTCTATGCCTTGGTCACCACCTTAGTCATGAGCCTTGTGATGCCCGCTCGATGACGTGACGCGTGGTGCTCGCTGTATATTCGTAAGTTCCTTATCTCCATGCTATGTTCCAAAAATGGAGCCCCTCTCTAACATCACTGATGACGTCATAAAAAATCCTAAAAGCAATCATTCTCTCTTTACCCCCCCTCCTCGATTACTATATAAACATGATAGAGCATCATGTTAGAACAACAACCCATGCAGAAGTCTCTCTTTGTTGTTGACACGACAAAGCTATGCTATAATTAGTTGTGAGCCTCTCTCTCTCCGCACTTATGCAGAAGCGCTGCTCAAATCCATTAAGCTTCTTCCATGGCTCCCAAGAGACATCAAGATGCTGAGGGAGGTCATGCTCGGAGAGCTCCCCAACGTGAGAAAGTAGTCGCTATTTGTAACGTGTCCACCTGTTCACTTGTAGGACACATCTTTGCAGCCCATCGGGAAGTGAGTCCAGAAAGTGCCACTCGGCACTCACACGGAATGTCATGGGGTTTGCGATCTAGGTCTTCCTGAGTCTGCCATGAAGCGGAAGCATTCCGTGGGAGTGCCGGGCAGCGCTTTCTGGACTCTCTTCCTGATGGGCTGCTAAGACGTGCCCTACAAGTGAACAGGTGGACACATTACAGTTGGTATCAAAGCGAACCAACGAGGAACTAATATTTACAAGAAAACTTAATGAGGTGAAGTAGAGCAAATGTTGCTGTTAAGAACATTTCCTTACTTACTTATCGATGCTGGCTCCAGAGTTGTGAAGCATGGAACAGATTCTTGGTGTTCCAGGTTATGTTTATGACTGCGATGCGTGCTTCAGATTATCAACAAAGGATCGATATGATGAATATCCTAGACCGCATCTACAATCCTTCACCCTTGTACGTGGAACGGAGATGGATGGGTGATTCAGGAATTTACTACATAGCTGCCCACCGATTTGCGTACCTTAGAACCAACTTAAAGAGAATCAAGTGGTTGGAGGACTTAAAGATCGTGAAGTTGTTCATCTTTGTTGAGGCTCACGTAAACGCAACCCTACATGTTGGTGGTTGAAAGGTTAAATAGAACAAGTATGTGTATGAGGAAGTGACTCGAATAATCCTTGCCGACAGAATCAAGGTGTTGGGACGTTATGAAAAGAACGGGTATCAAAGGAAAGGATACCCTGATCTTCCAATGACCTATCGATTCCTGAAAATCCATGACCCCAATCCATACTATTACTCAGTTCCTGTAGCTGAATGTAACACAATCTTATTCTCCTCGAATTGATGTATCAGCTTGATCCATTTCCCCAAAAAAGAATTGCACTCGAAGGGCTACACCCATATGAATGGAATAAACCTTTTTTTATCAATGATTGTCTTGACTATGAGTATTGATAAAGAAGTTAGGCGATTAGGTCACTTGGTTGAAAGATGAACTGGGCATGTAAAGTAGTGTGGGAAACATTTAGCATAAAGTATCTCAAACCCAGGCACAACCTCAAGTGCAGATTCCTAGTCCGACCCCTACACCAAGTATGGCCGTGATTCAGGAGAAGAAGTTTCTTCTCAAGCAAATCAAGCCACCAAAATTTGATGGCAAAGGAAGGACTGCCCAAACTGATGCCGAGATCTGGATCGAATCTATGGAGGATTACTTCGAAGCGGCAGGTACTGCACCCGCCAACCAAGCAATGCTCGCCAAGCTGAAGCTTACCGACGAAGCAAGACTTTGGTGGAAGCAATGGTGCAGAGACCAAGGGATCTCCGAAGGGTCCGTTACTTGGGAGAAGCTAAAAAGAGCTGTGCAAGGAAGATATCTACCACCTGCCTACCGCATGCAGAAGATGAACGAGTTCTATGAGCTGAAACAATTTTGGTCTATCTCTTGATGTATACTATTCAAAGTTCGTCTCTCTTTTGAAGTATGCACCACAAATGGATATGACACAACAGGCGTTGAAGTTTTGTGCTGGATTAAACCCACCCATAAACACCCGCCTCGAATCAATGCGCCCGACAGACCTTCAGGATGCGCTCATTTGAGCTGCACTCATAATACAGGAGGTGCAGACCAAGCCAAGAAATAACAAGACTTGGTATTATAAGGATCAGAACAAAGGAGTGTATAGGTCCCAAGAGAAGAGAGCGCAAGGTCAAAACCACGGACAAAGGAAGAAAGCTAGGGCGAACGCTGCCAACCACTTCATTCCTACCCAAGATAATGGCTGCAATCTCCGTTGCTTCCATTGCAATGAGCCTGGTCATTTTAAAAGGCAGTGTCCCAAGCTTAACGGAGGACAACATCAAGGACCATCTCAAGGAACCATCCATGGCCAAGGAGCTGCCGCCAGGGCCAGAGGAAGAACCTCCAGTGTTGCCAACAAGGAGGTGTGTGATGAAGAAGACCCGACCATGGAAGCTGACTTTGAGAGGGCAACTATTTATGCCGCTCTTCATAAGAAAGGGACGAATCGCCAATTCTCGGTGATTTAGACTCCTTCAGATTACCAAGGTAAAAGCTTTAAGACTTTGATTGATTGTGGCAGTACACATTCCTTTATCTCACCAGTCTGTGCAAGAAGATTAGGAATAGCCACAAAAGATGCACCTACCTTGCTTGTGGAATTAGCAAATGGTCGTGAGGCCACTTGTACTAGGCAAACTGCTAAGGTGGAATTCCTACTGGGAGGAAAGTTGACTTCGGTCAGATTCAGGGTTATGAACCTAGGTATCCATGAGTGTTTGCTTGGAATGGATTGGCTTAAACCTAATGATGCCCACATTCACTGTGGAAAGGGCCAAGTTTCCTTTCGAAACTCTGAAGGGGAACTGGTCACAACTCAAGGAGAGACTAGGAAGCCAAAAATCCAACTAGCCAAAGCATCTCGGCTAATAAAAGGAGTTAGAAAGAGGCTGGTCACAACTCAAGGAGAGGCTAGGAAGCCAAAAATCCAACTAGCCAAAGCATCTCGGCTAATAAAAGGAGTTAGAAAGGGGCTACCTATCTATTTGATTAAGCTTAATAAGCTAGATCAGAATCAGGAGTTTAGTGAAGAACCTTCATGGCTAAAGGAGTACGCAGACGTATTTCCTGAAGAGCTGACAGAACTTCCGTCTCAAAGGGAAGCTGATCATGAAATCAAGCTAGTGCTAGGAGATGCACCAATTGCAAAGAGACCATATAGAATGTCCATCTCGGAAGCGATTGAGTTGAAGGAGCAACTCAAGCAACTGTTAGAACAAGGTTACATCCGTCCTAGCAGTTCACCATGGGGAGCTCCAGTGTTGTTCCAAAAGAAGAAGGATGGAATGCTTCGGCTATGTATCGATTACAGAGGGTTGAATCAATCAACCATTAAGAACAAATATCCCATTCCAAGGATAGATGAACTTCTTGACCGTCTTCAAGGTGTGAAGATCTTCTCCAAGATTGATCTCAGGTCTGGATATTATCAGATAAGGATCAAGGAAGAGGATATCCCAAGGATAGATGAACTTCTTGACCGTCTTCAAGGTGTGAAGATCTTCTCCAAGATTGATCTCAGGTCTGGATATTATCAGATAAGGATCAAGGAAGAGGATATCCCAAAGACAGCATTCAGCACAAGATATGGGCACTTTGAGTTCCTAGTCATGTCATTTGGGCTGACAAATGCCCCTGCCACCTTCAACAGGCTAATGCAAGATATCTTTAGGCCATATCTTGATGACTTTGTACTCATCTTCTTTGACGATACCTTAGTCTACTCCAAGTAGGAAGAAGATCATGAACCCCAGCTTCGCATTGTTCTTGAAACAATGAGGGAACACAAGCTTTATGCCAAAAATAAGAAGTGTGCATTCTTCAAGCGACAGATTGAATATCTGGGATTTATTGTATCAGCGGAAGGAATTTCAATAGACCCGGCCAAGGTCAGAGACGTTTCGGAGTGGCCAACACCAACAACTGTCAAAGAAATATGTAGTTTTCTTGGATTGGCAGGATGGTACAGGGTCTTTATAAAAAATTATGCCCTGATTGCAGCACCTCTGATGGATCTATTGAAGAAGCAAACATCAATTGTATGGTCAACTGCTGAACAATCTAGCTTTGACAAACTAAAGCAAAGCTTGGTATCAGCACCTATCCTAAAACTTTCGGACCTCAGTAAGGAGTTTGAAGTAATACTAATGCCAGCACACTTGCCTTAGGATGTGTGCTTACGCAAGAAGGTCATCCTGTAGCATACTCTTCAAGGAAATTGAAGAGCCATGAGAGGAACTATGCTACCCATGATCTGGAGCTATTAACTGTCATCCATGCTCTCAAGATTTGGAGACACTACTTGCTGGGTAACAAGTTTACCCTAGTGACAGATCATAAAAGTCTCAAATGGGTCTTTATCCAGAATGAGCTCAACATGAGGCAACGTCGATGGATGGAAGTGCTGTAGGAGTATGATTTTGAAATCAAATACCGGCCTAGAAAGGAGAATATCAATAATTCTCTATCAATAGTGGACTTGTCTACTATAGAACGAGATTATGTGTACTGGCAAGCCAGTCACTCAAGCAGAAAATACTTTGGGAAGCTCATGACTCCCCTTTTTCAGGACATCCTGGCTATGCCAAGATCCTCAATGCAGTCAGAAAGAGCTATTATTGGGAGAGGCTTAAAGGTGACGTTCTCAAATGTGTCACTGAGTGTTTGTCTTGTCAACGCATTAAGGCCGAATGTGTCAAAATGCCAGGGAAGTTGCAACCGCTTGACATTCCCCAAATGAAATGGGAATTCATTAGTATGGACTTCATTGTTGGCCTGCCCCAAGTTTAGGGAGGATACAACTCCATTATGGTTGTGGTGGATATGCTCACCAAGGTTGCACATCTTATTCCTGTTAAGACAAACTATAAAGTCTCAGACATTGCAAGGTTGTTCATCAAGGAGATATTCAAACTGCATGGGTTACCCATAAGAATCATTAGTGATCGTGACTCTCTCTTCACATCACACTTCTGGAGGGCTATCTTCAAAGCCATTGGACTCAACTATGTTTCAGTACAGCTTACCATCCCTAAATCAATGGTCAAATGGAGTGAGTCAACCAAGTCATTGAGGATATGCTAAGGGCACATTGCTGCCGCGAGCCCAAAAAGTGAATTCAATATTTGCCACTGGTTGAGTTTGCCTACAATGCTTCCTACCAACAAAGCATTCAAATGGCCCCTTTTCAAGCATTGTATGGGCACGATTGTCGAAGTCCTTTAAAATTTGCGGATCCAATCTTAAGGGTTGAAGCTTCAAAGCAGATGCTGGAAGATATAGATGACCAAATGAAGTCAATAAGACAGGACATCCAAGCTGCCAAGGACAGACAGAAGGCTTATGCGGACCTGAAATGTCAAGACAGATCCTTCGCTGAAGGAGATATGGTCTTCATTTGTGTACATCCAAAGAAGAGTTCCCTATCCTTGGGTGAATGCAAAAAGCTAAGTCCAACGTATTGTGGACCCTACAAGATCCTCAAGTGCCTAGGGCCTAATGCTTACAGATTGCAACTCCCTGAGAACCTAACAGTTCATAATGTATTCCATATCAGTCTACTGAAAAAGTATGCACCTAACACTAGTCACATGTTTGATGATAAAAAAATTGTAATGCCTAGCCAAGGAGTCCTTGAGCTATGGCTTGACAGGATCTTAGATGTTAGAGAGAGGCATTTGAGATCCAGAACCTTGAAAGAATACCTTGTCCAATGGAAAGATTATCCTGAAGAGGATGCCACTTGGATGGATGAAAGTACTCTCAACCAACAATACCCCCAGTTCTTCTCGAGATGAGGACATCTCGATTCCTCTAAGGGGGAGAGAATGTAATATTTCCGCCCGAAATATTAAAGAATTTTGACCACTACACGCCCCGTGCAAAAGCAGTGCTAAAACATCCCTCACAACAAAATAATGTTGGTGGCTAAATTCTTACTCCGCGCTGTGATATTAAACCCCAACCATGTTGTGCAAATAAGGCCGAGGCTAAAACCTGCAAGGCCTCATGAGAACACCTTTTACGAGAAAAGCACAAGGATAATGGTTAAAGTTATGTCAAATTTTTTAATTAATAACCCCTTCCCCCAGCCGATGCATGGCAGGGGAGAGGAGTGTGGGAGGGAGTGGGTTAAGTGGAGAAGCATGTGGAGGAGAAGACATGCAATTATGCCACGGGGGTGGCTATCCCCCCCCTTAGCCTATATAAACTCCCCCTTGGAGCTTGGGGGAGGAGAGAGAGTGCCGTGCTGACAGAGGGGGAGAGAAGTAGGAATCAGACGCCATGCTGCAGTCCACCATCTCCGCCCTGCTACGCCACGCAGTCCGCTCTGCAGCCGCGTTGCTACTGCCCACTCCATTGCCATCATCATCACCTTCATAATCATCATCTTCGTCGTCATCCTTCCCCCTTCCCAATCATTTCCTCCTCTCATGTCATCCCTGTACCTCAGAAGCATAGAAGCTTCTAAAACAAGGCTTCTATAAGCCTTGTTCATCCTCATCATTGCAGGTTTTGCCTAAAACCACATTCCGTAAAGGCCGTGTCCTACGTAGAAGGAAAAATCCCGGGCAGAGAGGAGTCGACACGCGAAAGAGCCAAAGAGGAGTTGCTGAACCAGAATTCGACTCGTCAATGGCTCCCAAGAAAATGGCGAGAGGTGCTCACGTGGGAGTTTCTACCCCAAGCACATGTGTGGACAATACCTCGAACCCCAATGCCTAGGTTCTTACGAGATTAATTCCACATAAAGAAATTCATTAGGCACGTTTAATTTTCATGGGAAGAATGTATTTACGTATGTCTGTAATTCACGTTGTCAAGTTAAAATACATTTGGGGAATTTATCTCCTTGGACAATTTACAAGAGTTAGTGCTTGTCGTGCATTTGGGTTTGCTTGCATTTCCAAGATGCAAATCCTAAGCGCATATTGCGTAGGTTTTAAAAGAAAAGATGAAATTGTTTAAATGCATCCTTGTCTTCCTGGCAAGAAAGAACAAGCGCATAATGCATTTAGGCAATGATTTCCTAGATATGATTCATAGGAAATAATCGTTAACATCCGTTAGAATATTGTCTAAAGAATTGCATTGCATGAAAAGGAAACCATGAACTTACCTGTTGCATGCGAAGATGCTTGTATTTTTAAGTCGGGTTAAGTGCCGTTGAATGGATTAAGTCAACAATAAGTCTTATGACATTCGTCATGCATGAACTTCTTTATCAAAGTTATTTTAGGAAAAGATGCATTTCATATTAAAACATGAATTCAATGCATCGGATAAAGGGTTATAGATATAATTCTTGTTGAAATTCAACGTAGGTTTTTATATGAGTTAGCCATGAATTATCTATCATTATAGATTAGGCAAGGAAAAATAAATGGTCATTGCGAACCTTATAGTTGCATAGAAGTAAAAGTCTATGATTTGCATACTTGCATGGTATGTTGTATCTTGAATTTATTTATTTGCATCTCTTAGGAAAAGTATTTGCATCTCTTCTAAGCAAAGTTCACTCTTGTTACAAGACAATTAGATCGTTTTAGGTAGACCACTTGTAATGACATAATCCACATGGGATTCTTAAAAGCATAAACAGTTAGTACAACAAACACCTCAAAGTGCTAGCTAGGGTTTAGTCACGTTAAAAATTCTGCCTAGTATTGCACTTGGGATGCCAAGCCTAGACTTTCTATCCCAAGATCCTATCACATTCACGGAATGTTAGGGTTAATTGGACGCCCATACAATAACGATCTAGGGTTTTTACCCTAGGGTAAATTGGCCTAATACTAGACTTCCATTTGGAATTAGAAACCCTAGGGCCAAATGTTGTCGGCCTAGTATGGTTAGGGTTGGGTTGGGTCAAAAGATATCCCAAACCCTACACCTTGACCAAACATATTTCTTGACCAAGGAATGCCGTTTGATGGGAGAAATGATCCCCCAAGTTAGGTGCGACACTTGTTTGTGCAACAAGTTGCAACATGGCATGGCTTTGTGCTTAAATCACAAGATAGATTTGCCACTCCTTGGAACAAGGTTGGCAGGTTCTAAGTACAAGTATAATTTGCGAGAGGATGAGTAGTCATCCTGTTACATTACCCTTTTGTAAGGCTAAGTTGCCAAGTTAGGGTAGCTATGAATTTCCTAGCAAGCAATTGACAAATCAAGTTAGAGCGACGAGGTCGCCAGGATTTACTATCTTAATTTAAGGAACCTAAGGTGTTGGTTAATTTGGGTTAATAGGGTATAAACCCAAACCCAAGGATAAAAGGGTAAACAAACAACAAACCCTTGGGGATCTTACAAGTCGTAATTGATCCCGGATCGAATGCTGGATGCATTCAGAGAGAAGGATTCATTCCTTAGCAGTTGGCCAAACAAACGACCACTGGATTGATTGTGTTTATACAGTTTAGGAGCACTGTTTGTATTGCTTTGCTCAAAGAACTAAAGATGGAAAAATAGTTAATGCTTCAGGTTGAAGGCGTGGAGGGAGAGGCAGCAGCAATTACCCCCAACTGTCTGCCTAACCCTAACCAAGGGGGTTGTTAGCCGCATCGGGTACGTGGATTGAACCCGCCGTGAGAGTGTAATGAAAGCAATCAACCATGGAATGAAATCTAACTGAAATTGAAAATTAACTAAGCTACAACAAAGAATTAACAAATCTATTGCACCAAGACATCCTCATCATGTATTAATGGTTGGGGATTCAAGAATACATGACGGCCATGGCTGAGTGCTTCATAGGCTAGAAAGAAGCTAACTCCAAGAAAATGGTAAAGCCAAGATTATTGAATGATCAAAAGATGTCTTGCCTTTGGCCTCTAGTCCCTTTTATTCTAACCCTCTTCCAAACTTAAGGGCTGTTCACACATGTACATATAGGCTAAAGCTAAATTTACAAAGGCTGGAATTAATCCAAGGTGCAAATATTAATGTTGTATTTTTCCTTCATGACAAACCATCCCTTCCTGAAGATGGTTTTGTCCTCAAAACCAAGAAGTAAGGGCCTATATCCAAGTCAAGAATGATAGTAATCATGCCCATTCATCTTCCAAATGATAAGAAAGCACTGTCCATGAAAAGAAGACCTTTTGCATACCAAACTGTGAGAAAACTGGCTGCTGTCCAAACAGGGCTGATTCACTAAAACTGCCATAACTTTTGATATATTGGTCCAAATATGGCGTACGAGGTGTGGAAACGAAGTATACACTCCCAAGCATCACCCCATAACATCAGAATCAAATTTTGATGAAGTCGGGACAGTTTTATTGTCTGCAGAAATTTCATACAGCAAGCTGTCTCTGCACAGTCACTGCGTACTGCATCATATATCATCCTGTAATAGCCAAGGAAAGTTACTGACATAAGTGGATGGTTGCCAAGAAGACTCTTCAATGGGCAAATTCTTCCACTTAATAAGATACTCAATGAGAGTACGATTTCTGAGAACTTTCTCTCTCTTTCCAATAATGCTTTCAGGTTCATATATGATCAGTCCTACCTCATCCAATGGTGGTAACTCTTCCAATACTTGTACATCGGGCCCAACATACTTCTTCAGCTGTGGAATACATCATGTATTCTAGTGGAGGATGGTAGCTGAAGTTTATAAGCAAGCTCTCCAATTTTGTCTAGAATCAAATATGGTCCATAAAACCTATGAGCAAGCTTGTTATTCCCACCCTTTAGTGAAGCATAATGCGTCTTGGGCACTTTGAGAAATACCCAATCTCCAACCTTGAAGTCTAAATGTCTTCTTTTCTCATCAGCATAGACCTTCATTACGTCTTGTGCTTTCCTTATGCTGTCCTTGCATTGCCTCATGAGCAACTCCATTCTTTCCAACTCTTCCTTTGCTTGTGGGTTGATATCTTCATGAAATAAAACTGATGGAAGTTGAACTTTATACCCATAAAGTGCTTCAAACGGAGACATCCCAATGCTCATGTGATGCGTGTTATTATAGCAAAATTCAGCAAGGTGGATCCAACGATCCCATGAAGCTTGTGTGTCATGACAATAGTGCCTAAGGTACACTTCCACCCAATGATTTACTCTCTCCGTTTGCCCATCAGTCTGAGGGTGATAGGCCGTGCTAGGAGTGAGGAAAGTACCCATAGAGGAGAATAGACTTTTCCAAAAGTTGCCCATAAACTTCGAATCACGGTCTGATACTATTCTCATAGGCATACCATGTAGTTTGAACACACCTTCCATAAATTGCTCGGCGACTTGTCTTGCTGAATATTGGACTTTAGTTGGGATAAAGTGGGCTGATTTGGTCAATCTATCAACTACCACATAGATACTATTCCATCCATGACTGGTAGTAGGCAATCCCGTTATGAAATCCATGGAAATATCTGTCCATTTGCCCGTAGGTATAGGTAAAGGCTGAAGTAAGCCAGCTGGTAATAGAGTGGAATCCTTATTTTGCTGACACTCCAAGCATTGAGATACATACTCTTTAACATCTTTCCATAGACCTTTCCAATAAAAACTTTGATGAACTCTATCAAACGTCTTGAAAAGGCCCAAGTGAGCAGCCATTGGCGATGAATGCATCTCTTGAAGCACCTTAAGCTTGAATTTAGTGCTGGGAATCAAGTACACTTTACCCTTAAACCATAAGAGGCCATTATGCACTTTAAAATTAGGAAATTCAGCATCACACCCTTGCTGTAATTTCTGTAAAATATTGGCAGCATGCTCATCCAACACATATTCCTCTTGAATGTCTTCAATCCACTCCTTATAGATGGTGGAAACAGTAGATAGACTGCATGCCCACATTCTTGATAACGCATCAGCTACCACATTATCCTTGCCAGCCATGTATGATATTTCAAAATCATATGATTGCAAAGTAGCCAACCATCTCTTTTGCTTGGGAGAAAGATTGGGCTGCGAGAGAAAATATCTCAAGACCCTATGATCGCTTTTGACTTTGAAGTGTGTCCCATAGAGGTAGTGGTGCCATTTCTTGATTGCATGTAAAATAGCAAGTATCTCCTGCTCATAAACATGCATCTCTCTCTCTTTGTCATCAAATTTTCTGCTCTCAAATGCAATGACACCATGCTCCTGTACCAAAACTGCTCCCAAACCTCTACCACTGGCATCTGCATAAATGGTAAAAGTCTTGGAGAAATCAGGGCAAACTAGTATGGGTGCTGAAACAAGAAATTCTTTCAGCTCATTAAAGCTCTTGTCCGCGATCTCATCCCAAAAGAAGGCCTCCTTTTTCAGCCGATCGGTAAGAGGAGCTGCAATATGAGCATAGTTTTTCATAAACCATCGGTAAAAGGATGACAAACCAAGGAACCCTCTTAATGAAGTGGCATTGGTTGGTGTAGGCCATTCTTTGACGCACTGAACCTTCTTAGGATCCACTTTGATTCCATCTTCTCCCACTATATGACCCAAGTACTCCACTTCCTTTGTCATAAAAGAGCATTTAGTGGCCTTGGCAAACAGTTTGTGTACCCTCAATATGTCAAAGACCTCTTTTACATGCTACAAATGGTCTTCTTTATTCTTGCTATAGATCAAAATGTCATCAAAGAATACCAAAACTGTTTTAAAGAGCAATGGTTGAAGTATCTTATTCATGAGAGACTGGAATGTGGCTGGAGCATTTGATAACCCAAAAGGCATAACCATAAACTGATAAAGACCCCTCTCCGTCCTGAAGGCTGTTTTGAATTCATCCCCTTCCTTCATGCGTATTTGATGATATCCCGATCTCAAGTCAATTTTTGAAAACACCTTGGCATCCTTCAATTCATCTAAGAGATCATCTATTCTAGGTATGGGATACCTATTCTTGATAGTGACCTTATTGAGATCGCGGTAATCAATGCACATTCGAAAGGAGCCATCTTTCTTCTTCACAAGAAGGACTGGAGAAGCAAAAGGTGATTGGCTTGCCTTAATGAGACCCATTTCCAAAAGCTCTTTGACTTGGCGTTCTACCTCTTCTCTTTCCACTTTGGAGAGGCGATATGGTGGTTTGTTGATGGGCTTTGTATTGGGCAGCAAGTCAATGGGATGATCCACTTCTCTTTTGGGAGGAAGAGAGGTAGGTGGCTGGAAAATATCATCAAATTCTTTCAGCAATTTACAAAGACATGGGTCCATATTGTTGGTAGGAGAAGAGGGCTGATCCTCTTCAATCTTGGAAAGAAGAATGGTGAACATACATGCCTTTGCATTTATCTCTTTCTTAACCTTATTGGGACTGATCATCTTCATTCTTTTCTTTTCAGCTCCATGTAGTGTTACTTGTTGTCCACACCATTTAAACTCCATTTCCATGTTGTTGAGATCCATGGTAAATCTGCCCAAAGATTTCAGCCAGTTGCAGCCAAGTATTATATCAATGGGACCCATTTCTAATGCAATTAGCCTCACTGATGTAGTGCACAATGGGGAAAGGGTGATAGGTACATTTGGACAGCATTGATTGCTCATCTCAAAATTCCCATTAGCCACTTGGATTTTGAGTGATGTAGGCATTTCATGCGTATTCAATTTCAGCCCATTGAGTGACTTAGCATTAATGAAACTATGTGTACTTCCCGTATCTATGAGTATATGAGCGGTCCTTCCCTTGATTTGACCTTTAAGGCGTAGGGTATTATCCCCTCTTGAACCACTCCATGCATCACTTGATATGGCACATAGCGATGGATGTAAATCAGTCCATGAATCATCCAAATAATGACCACCCGGGTCGAAAGGAAACCCATCCATCGGATCATAGAACTCATCATGGCCATTCTCTTCATTTTCATGCGCCTCTTCTTGAGTTGTTGTGACATCAAGCTGAGCCAAACTTCCTTCAATAGATTCAACATCGGAATCATCCTCGATGATCATGCTAATCTTCATATTTTTGGCCTTGCATTTGGACTTATGATCGGGTGACCATTTTTCTCCACATTTGTAGCATAGACCTTTAGCATACATATCTTTGAGCTTGTCATTCGATACATGTTTGCCTTGAGTAGGGACTAAAGTTTTGGCATTTATATCAGTCCTCTTTCCATCAAATCTATTTTCAGCATTAGGTCTGAAATTACTGCTTTGTTTTGACCCAAACACAGTAGGAAAAGTGGGTATCTTGCTGTAGGTATTGCTGAAAGTATTTGATGGCTTCCCAATATGCTGAAAATTAGTTTTAGCATGCCCATAATGGCCTGATGTCCTTGAGAACTGCGTAGGCTAAAAAGAATGCCCTGTTTTTGGCTGAAAACCCTTGTATTTCTGCCCATAACGTTCAGCCAATTGAATGGCAGCTTGTAGGGATGTAGGATTCATGGCTCCAACTTCAGAAGAAAGAATAGGTTCCAAACCAAATATGTATTTATTCAACTTGGCACTATCGGAGACCCCATGAACATACATCGAGAGGTTCAAAAACTGATTTGAGTACTCTCTAACCGAGAGACCACGTTGCTCAAGAGCATACCACTTTTTCTCTAACCGCTCTTTTTCAATAGGGGAAACAAAGACTTCAATCATAGCATTTTTCAATGCATCCCAAGACAAGAAGTCATGTCCCATCCTCGCCATATATCTCCACCAAGTGTGAGCATAGCCTTCTAGATGAAGGGCTGCAAATTTTACTTTGGCATTCTCAGGCCTTGGGTAAAGGGAAAAATACATCTCTAACTTGTCAAACCACTCCTCCAACTCCGTGGGTGAAGGGTTCTCTCCCTTGAAGTTTGAGATAATTATTTTCTCTTTGTACTCTCTCTCGTATTGAGGAGGTTGTCCATTAGGGTGCTGCTGCCCACTATGGTTTTGTGGCCCAAAAGAATTGCCAAAAGGTCCTTGCCTAGGATATTCATTATTTCCATGCCCTTGTGCATAAGGAGTTTGCTGTCCATAATGCATACCATGACTTTGTGGCTGGAAACAATGTCCTTGAGGATGAAAGTATGTGTTGCTCACATTGGGAGGTTGTCCATGCATCGGTGAATTGAAAGGTGGTTGCTGCCCATTATTTTGCTGATTCCAACCATGATTTGACATGGGACTTGGCCTATTGGCCTGCACTTGAGGAGAGATATTATGTTGTGGCTGTCCAAAAGCATTTGGGGCTGAATTCACATGTCCATGTGGCTGCCCATAAGAGTTTGGGGTTGAATTAATATGGACTTGCTCATAGCCACCAACATTTGCTTGAGGGTAAAATTGCTTGTAGAAAGAGTTGCACCCATGGATGTCTTCATCATGCTTTGAGTTTGTTTGCACTCTTTCTTGAAGATCCTGCCCATGTGGCTGAAAATGCCCCTTTTGTTGATGGAATTGTGGCTGAAGTGAAGTGGGATGAGCAAAATCCTTAGCTTTAGATGATTCTCCAACTTCAAATTGACCTACCACCTTAGGAGTAAGTGGTTTAGGTGGTTCTTCAGCCCTTTGCGGGTGTGGGATATTAAGACCAGCTGTAGGCAACATTTTCTCGCCAAGAAGTGCTACAAGCTTGTCAATACCCAACCTCATACCCTCGAAACCTGATTTCATATCCTTTATGTCATTTGACAATTGTTGAAAACTGTTTGAATTCATTGAGATATGAGACGTCTCTATGGGTTGATTGGTAGGGGAGTGAGTGGAGCTTGCATCGACCTCATCGTTCTCATAATGCATTCGGTAAATGGCATCTTGAGAAGTGTCATGATGTTCACCCCTTTCCTGTTGATGTTCATCCCTTTCCTGCTGATATTCCTTCAATTCTTCATTGATAGTATCCAAAACAGGGTCTCTCTTCTTATTTCTAGCCATGGGTTGATTTCTGTCCTGAATTTCCTGTAGTATAAAAACTTGATTATCTTTACTTCTAGAGCTGTACCTCTATCTTTAGAGGCTCAGACGGAGGCTCGTTTCCTAATGTTTTCACATGCTTCAAAGCTTGAAGAGCCCTCTATCCAATGATCTATCAAATGCAGAAAATGGATGAGTACAAAAATTTCTGTAAGGGATTTTCTGTTGCTGTCTGAAAATTCCTGCAGGCAGTGAATACCCTGTTCTAGTCAATTAATGGCTTGTACCATCAATACCAAGCATGTACCAACTTCATAACCTTGTAGGAGAGTCTCATACGTCTGCCCATACTGAAAATGACCTCAGTAACCAGTAAAATGGCTGTCTGACTCAAAGAAGACTGCAATCTTTAATGAGGGTATGTATACATACTCTGTTCCAATCTTTCAGACTGAACCATAGTGTCTTTACCATAGGATGTATACATTTTACTGTAGCCATATGTCTTCATACATTTGCCATACCATACATTTGCCAATATCACAAGAACTCACTGTCCATAACTCATGCTGTAGACTGATTTCAAATGCCTTTGAGATTTGTACCTGCACCTAAACTTGAAAATACGTGGGATCCGAGACCCGAGGGGTTTGCAAAGTTCCCTCTCGGGCCGGGTTGCGCTCCCCTTCAGGGTCCTCGTCGGTAGGGGAGGGTCACCTCACTATTGTCCTACCGACTCGCCCGGCATCCACTTTTCCTCGTGGGCAAGTACATGGCAAGTGAATTCTAGCTCTAAAAATCAGTATGATATGCATGGAATAGGAAGGAAATACAATTGCCTTTCATTTGCCCTTTTTCATGATATGCAAGATTGGAATTGAAAAGGCTGAAATGTAAATGAGAAGTGGAAAGGTATTTACCTCAGTAGTGACTCACTGCTTACAAAGTTTTTTCTCACTTACCAATTGGGTAATGATTTTCTTATGATCAAGAGGCAAAATAGGCAATCAATTTCATGTCAGGGTTAGGCAATAAAAGATTTAATAATGAAGCTCAAGAAATTACTGATTTCAGTGAATGGAGGTAGATGGGTAATGCTCATTCATTATGGAAGAGTTTGAGACATTTAGAGATGGCCATTTCAGTAAATTGAAGAGGTTTAGTAAAGACAATGACTGAAATAACCTATAGGCTTCATGTAATGCATTAGGCTATGAATGAAGGCTCCATTAATCCTCTTATTTCTCTTCAGCAATTGGAAATGAGATCAGCAACAATTGGATGTAAAGAGAAATTAAGAGTGATTAGAGTACCTCATTTAATTGATTGGAGAAGAGCATTGTTGATGGAATGACCTTCAATCCATAATGCTTGACATAGGTGAGCTGAGCTTGATAATCCAGCAAAAATCAGTTCAAGAGATCTTCAATATTCAAGGATAATCCCTTCCTTGATAAGCTTCAGCTTCATGAATTCCCTGAAAGCTCCATGACCCCATGAATGCTCCAAATGAGGGTTGATGAAGACCGATTACCTTCTCTACTTGAAGTAGGTTGCAATAGGTAATAGAGAGGGCTTCAATGTGTCCAAGGGATCCCGAAATTTGAGAGGGAATGCCAAAATTTAATGGCATAAAAGCTTCATGCTGTCCATTGAACACCTAGACCTCCATTGGCTTCAATCTCTTCAATGTCGGTCCAATGTTGATGGATTCTTGAGGGGAAATGGTTGAGGAAGCTTCAGAGATGCTTTGCCCACAAAAGCCCCATGAATTTCTTTAAAAATTTCAGGAATCTTTAATGCTGTCCCAAACTGATACACATAGAGTTTGCAATCTCCATATCCAAGCTCCAACAAAGCTTCAGGCTTCAAGATCAATCAATGTTGGTACTAAGATGTATGTAGAAGCCTCAGGGAGTATAATAGAGCAAAAACCCTTTGATCTTGATGAAGAAATCTGAAAAATTTGAGTGCTGTCCAAAACTGTCATAAAACTCCATAACCAGGGTTTTGAAGAAGAGGGAACACTCCAAACTGATAAGGATCTTGAAGAAATTGGTGAGATATCTCTTGTCCAAGGTTGAAAGATCAATAGCAATGCATCAAGAGGATCATCACCCTGGATTTCTCACGCAGTATAGGAGTATATGCAGGAGGCACAAACAGCGTGAGTGCATACTCACGTCCTAGAAATCAGTAATGGTGCTAAGTAGCTACATAAGCTACTCCTCTTGAAGCTCTTGAGGCAGGGAAAGAGGTCATCCAACCCATTCTCATGATAGAAGTGAGAAGGAGAAGATCTGATGTGGTCTTGGCCATGGATTCTTGTGGAAAGCTTGAAGAAATGAGGAAAGGGAAGAAGAAACCCTTCCTTCTCAAAAGTAACCACAGTTAAAATGTCCTGTAACCATTTGTTTGTACACTTACCCCAAATTTTGGCTCAATCTTGATCACGTCCTGCTATTTTGGCTGGAGCCTTCCATTTCTTCCATTGGTAATGCCAAGAATCACCATCTTCATCCTTGTTTGTAGCAGACCTTCACATATAACTCCGGTTTGAAATCTTCATGTCCTGTCAAGTCCTGTCACTCAAATTCCTAACTATGGTTTGCTCTCTCTAGCCTAGGAAACTGAATCTAGTACTTGAAAATGACTTCTGCAAGGATCTAAGCTACAGCTCTGATACCAATGTAATGAAAGCAATCAACCATGGAATGAAATCTAACTGAAATTGAAAATTAACTAAGCTACAACAAAGAATTAACAAATCTATTGCACCAAGACATCCTCATCATGTATTAATGGTTGGGGATTCAAGAATACATGACGGCCATGGCTGAGTGCTTCATAGGCTAGAAAGAAGCTAACTCCAAGAAAATGGTAAAGCCAAGATTATTGAATGATCAAAAGATGTCTTGCCTTTGGCCTCTAGTCCCTTTTATTCTAACCCTCTTCCAAACTTAAGGGCTGTTCACACATGTACATATAGGCTAAAGCTAAATTTACAAAGGCTGGAATTAATCCAAGGTGCAAATATTAATGTTGTATTTTTCCTTCATGACAGAGAGGTCTCTCCATGGGTGCTACTTGGAGTAGGAGGATGCTTGGGTGCCAAGGGGAGCTCTAGCCGTAAATCCCTTACCTCCGGGTCTTGTACAAGAGGCCGACGTGACTCGAGATTGGATCTCGAGGCCCGCATACTAGTCTACGGGCGGAAACTTGGATTAGTAATCCCTGAGGATTGTTGGATTGCCTTCAGGTGGATTATGAATAGCCTTCGGGCGGATTATGGATAGCCTTCGGGCGGATTATGGAATAGCCTATGGGCTGGATTATATGATGTATTCCAAAGACTGATAAATAAGATCAATTGTTGAAAAGGAACTTGCTTGACATTGTTTTTCTATGTCAGTGCTAAGATTACATGAAGGAACTAGTGACTAAAAGGCTAATTAAGGAAGTTGTTTTTGAGTGTCAAATTAAATGTGATAGGTAATTAGACAACTAAATCAACCCTGGGGAAAGTGCGGTGGATGTGGCCATGGGTCTGTCCTATGGAAGGGTGGTCCTGGTTGGCTGGGAACTTTTCTCAAAGAAGTTGACAGCAAGGTAACGATGACTTAAGTTGACAGCAAGGTAACAATGACTTAGAATCTAGAAAGCTAGAGTCCCGGTTTGTGCTGTTTTAGGGGAACGGAATGGGACTATGCCTTATTGGGTAGAGAGGTCGAGCTTTGCATCCCTCTCCTTTCCCATTCTCCTTAACCAAGTGTAGCATGAATTCGCTTCGACCCTGACGTTTCTATGTAAAGTAGTTCACTAGCTACCGTTCTAGGAATTTGACCATTAGAAAAACCCCGATTTAGGTTGGTCCTAAATGGGAACGACCGGAATGCTTCCGCTTCGTGGCAGACTTGGGAAGACCTAGATTGCAAACCCCGTGACATTCCGTCGGAGTGCCGGGCGACACTTTTTGGACTCTCTTGGGATGCTAAGAGGTGTCCTACAAGTGAACAGGTGGACACGTTACACTATTGAAGCGCAAGTGAAAGTTACCCCAAATCTATTCAACCCAAAGGACCAGTTATTCCACAACAAATTGAGGTTGCGGTCATACCCCATCACGATGGATGACTGAACGGAGATAATCAGGTTTAGTATATAAGAAAAGGATTACTTTCAAGTTATTAACTCTATAACTTCCTAATTTTTCTATTTTATGTTATTGCTTTTTTTGCATCTTACGATAAAATGAGGGATAAGTTAGCAATGTTAGAAAAGCCCATAGGATAAGTCTGTTACATAGATTACGATTAGTCAGAATGTACTAAAACTTACAAAAATATGTTAGTATTATCAATTTCTTTTTAGGAAAGAACATGGGAATTGATGAGGGGGATAGATTCTATACATTGCATACATTGACAAGTGTGTTACAAATGTTTTATGGTTATGTCAGCTTTTGGATTTGTGAATGATGATTTATGACTCTTATGATTCCGTGCTTGTAATAGCCAGATGAGTTGTGGATTGTGGTGGTTTGGGACATTGGGGTCCCCAAACCAATGCTCCCTAACACTCTACGGAGTGTGGAAAAACTCACTTGCGGGGGTCGGGTCCTATGCTCCTGAGGAAGGTAGGTGTTTTTGGTTTTTGATCACTTGAGCACCTGAGAAGGCTTAGAGGAGCTATGAGCTAGTAAATTCCTTGTTGACAGTAGACAGAGTATGATCACATACAACCCAATTCTATGAGATTGGAAGGTTCTATCCTAGGCTAGATAATGTCTTTTTGCAGAAAGATAGTTTTGTACCACTCCGCGGAGTGATGGTTTTGCTTATTATTATGAAATAAAGTATTTGATTTTTAAATTGTTTGTTATGTGCTAAAGATTGATTTTAGCGAACCCAGTTTAACTAAGTAATAAAAGGAAGCCATTTTTTAAATGTCCAAACAATGTGGTAGTATGTTTTGGTATTTAGAAACTAAAGCAAACCCAATCGAGAAAAGTGGGAGGCTTGGATCTTGATGATCAAATGCTTATGGTGGGTGGACCTGATAAGTTTGCTAACACTAGATATAGCTGATTAAATTGTGACCCTCTCAATATCGATATGATGAGTTACTAGGTTTAACACCATTTTAGGGGGTCGGAGCTGAGATTTTACCTTATGGGTAGGGGGATCGAGTTACACTCTCCCTTGTCTCTCACTCTCTTTGAACCAAGTGCGGTGTTAACCTCACTCTCATCTTTGATTAATTACAAAGTGGCCTTTCTTAGGTGGGCGTTAGCTTACTAATAGGGGTGACTTGTCCAAGCTTCCCCTGTGAAGTAGAATTGAGATTCCCATGTTCAACTAAGTCCTAGGTTTCCCATGGGGAGATTGGATGGTGATGTGTATGTATATGAATTTCTGTCGACTACTAAGAGGAATCCTTGAGATCCACTACAGGAGGCACCTCACATGTGGTATCAGAGCCTAGGTTTCAAAAGAGCTTTTAGTGTAAGGTTAAGTAGTGTCAACGTAGAAAAGAAATTAATAAAATAACCACAATTTCTTGAAGAAAACAATTGTTGATTATCTTGCACTAACACTAGCATACACATTGTGTCCAGAGGAACTTAGTGATGAGGAAGCTACACGTTTGCAGGATATTTTTCCCATCATGTATCAAGTAGCCTTAGGGTCCAATAATTTCTCATACCGCAAGGCTATATTTGAGATAATGGAAATGATCTTTATTCTTCCAATTATATTGCAACATTATCCTAACTCATGGTACATGAGAGATTTATTTTTGGACAAGGAATAGGTCACATATGGGGATATATTGTGGGCGTAACATCCTTCTTTATTATGAGCTATGGAGGATCAGATGGGCTGAAAAACTAAGGATAGTTAAGATATACCTTTTGTTCAGTGGCTTTGTTGAACAATTACTAGGCATTGGGAATGAGCTTATACCTGAAACCTTGTGGATATATCTGGAAGTGCTATAAATAGTACCACTTGAGAGAGTTGTTGTAGTGCCAAGAAGGCCTTATTTTGGCATGGGATGTTTTGGTTACCCCCGAGAACCACCATATTATGTTGTTTGCCATGTACATGAGAATCCGCCAAGATATGAAAGTATAGACCATGATACTTTTTATGAGGAAAAGATACACGAGATGGTGTGTTGGTATATCATAGTATGATCAATATATCCTTTTAAATACTTTTCATAAATATAAAGTCTTATGATGATAGTCAAGTTATTTTGATAGGTTAATGATAAAGTACACTTTATGTGATTGATTTGTGAGACCATGTATTCCACTGCTTGTATTGCCAGTCAAACATGTTGGAATTAAGAGATAACATTATGGCTACCTTAGAGAAGACTCGTCTATGGAGTTGTTTAAGCTTACGAAGGGGCTACAACTGGAGCCCAACTTGGGGATGGGGCGACCCTTACTTTTACTTAGATCCAATTCTGTACGAAGATGTGAAAGTCCATCTCAAGTTGTTGAAATGGCTCGAAGACCTCAAATTGATAGGAATTTATAAGTATGATACTCTTTGTAATATTTCCACACAATAAAAGTGAGTTGGTTAGTTCGAAATTTAGTTAGTCAATTAATAAGTTAGTAAGATTACTAACTAAAGACTAACTAAAGTAAAAAACTAACGTTAATAACTAAATATTTTTATTTAATTAAAAATATATGTAAAAAAATGGAGAGTCGTAAATCTGATATTTTTCTCGGATTGACAAGAATCGTAGCCACCCTTTACGTAAATTACAATGTGAATGAGGCTTATGAGCTATATTAATCACTAGTATTAATGTGTATAGTTTGGATGGTCCAAAAATATTAGATTTTGGGCAAAACCATTATATTTTAGATATTTTAGATATATTAGATATTATCCTAAAAAAAGATATGGAGATTTCTAGAACTAGATGTTATTTAAAAGAAAAGGCAAGTGATGTTTTAGTTAGTTTAGAGATTTTATAAAAAGAAAAAAATAAAGAGAGGATTTGCGAAATCGCGCACGCTGCGATTGCAGTCCACAAACATAAAACAACACTTCGAACAAAGAAAAGAAGAAGGAGTGAACTAAGAGATTTCTAATCAAGTGTCTTGGGGTTTTACCCCCCTTTTGGAGCCAATGGAACCATCAGATTTATGATCTGAGCATCAAACCACTGATCTTTCCAAGACCCCCCCTCCACAAAGCTCCACTTCTCAGCTACAAGCCCTCTCCTCTAATTCACTATAAATACCCTCGAGAGGCTGCGAGAGAGAGGTAGAGAGAAGGATACCCTCCAAGAGATTGTGAGAGAGCTCATGAGAGAGAGAGCTCATGAGCTCATGAGAGAGAGAGAGAGAGAGAGAGAGAGAGAGAGAGAGAGAGAGAGAGAGAGAGAGAGAGAGAGAGAGAGAGAGAGAGAGAGAGAGAGAGAGAGAGAGAGAGAGAGAGAGAGAGAGAGAGAGAGAGAGAGAGAGAGAGAGAGAGAGAGGAGTCACCCAAGAGGATGCAAAATTCCCTCTATCTCGATCCTCAACTTAGCCATCTTCTCCTACGCTCTCCCATCTTGAATCTATTTTGCCTTCTTAATCTCTTGAGTCTACTTGCGAATGATGGCCCCCAAGCGAAGAATGTCACGTGCGGATAGCAATCCCATAACCAACAACGAAGCTTTGGGTGAAGGCATCACTGTCAATCCAATTGCGGTACCAGACATAAGTAATATATTTCCAAATTGATAGGTGCATGTTTTGATTCTCGTATGAGATACGTTAGGCCCCATACTATGATGCTCGAGTACAGGCCATCGGAAAGGATAAATTTCATCTCACCTACTCGAAAGATGGAGTTTGTGAAGTGCATATATCAAGGGAAGTTAATTGCACCTAGTTGCATATGGCTTATTTACTGGTAGAGCAATTACAAGGAAGAATTAGTCAAGGGTTATAAATGGTATAGTCGTCAAAAGAATGACATTAAAAGATTGTGCATACAAGTGCCAGGTTAAAGCATAGTCAAGGGTTATAAATAGCATAATTGCTAAAAGAATATGACATTAATAATTATGAATAGAGAGCACTAGTTTAAAGTTTAGATACTTCAAAAGTACTTAGCTTAAGAGCCCAAATATTAAGAAGAACTAGATTCTAGCTCAAGGCAAGGCCTGTTGGAGTCTAATTACTTGAGATAATCTCACACTTATCTTATCAAGTATTTACATGTTATGCCTATAACATATTTTGATACATGAGGATAATTTCCTATTGCCTCATGACTTGACTAAGAGCTAGTACAATAAATTAATCATAAGGGTTAAAACTAAGATATCTTGAGACCCGTTGGATAACAATGACTTTTGCCAATCCAAATTCAGGGTTGGGTTATCAATCAAGGTAAGTGACCTATGAACTTATGTCATGAATAGTGTTTGAACCCTTAACATATGCCTTAGCCGAAGGAAGGAAGTGTTAAGAAACATTTTTGCATAGTATTGCTCTTAGATCCCAAGGGGGAGAGCAAATATACAATGGAAATGTTATATCTACTCTTGCATTGTTTTGGAAAGTATGCAATTGGTTTTGTTGGTTGATCGAACAACATCCTAAATGCTTTTATATTCAACTGGTTGTTAGTTGTTGTTTGGATGATTATTCCAAGTGCTTGTGATTTATGCTAAATGCATGGCAAGGGTCTGTGATGGCAAGTCGCCATGGGAATAAAGGAAGGTTTTCTTGGAAAATGATATTAGGGTTGAATGCCTTGTTTGTGCTTGATTCTTAAAGGATTTAATTAAGGAAGGATAATTTGCACGGGTGGATCACCTCCATGATCACACCGTGGATTAACCCAAAGAGGGCACTACTCGATTCATGGGCCGAAGGTCGAGTGGTAAAAAGGCCAACCACGAGAATGATGTTTCGCTCCTAGACAGCTCGTGGGTTAGTAAGAGCTCTGGACACCCCTTGCTAGGTCTAGAATGGAGTTGAAGACCTCTGTGGCCCCCAACGTCTAGGCATGTTGGGAGATCCTATTCTAGATAAAGGATTGATTTTGTGGTGCCATGTGATTTGGACCAGTTACTTATGCAGGGCAGAAGGGATACTTCTGTTGGATAGAAGCGATACATAATTTCTCCTGTATGGGCAGGAGACAAAGATTAACTTGAAGATAAGTTAAGGAACTTGTTTGAATCTTGTTTGCCAATAGATTGCTTTGCCCTGTTTTCATGTCTGTGCTATAAGTTATGCGAATGAACCCTGTTCCCTAAAAGGATTAATTAGAAACTAAAGCTATTAAGGGAAGTGGGTGGGCGGAACCCCCGATGGGTTTGTCCTACGGTAGGGTGGTCCTAGAGAACTGGGAGGCTTCTCATAAGGTTTTACCGACATCCGACGGCCCTTAGGAATTATTAGATTAGAACCCTGATTCATGTCATTTTACGGGATTGGAATGGGATTATGCCCTACGTGCAGAGAGGTTGAGTAGTGATCCCTCTCGTTTCCCATTCTCTTTGAACCAAGTGTGACATGGGTCTGCTTCGACTTGGGTATCTCTGCGTAAAGTAGGATGCCTAGGATTTGACGCTAGAATGTTGTTAGGAGACCTTGGCCACTAGAAGCCCAAATTTTAGGTCGATCCTAGTGGGTTTGGTTGTGAACATTCTGTTGCGAGGCGGATTTGGGAAACCCTAGGTGACAAAACTCGAAACATTCCATGGGAGTGCCGGGCGATGACACTTAAATTCGTTTCTTGATAGACCACTAAAAGTGTGCCTAGATAGTCGATGGGCGGGCACCTCACACTCTTTGAAATGATAATAAAAAATATATAGATGGAAAAATTGTAATGATAAATAAATGGGTGTATGACCAATATACAAAGGTTATTTCTCCTGATAGGATTGCCCTTACTAGGCATGTAAAGTAAAAAAGTTATGAGCTTCTAGAGTATCCCAATCTCCCAAAATCTTATCAATTCCTCATTTTGTAACAAAGAAGTTATGGAGATACGTTGCTAAACACTTGTACCTTCAAATGACAATAAAAATATCTCTCTTTTTTTGTTGATGAGTGTATTATGGTATTTTAGGATGCCGAAAAATCTTATAATCGATTTATGGTATTCAAGATTACGTACAATACTGCTTGCCAATCCTTGAACATTGAGTTTCGAGAATCTATGATGACAATTCTTGAGAATATGAAAGACCCTCATTACACTTGAATCCAATGGGGTTGGTTTAGAGGAATGCCACAGAGAATAGCTCACAACTTCTTCACGATTAACCCTG